>NC_090268.1:31135000-31735000 GCF_040414725.1 Anabrus simplex
ATGTCCTCTCCAGCTCTTGTCTTCGAAGTATATCGGTTCAAAAGTCTCCCTCCATCAGCCATATCACATGGTCCAGTAAGATTCGAGGTTTCATCCCTTCTCCTATGTATTGCTGTGAATCCATCACGTTGCTTCATTACGTTCATTCACATAGGCTGAACTTTCCCGCTGAAATAAAGCGTTTGGTAGCGAAGTTCGAAAAGTGGGCGTTTTTCCTGGAAATGGGCTGAAATTAGCCTGCTGACTCTGGACACCTCACAACGGCTATTGGAAAATTTACTGCAAGCTATTAATATGAATGATGTTGAAATACTTTACCCAATATGTGGTTCGTTCAGAATACGCGATAAAAAGAAATGAAATGAAGATGTGAAATGGACGATTAAAATCCTATATATGCATACTAATTTAAAAATGACCTATCAGTGATTAAATATATACATCTTATCAATTAATTAGACAGTTCAATAATTTATCACATGCTGTGATGTTCCAAACATCACACTTTCTTAATCCATTTACCCTCTAGAGCTGGCTTTCCCCTCGGACTCAGCAAAGGATCCCACCTCTACCGCCTCAAGGGCAATGTCCTGGAGCATGAGACTTTGGGCGGAAGGATTCAACTAGGAAGGATGACCAGTACCTCGCCCAGGCGGCCTCACCTACTATGCTGAATAGGACCATGTGGGGGGATGGGAAGATTGGACGGGATAGAAAAGGAAGAGGGAAGGAAGAGGCCGTAGCCTTAAGTTAGGTACCAGCCCAGTATTTGCCTTGAGTAGCAGTGGGAAACCACGGGAAAACAACTTCGAGAATGGCTTAGGAAGGAATCAAACCCACCTCTACTCAGTTGACCTTCCGAGGCTGAGGGGATCCGGTTCCAGTCCTCGTACTACTTTTCAAATTTCGTGGCAGAGTCGGGAATCGAACCCGGGCGTCCGGGGATGACAGCTAATCACACTAACCTCTACACTACTGAGGCGGGGACTAAGTATTGTACGAATATATAAATATATTACGATATTAATACTTCTGTTGTCCGACTCGTTGGCTGAATGGTCAGCGTACTGTCCTTCGGTTCAGAAGGTCCCGGGTTCGATTCCCGGCTGGGTCGGGGATTTTAACCTTCATTGGTTAATTCCAATGACCCGGGGGCTGGGTGTTTGTGCTGTCCCCAACATCCCTGCAACTCACACACCACACATAACACTAACCTCCACCACAATAACACGCAGTTACCTACACATGGCAGATGCCGCCCACCCTCATCGGAGGGTCTGCCTTACAAGGGCTGCACTCGGCTAGAAATAGCCACACGAAATTAATTAATACTTCTGTTTTGTTCGCAGTGTTAGCTAAAATGTTATTTATGTATTACGAAATCATGCCCATCTATATACAAACGTGCATGCTGTTAATACAATATTTTATTAGCACGAACGAGGGAACTGTCGGAATCCTGTTCAGAGTCACTCATTCTATCATACTCTGAGCAGTCTGTATAACAAGGGAACCGTGCATTGAAGTTCTGATGTCTTAATAATCTTACCTAGTTTCACTGCGACCGATGCCTTCGATGCACGACGTTCCGTTTAGAAGTGCAGAAAAATTACTGGTATGTAAATGTTATTTTAAGGCGGGAAGAGTTCAGGAACTCTTAATTGATTGTCCTACTAAATTTCGTTTCAAGTGGTCTGGTCGATTCGAAAGAGTCCTGTTGTTAGAACCCTCCTACAGTATGAACAACAAAATCAAATTTACTTGTCTAAATAGAATTAACTGAAAATGACATTTGTTCATCCTGAGAAGATTGCTGGATCGAAGATCACGTGAGTTTCATCTCTGTGTCGTTTCTTGCTATTCGCTCCCTCAGAACGTGATAAATTAAATAAATATATCGATCTTTTTCTCTGCCTTCAGCTCACATTTTGTACTTCGGTAGCTGCTAGTGCTGATACTTTGAGCTGCAAGGGATTTCGGGAGGATTTATCGTAAGGTATTTGATGCGTCTGGCCTCATATAACTTAGTATTTCTTGCTACTCTTGAAAAAAAAAAAAGCGAATTCGATACGTAATAACATGACATTTTATTATGTTGAGTATCACTGTACTGTGCAGATGAAGAGAAATCAGATTATTGTCCTCGGATAGTCACTCAGAAACAAATGTCAGCGATAAAACTTAATGTTCGTATTATACTTTTACTTGCTTGTTGTCCGGTCCGTGGCTAAATGGTTAGCGTGCTTGCCTTTGGCCACAGGGGTCCCTGGTTCGATTCCCGGCAGGGTTAGGGACTTTAATAAAAATTGCTTAACTTCGCTAGCACGGGGGATGGCTGTATGTGTCGTCTTCATCATCATTTCATCCTCATCACGACGCGCAAGCCACCTACGGGTGGCAAATCAAAAGACCTGCATTTGGCGAGCCGAACTTATCCTCGGACACTCCCGGCACTAAAAGCCATACGCCATTTCATTGTTTTACTTGCTTGTTATTTAATACATTGTTAATCGCATTCATGGTAGACGCTATATCATATTATGAGTTAAAAACATTGAAATCATCAAGTCCCTTCAACTGTTAGTGTGTGATATAAAGTGTAAAATTTCATATGAAAATAAAAGCTGTATGGTCAGCGTACTGTCCTTCGGTTCAGAGGGCCGGGCTGAGTGGCTCAGATGGTTAAGGCGCTGGCCTTCTTACCCCAACTTGGCAGGTTCGATCCTGGCTCAGTCCGGTGGTATTTGAAGGTGCTCAAATACGTCAGCCTCGTGTCGGTAGATTTACTGGCACGTAAAAGAACTCCTGCGGGACTAAATTCGGGCACCTCGGCGTCTCCGAAAACCGTAAAGGAGTAGTTCATGGGACGTAAAACAAATATTATTATTATTATTATTGGTTCAGAGGGTCCGGGGTTCGATTCCTGGCCAGGTTGGGAATTTTAACCTTCGTTGCTTAATCCCAATGGCCCTGGGGATGGGTGTTTGTGCTGTCCCCAACATCCCTGCTACTCACACACCACACATAACACTACCCTCCACCACAAGAACATGCAGTTAGTCACCGCTGAGAAATCATTACAAGCATCGTGTAACACCGTCTAACTCTACCTCTGGACTTGATAACCACCTGAGCTACGTTAGGAAGTGAGTCCAGAAGGTTGTGCAGGTACGTCACCAATCACTGAGGATTTGATCGCGTAATTCCAATAAATTGCGGGGATGCTGATGTCGGCGTGCTAACATGTCCCACAGACTTTCAACTGGGTTCAAGTTGGGTGATTTTGGAGGCCAGTGGAGATGGTTTTTTTTGCTAGGGGGCTTTACGTCGCACCGACACAGATAGGTCTTATGGCGACGATGGGATAGGAAAGGCCTAGGAGTTGTAAGGAAGCGACCGTGGCCTTAATTAAGGTACAGCCCCAGCATTTGCGTGGTGTGAAAATGGTAAACCACGGAAAACCATTTTCAGGGCTGCCGATAGTGGGATTCGAACCTACTATCTCCCGGATGCAAGCTCACAGCCGCGCGCCTCTACACGCATATACACTAATATATAAATATATTACGATATTAATACTTCTGTTCTTTTCGCAGTGCTAGCCATCATCATGGCCATCTATATACAAACGTGCATGCTGTTAATACAATATTTTATTAGCACGAACGAGGGAACTGTCGGAATCCTGTTCAGAGTCACTCATACTCTGAGCAGTCTGAGTAACAAGGGAACCGTTACTCGCCCGGTAGTGGAGACGTAATAGGGTAGGAGAGTGTTCACAAAACCAGTCACATGTGCGTCCAGCCCGATGGACGTTGCTGTTGTCATCTTAAAAAATCGGTTTATCAACAGCATACTCATCATGCAGATGTTGACTGAAAGGCAACACCTGATCATCCAGAATGTTTAAGTAAGCATACTGGTTCATCTCAGTGAGCGTAGAGCACCCACAAAACATCACGACCCACCTCCAGCTTGAACCCGACCTTGCACACATGCAGGATGAAATGCTTCATTTGATCTTCGGTGCACTCGACGAGGTGCGTCATTGGAACGCAGGCAAAATCGTGACTTTTCGGACCACATTACGATTTCTAGCCCATTGAGGACACGCAACTTTATGTGTCTGTGTGAGCAATGGCCTCTTGCGCGGTGACCGACTCCAAATGATCATTGTATGCAGTTCCCGTCGCAATGTTCTATCGCTAACAGTTTGGGATGGAACTTCACTCACTGACTGCAGCAATTCGTATCGGGTTTGGAAGCATTTTGGTTCACAAGCCTTGAAACACGTCTCCGGTCCATCTCAGTCAGGATCTTCTTCCGATCAAAATTCTGACGTCGTGTTTCGTGTCCACTGTTTGTAGACACGTTGAACAGTCCGCTGTGAAACACAAACAAATCCAGCAACTTCGCGCACTGTATGACCATGGGCATGGACAAACACAATGGTCCCTTTTTTCCACTCTGTCACATCCTTACATCTACCCATGTTGACGTCCTCTGTCCGCTTTGAACATCAATGTCTCACGGATCACTACTGCCTTATGCGCATGCAGTGCGCGCGACGTTGACCATGGAATATAAAGGGTAAATAAATGGAGAGAAGTTTGATAGGATTAATGGCCTGAGTGATACGAGAAGCGTTCAAAATATGTTGCACATAAAACCAGAACCGGAGAGCGTTATCCAACAAACATGGCAGATTGTCCGAATGGAGTACAACTCCAAGGCCACCTGCAGCGACACTTGTGCTGTAGTACTGGCAGAACGAATATCCGAGGTGGTTAGTGGGTCAGCCGCCAGTTAGCGCTGCCAAGGATACTGGCGATTGCCATACACGTGTTTAGATTCCCCGATAGATATGTGGATACACGAGAAATAGTGCTTTAAGTACGCTCAAACTTCTTTCCGTATCGAAAGACAAGTACAGTGTCAGTGGTATGCCTTGCGCATGCCGGGTTGATTGGCTCAGCCGGTTGAGGGTCTAGCCTTCAACTTGGCAGTTTCGAGCCTGCCTCATTCCAGTGGTATTTGAACGTCTTCAAATACGTCAGCCTCGTGTCGATCGATTTACTGGCACCTAAATGAACCCCTGCTGGAGCAAATTTTGGCACATTTGTATCTCCGAAAACCGTAACAAAGTAGTTGGTGGGTCATAAAGCCAATAGCATTATTATTATTATTAGTTCCTTGCGACTGATATTAAGCAGTGAGTGTTATAAATGTTTCTTTATTAATTTAATAACTATCCCCGTTTTGCTTCGATTGAGAGGTGATTGGTTCACCCCACGGCTGTGTATGCTGTTAAACATTCCTCTAAATTTACTAAATGTACATAATGTGTTAGTTCCCTACGGCAAGAAAGTAACAATCATAAATATAACCTATGTTATATAAGTTTATTTCAAATACTGTACATTTATTTCGTTGACTTCCATTGAATTTTTTTTAAAAATAGAATTTGGTACATAATACAGTACTGTGTATTATGTTCCTGCATATAATTTATATTGGGAGAAATATTGTGTTGTCTGCCTCTGTGGTGCAGTGGTTAGTGTGATTAGCTGCCACCCCCGGAGGCCCGGGTTCGATTCCCGGCTCAGCCACGAAATTTGAAAAGTGGTACGAGGGCTGGAACAGGGTCCACCCAGCCTCGGGAGGTCAACTGAGTAGAGGTGGGTTCAATTCCCACCTCAGCCCTTCTGGAAGTGGTTTTCCGTGGTTTCCCACTTCTCCTCCAGGCAAATGCCGGGATGGTACCTAACTTAAGGCCACGGCCGCTTCCTTCCCTCTTCCTTCTCTATGCTTTCCAATTTTCCCATCCCCACCAAGGCCCCTGTTCAGCATAACAGGTGAGGCCGCCTGGGTGAGGTATTGGTCATTCTCCCCAGTTGTATCTCACGCTCCAGGACACTGCCCTTGAGGCGGTAGAGGTGGGATCCCTTGCTCAGTCCGAGGGAAAAACCAACCCTGGAGGATAAACAGATTAAGAAAGAAAGAAATATTGCATTTAAAATAATGGAATTTCTTTCTGTACTAAGATTTTGAATATAACGATCCCTTCTAAGTAAAATAATTCTCCGATCAAAAATTCCATGTACAGGTTTGATAGTATAACTATGGTATACATAGCATTAATCTCTTGTAAAATTATATGAAATATTAGGGGCTGCCTGGTCGAGATGTTAAAGGCGTGCTCGGTTCGCCCGGAAGGACGTGGGTTTGAATCCCCGTCAGGAAGTCGTAAAATTTAAGAAACGAAATTTCCACTTCCGGAGGTGATCATGGCCCTGAGGTTCACCCAGCCTACACAAAAAATGAGTACCAGGTTAATTCCTGGGGGCAAAGGCGGCCGGCCGTAGAGCTAAACACTCTACCCCATCCAGTGCCGGGGTTACGAATAGTGGAAGCCTATACCTTCCACCCCTCCCAGGGCCTTCATGGCCTGTACGGAGATGGCTTTGCTTTGCTTTTATATGAAATATTATAGGAGAAGAATGAAATTAAGTTGTAAAGTTAAATACAGTCGAACCTCCATCACTCGGATATCCAGTATCTCAAAATAATTTCAATTTTCCTACCATAGTTGCTATTTTTCACGTCTATTTATTTCTCAATCAATCAATACTGATCTGCATTTAGGGCAGTCGCCCAGGTGGCAGATTCCCAATCTGTTGCTTTCCTAGCCTTTTCAGAAATGATTTCAAAGAAATTGGAAATTTATTGATCATCTCCCTTGGTAAGTTATTTCAATCCCTAACTCCCCTTCCTATAAATGAATTTTACTCCAGATTCGATTTCACGAATTTCCCCATTTCTCTAAGCAAACGTTTCTTGCATAGACGTAGAAAATATTCTGTAATTCGAATTTTGTACAACTTTAACTGTGGAATACGTCATTTAAGGATTGCGTGTTGTTGATCCTTAACGTACTACAGTATAACTTTTCTGTCCACCCCTAGTGTGTTCACCATAGACAGTTGGAGCTCTCGTGGATTGTCACTAGACCAGGCGGTACGTGCACCGACTATACTTCGATCCTACACACAGAGAGTCGAACGTGAAAAACACAAGAAACTAATGAATTTTTTCCGAGGTGTTAACGGAGGTATGTTTCACGTTCTTCTACTGTATGTATTTTGTCTTCAACGACTTGCTATGGTATGTATTATAATTAGAATATCAAAATACTTCGAGTTTGCTTTTATAATACGGCTAAATAACACTTATGACAGTTGCAAGACGTAGTTACACGTGATTCGATTACGTGCAATCCTCAAATGCGGGAATTCTCTATATATCGAAACTTCGATAACTCGAAATAAAATTCAGCTCCTCAAGTGTTTCGAGATATCGAGGTTCGACTTCAGAATATTACATGTTAAAAATAATTAATTCAGTATGTAAAAGTTGAAATTTTAGAGAAAAAAGAAAAATATTTGACGTAGTTCCTTTCTGATGAACCTCAAAATATCAGTATTTGTCTCCCCGTAGACTCGTTTAAAACCATGAAATTATCGGGCGGGTTGGCCGTGCGGTTATGGGCGCCCAGCTGTGAACTTACATCCGGGAGACAGTGGGTTCGAACCCCACTGTCGGCAACCCTGAAGATGGTTTTCCGTGGTTTCCCATTTTCACACCAGGCTGTACCTTAATTACGGCCACAGCCGCTTCCTTCCCACTCCTACCCCTTTCCTATCCCATCGTCGCCAAAAGACCTATCTGTGTCGGTGCGACGTAAAGCAACTAACAAAAGAAACATAAAATTGCACCCTTTTGTTGATAAATTGTAGATAAACCTGAGTGTATTACCTACCTAAGATTTCTGTATGATATTCTGTTCTCTACTTTGAGTCATGCTAGTACTTGGGAACTTATACATTTTCAGCCGATCACTACTTGTATTTGGAAGTGCGTACATTACGTCAAAATGAGTTAGTCCATGTCGTTTTCCTACTTGAGACTGTCTTAGTTTCCAGAGCCTTGAATCTAAATCGTGACAGCCTACTACAAAGCTGTTGTTGTAACTTCTGGACGACGTTAAATTAAGGAATTTCTGAAACATTGGAAAATATATCATATCGCGGTTTAAGAAACAGTATCACGCATCTGACAATGGTCTTTCCGATCCATTATTTTTTTGAAGATTCGTCACGTCTCCCAGACGTATGACTATGCAGCCCATCAGAATGAGCCTAAAATATATTATACTGTAGGAGTTTGTAGACACGTCATGCAAACAAACATTCCTACAGTACGGTATGCTAAGGTTCATTTTTCTTTACACATTCGGTTAGGAATATGAACACAACGAAAATTGTTCTCGTGGACTGCGTATCCATATGTGGTTGGGAGGTGTGACCAGTCTAATGGATAGGAAGAGCATTGTCAGATAAGTGGTATTGTTTCTTCACACGCGATATATTCCAGCAAAAATTTAAGAATAAGAAAATTGGAAGAAGTGGAAGAGATTAGCAACCAAGAGTGTGGAAAGGTACACAAATTTTAAACTCAGCCCAAAGTGCATTTCTGTAGTAGGAACATTGTTTCACAGTTACTCGAAAAATGAACATCACAACGCATATTACTGCACGTTCTCATATCTTCGTTATAGACTGATACACTTCACAGCCAGCCTTCACAAATCTTTATCTCCAACTACTGTAGCTTCGTGGCTTCCTTTTGTTATACACCAGCTATCTTTCATTAAAAGCTGAGTATAACAATTATCGCCTTGAGCTCCATATGCTTTTCTTACCCTCCATTGTTGAGGTCATTATTCACCATGGTAACCTGTCTTCCTCCATTCGTCTCATATATCCCACCACCAAAGCCCATTTATACGTACAGCTTCATCGATGGAGTTACTTTCTAAACTTTTTCTCCTCATGTTTTACACACGTGTTTGTACGAGCAATCATTGTGCATTCACGCACCGGTATATTACTTTCAACTTATGAATAAGATATACTGAGTTCACCAAGATTTAACTCCCACACAGAAAAATTGATCCAAAAACAGAACGATGCAACGATTATTTCGTCCGAAAATGGTCATCCTTCGTATAGAATACCGTTGATGGCAAGTGTAATAGAGGATTTAATCGTTTGTTTTTCACCTCTGTGATTCTGCAACAGTAAAATATTAAAGCTACAGTAGACTTGCATACACTTGCTACCGGTTCTGCATCCGCAAAGTAACTGATCTGTTGTTTCCAAGAAACCAGCGAAGTAGAAGCTAATTTTGTTTCATTCCTTAAGTAAGGAAAGTTTGTCATTATAGATTATCACAAAGGTATCGTCATTAATTATTTAATAAGCTTATTAGAGATGCTATAGTCTTGAGATGCTTTATCTTTGAAAGGATACAAGATTGGATGATTTGATCTGAGTTTCTGCTGGACCGGCTTATTACAACAGTTCTTCTATAATGCTATGCTTCGCGTATTCTAAATCTTGTAGAACGCTACTTTTTCAAAGAGAACGTACCTTTTATCAACCGACCTTAGTAACGCAGTCGGTTTGTCCTCGTCCTTCCCAAGGAAGCATATTCGATTCTGTTTGAGTTCGATGACATTATTGAGGATGAATTTTTAATTTTGCTTCCAGTTTAACGAAGCGCTAGCCAGTGTCTTTGCCGCTATTTAAGTTTGTTCTACTTTCATTGTATTATACTGTATGCGTTGCTACAAACAAATGCAGAGAAATTAATGCAAACGTTTGAGACATTTCGAAGATATTGAACCCGGGCGAAATGTTAGAATGAAACACAAAAATCTGTTTACATTATACCCTAATGAACACTCGGTCTGACTGGGGCCAACCCCGTGGTGTACAAGAAACGTATTCCCTTTCTCACGCCCAGACGTCCTGGGTTAGATTTTCCACTCCATTAAGGATGTTACCTTTTGACGGAGAGCTAGAATGAGACTCACTCAACCTCTTGTGACCAGCTGAGGAGCTGTCTAACATGACAAGGTTACTGGATATCCCTGATTCCCGGGGACAGTTGTGGATTAATTTTTTTTGTGCCCGGTTAAAAATATGTCCCCAGTATGTCCCGGGTTTTCTTCTTCTTCCTAATCCGTTTAACCTCCAGGTTTGGATTTTCCCTATGACTCAACGAGAGATCCCACCTATACCACTTCAAAGGCAGTGTCCCGGAGCGTGAGACTTTCGGGGATACAACTGGGGAGGAGGACCTGTGAGTTCCAACCCCACTGTCAGCAACCCAGAACATGGTTTTTAGTAGTTTCTCATTTTCACACCAGTCAAATGTGGCGGCTGTACCGTAATTAAGGCCACGGCTGCTTCCTTCCGTCTCCTAGGCATTTCCTATTCCATCATCGCCGTAAGACCTATCTTTGTCGATGAGACGTAAAGCAATTTTTACACTTTTTTTGTTTGTTTTCTGATTTTTTTCGTTTTGACTGTAGTCTATTCATGTTATACTTTCTCCTTTCTGACTATCCAAGTTAAACAGAATCATTAATTATGCTTGCCATTGCTCCTATCTATAAGTAAGGGAACAGGAAGGACTGCAACAACTATCGAGGTATCTCATTGATTAGTATACTAGGCAAAGTATTCACTGGCATCTTGGAAGGGAGGGTGCGATCGGTCGTTGAGAGGAAGTTGGATGAAAACCAGTGTGGTTTCAGACCACAGAGAGGCTGTCAGGATCAGATTTTCAGTATGCGCCAGGTAATTGAAAGATGCTACAAGAGGAATAGGCAGTTGTGTTTATGTTTCGTAGATCTAGAGAAAGCATATGACAGGGTACTGAGCGAAAAGTTGTTCACAATACTGGGGGACTATGGAATTAAAGGTAGATCATTAAAATCAATCAAAGGCATTTATGTTGACAATTGGGTTTCAGTGAAAATTGGTGGTAGAATGAGTTCTTGGTTCAGGGTACTTACAGGGGTTAGACAAGGCTGTAATCTTTCACCTTTGCTGTTCGTAGTTTACATGGATTATCTGCTGAAAGGTATAAAATGGCAGGGAGGGATTCAGTTAGGTGGAAATGTAGTAAGCAGTTTGGCCTATGCTGACGACTTGGTCTTAATGGCAGATTGTGCCGAAAGCCTGCAGTCTAATATCTTGGAACTTGAAAATAGTTACAATGAGTATGGTATGAAAATCAGCCTCTCGAAGACTAAATTGATGTCAGTAGGTAAGAAATTCAACAGAATTGAATGTCAAATTGGTGATACAAAGCTAGAGCAGGTCGATAATTTCTAGTATTTAGGTTGTGTGTTCTCCCAGGATGGTAATATAGTAAGTGAGATTGAATCAAGCTGTAGTAAAGCTAATGCAGTGAGCTCGCAGTTGCGATCAGCAGTATTCTGTAAGAAGGAAGTCAGCTCCCAGACGAAACTATTTTTACATCGGTCTGTTTTCAGACCAACATTGCTTTACGGGAGCGAAAGCTGGGTGGACTCAGGATATCTTATTCATAAGTTAGAAGTAACAGACATGAAAGTAGCAAGAATGATTGCTGGTACAAACAGGTGGCAACAATGGCAGGAGGGTACTCGGAATGAGGAGATAAAGGCTAATTTAGGAATGAACTCGATGGATGAAGCTGTACGCATAAACCAGCTTCGGTGGTGGGGTCATGTGAGGCGAATGGAGGAGGATAGGTTACCTAGGAGTATAATGGACTCTGCTATGGAGGGTAAGAGAAGTAGAGGGAGACCAAGACGACGATGGTTAGACTCGGCTTGTAACGATTTAAAGATAAGAGGTATAGAACTAAATGAGGCCACAACACTAGTTGCAAATCGAGGATTGTGGCGACGTTTAGTAAATTCTCAGAGGCTTGCAGACTGAACGCTGAAAGGCATAACAGTCTATAATGATAATGTATGTATGTATGTATGTATGTATGTATGTATGTATGTATGTATGTATGTATTGCTTATGAATTTGTATGAGTACAACTAAGTAGATCATACCGTGATTAGACATTGAGCAATATTTTTTTTTTAAACTTCCTTTACGAAGTAAACAACAGGTTGTTCAAATTCCAATCGATAAAAATAAAGTAACCAACGTGTGCTTAAATGTCTGTTTCATTGACAGAGATATATAATGACAGGTGTACTGAGTGAGTCGCAGAGTTGTGACGGCTTGATTAATGAACGTTAATTGTATTTGCATTCCCATGCTGTTGGAACGCAGCCCTTTCTCTGCCACACGTCATATCAGAGAGCAAGTCATATAGTAGTATGATATCTGAAATATAATTTAACATATCTACTCCACGACCTAGCCATATCTCAGAAAGAAATCGAGCGAGTTAGCCGTGCGGTTAGGGTCGCGCTGCTCTGAGCTTGCATTCGGGAGATAGTGGGTTCGAATCGCACCGTCGGTAGCTCTGAATATGGTTTTCCGTCGTTTCCCATTTTCACACCAGGAAAATGCTGGAGCTCTATCTTATGGGCACATGTCTGAGAAGACCACAATAAAGTAGTGGAAAAATCACTTTTTGGGTTCATAATTTCGACAGATATACTTATTCTAGGAGGACAAACTGATCATCTGCAATTAATGAACATTGTCCGGCTCCATGGCTAAATGGTTAGCGTGCTGGCCTTTGGTCCAGAGGATCCCAGGTTCGCTTCCCGGCCGGGTCGGGGATTATAACCTTAATTGGTAAATTCCAATGGCTCGGGGGCTAGGTGTTTGTGGCGTATTCAGAATTAGAAATCATCCCAGGTAGGGCCCTCATCTTCACAGACATGCAGGTCGCCTAATAGGCCGTCTATGACAAGGAGACCCGCACCAGGCCCCTCCGGAGGCCATACGCCATTATTAATGAACATTGTGGATTATTATTAGCTTATTAGTAACTGGTTGTACTTCATGGTTAATAAGGAATGACAGTTCATTCATTGCAATGTTTTTTAAGGCTGCAAATTCACTCCAAGCTGTCAGAAGGGTAAACTCGGAAACTGCTCATGTGACATGATCGATGTTTTTAGAGTTACTACCCACAGCATGTAGGTTCAGAATAGTAGGTAGTCTATTGAAATACAACCAGTTTTTTAACATATTTTAAAACAAAATAAAGACCGAGTAAGAAATATCTGGAATATATTAAGGTAACAGTCTGGAGATAAACCTTCAAAAATATTATCACATAGGAGGTTTTGTCCCAGCAACGATGATATGCACCCATAAATGGGGCACTCCCCAGCTCACTCAGGGTAGGCTCGACTGATTGAGAAAGAGTATGCCCAACATTCTTACACCAGACCTAACGAAACTTCACATTGCATTAAGACTTGATTCTTTGATACTTATTTTAAAGAAATATTTATGTTGCTGTAACCGTCCGGGAATCCTTGTTATAAAGGAGCTATCCCTTATAGATTTTCACTCTCCACCAAACATAGAGAACAACTTCTGTCATTTATAAATAGAAACATTTTATACCTAGAATCATTCGCGAGGCGATAGAAATTGTTCAAACCCCGGATAATTTTAACAAAAATGACGGCTATGTACTGAGTAGATCATGGCTACTCTCCATAGTTAACACGTCAACATCTTTCTCCGTGACTCTGGAGGCCCTGGAATGAACTATATTTCTAACAGGGTCTCTCTATCTTGAGTCTGGTTACTATGGAGTGACTGTTGCTATTACATTATTTGTTATTGCTCTGAAGACGATCCTGGTCGCAGGGTCGAAACACGTCAGCTGATTATTAATATTACGCGACCTAATATCCCCCAATTATTATAATGTCATTTAGTGGGCGTAAAAGTCTACGTATTATGGTCTTCTTTGCGTTAACACGTTCCCGGAGGTTCGGGTCACCTTGTGTCCCTTAGGTACGAACTTCCCGAAATAGCGGTTTAAATACCTACGTCCTAGTTACAAATTTCCGATAACTAATGGCAACATAGTGTTCGTATTGAAGTAAACGATCGACGCATACTGCTAGTTTCGATCGGTCCACCGGTGACCCAAAGGGATTTTTTTTTACATCTTCCATTCTTATCGCACCGAGCTCGATAGATGCAGTCGCTTAAGTGCGGCCAGTATCCAGTATTCGGGAGATAGTAGGTTCGAACCCCACTGCCGGCAGCCCTGTAAATGGTTTTCCGTGGTTTCCCATTTCCACACCAGGCAAATGCTGGGGCTGTACCTTAATTAAGGCCACGGCCGCTTCCTTCCCACTCCTAGCCCTTTCCTGTCCCATCGTCGCCGTAAGAGCTATCTGTGTCGGTGCGATGTAAAACAACTAGCATTCTTATCGCTTCGGGTCACGCTATGTTCAGATTGTTGTCCAGCCTACATTTTTACGCGATAATCGCTTGCGCGGTGACGGTAAATGAAATGGCATATGGATTTTAGTGCCGGGAGTGTCCGAGGACAAGTTCGGCTCGTCACATGCAGGTCTTTTGATTTGACGCCCGTAGGCAACCTGCGCGTCGTGATGAGGATGAAATGATGATGAAGACGACAAATACACCCTGCCCCCGTGCCAGTGAAATCAACCAATTATGGTTATAATTCCCGGCTCGGCCAGGAATCGAATCCGGGAACCCTGTGACCTGCACGCTCACCAATTATCTATGGAGTCGGACCGCGGTTACGCTGAATGAAGACTACAATGTTGTTGTCTTCAAATGGCACATTATTGTTTAATACGAGGAGTACCACACTTCTGATATCTCGTAACCTCTCCCTTTCTACATTGCTCTAAGGTAAGCGGATATAAGTTTTCAGATTGTTATTTGCTGGAGCAGTTATTGATAGGTTTCCGTAGATAATATTTACAAGCAAGCTCACGTCCTTGTTTTAGGTATGGCGCCTTCGCATTCTGACACACCGGTGGCACGGAAAGAGTTTTAGGACGGCACTTGATCGCGGAAGAATTGCTCATTATCTGGAACAAGGTGTTGTCAGTGACGGTAATTTCACTTCAGTATCTGATGACAACCCTACGTACAGCCTCGTCTTTTGTGATATAATTTTGTTACTAAGTATAATGTGAAAATAATTGGCATAAGCCTATCATATTCCCATAATAACAGACCAATGAACGAGACTCCGGAGTTATTTCTGCGTCACGCACTTGTTGAATCGGAAAACTGTCGCAGAGGTAAATACGTCAGATGTCTCCTCAACAATAACGCGCACAACAAGTGCTCCAACATTGTTTTGGATTTCACAGTAGGAACTAACCAAAGTCAAATTCGTCAGGTCACCGGTGACTCCAACCGATGATAACTAAAGGTAGCATCGGTTCACTGGTGGGCCGATACGGCGTAAAGTTGAGTCATCAAAATTCACTGCCGCAGAGAACGTGTTAAAATATCCCCAAAGGATTACATCATCCATGTAGTGACAGGCTGATTACGTGCCAGATGCGACCGTGCCGGATTTGACCCGGCCATTATCGTGCCAATAGCGACCGAGCGGAAAAGCATCGTGCCGCATCCGACCCATCAATCACTTACAATTCATCTGCATTAAGGGCGGTCATCAAGTGGCAGATTGCTTATAAGTAGCTAACTTGGCCGTTTCTAAAATAAAGGTCTGACACCGTTGTTAGCAGGTTCGAGTGCCATTGGTCGAAAGAAAAATATAATAATGTTGCTGGCTTTACATCCTAGTAACTACTTTTATAATTAAAGGAGACGCCGAGGTGCCGGAATTTAGTCTCGCAGGTCTTATTTTACTTGCCAGTAAATCCACCGACACAAAACTGACGTATTTGAGCACGTTCAAATACCACCGGACTGAGCCAGGATCGAACCTGCAAAGTTGGAGTCGGCAGACCAGCATCTCAACCGTCTGAGCCGTCTGAGCCACTTAGCCTGGATGAAAAAAAATTCACCTTCAGAATGTTGGCCGGCAGCGTAGGAAAGTTGGTGGTAGACAGTTTCTAATCACTCGGTTGCATGCCAAAAGCCGGGATTCAAATCCAAACCTTTTCGCAGTGTTCAAATGGAGTGAGGGGATATGATGCTGTTGATGGTGATTCGGCCGTCGGATGGCGATGTAAAGCATTAAGCAGACCCCTTGGTATTATTCGAGAGGTGTAGGCTAAGTGCCGAAACCGGGTTTCATCTCTCCCTACTTCATTATCATAATCCCACATTCAAACGCGTAGGCCGCCCAAGGGCGTCAGGTAGAAAGACCTGCACCAGGCAAGCCGAACACGTCCTCGGACACTCCTTGTACTAATAGGACACGATAAGTACATAGGCCTAAGTTGTAAATAATTTGAGAGAATTAGGATCTTTCTAATTGCTAGTGGCATTACGTCGCACCGACACAGACAGGTCTTAAGGCGACGATGGGATAGGAAAGGGCTAGGAATGGGAAGGAAGCGGCCCTGGTCTTAATTAAAGTACAGCCCCAGCATTTGCCTGGTGTGAAAATGGGAAAACACGGAAAGCCATCTTTTGGGCTGCCGACAGTGGGATTCGAACCCAGCAAGCTCAGGGCCGCGCGCCTCTAACCGCATGGCCAACTCGCCCGGTGGGAAAAGACGTAAACGCATCACCATGTTTCGTGTTGTAAAATGAGTTTCCCCCAGAAGTGCTATGTGAAGTTGGGGCAGTAGCTGCTTATAGGACTCATTGAAAAGGCATTGCACTTCGTTTAGCTTACCTTATCTTGGGTGATGACACAACTTATCAAATGACAATTTGCTTGTCAACGCCGGTCGCATCCGGCACGGTTACAGATTATGCGGTCGCTAGTGGCACGGGTCGCATGCGGCATGGTCGCATCTGGCACGCCACCGACAGCCTATATTCTTCCCTATCACCGCTCTGGTATTGACTGATAGCAAAGATTTCTTCCCTTTGTGACGAACAGCACTCTACTCATGCACCTGTTCGAACGTCGAGACGCCTCACGTCCAGCAGGTGAAGAGGAAGAAAGGCACGAGGCTTTATCTGGGTTCACTCAAGCTTTGCATGCGAGTTGGTGATGGAGAACGGACTGACAGTTGATACGTGATGTTGGCGGCTTTGTTCCGGCCCTCCCGTCATCGCTGACCGGACAGGGAGGAACGGGATGAGATGGCATGGCCAAGTTCATCTCATTAACGAGCTGCTCATGCTCTCACCCTTCCAGAAGCACTACTCTACATCTCCAACATGCCAAACGTAATCAATAGTCGTGATTAATGGTCGTCTTGTTTCCTGACAGGGAGTTGTTAATAGCATGAATACAGGCCTCATTAATGCTACAGCGTGAATATCAATGCACTCATTATCTATCTGACAATCCTACCGAAATCATGAAGTTAAAAGTCCACAGTTGTGGCCTTTCGCGCAAGCAACTCAATGTTGAAAACATCATAGGGGTATGAGCTACGAATTTTAGGTAAATATAATAAAGTATGAGAATATGTTCCTTATTTATTCCTAAAAGTTACAATCCTTTTCTTAATCATCGATATCCGGTCGATCAGATTAGCAGTTTACCTTGTTCTACCACTACGAGCGCTAATGTGAGTCAATGCAGAGTTTCACTTAAGCCCTCATAACTACATTCGGTGTGGACATTTTTCAGAAAGTCAAAAAACGCCTGAGGGTATTAAACCAGTGAACACATTACAGAAAGAATTATGTAAATAAGATAATTTGGCTAGGATTTGAATCAGAAGAGCCTCCGTGGCTCAGGCGGCAGCGCGTCGGCCTTTCACCGCTGGATACCGTGGTTCAAATCCCGGTCACTCCATGTGAGATTTGTGCTGGACAAAGCAGAGGCGGGACAGGTTTTTCTCCGGGTACTCCAGTTTTCCCTGTCATCTTTCATTCCAGCCTATATCTGATTCTTTACATCCCTGACCCGGTAATTGATTGGAAAACAGGTTGTAGGTTTTCATTTTCATTGAATCAGAAAGAAAACGATTAAAGAAACAAGCAATTTTTGGCTGTTTTCCGGAACTACATTTAGACCGCAAGCGATTTTAGGCTGTTTTTCCGGAACTACATTTAGACCGCAAGCGATTTTAGGCTGTTTTTCCGGAACTACATTTAGACCGCAAGCGATTTTAGGCTGTTTTTCCGGAACTACATTTGGACCGCAAGCGATTTTAGGCTGTTTTTCCGGAACTACATTTAGACCGCAAGCGATTTTAGGCTGTTTTTCCGGAACTACATTTAGACCGCAAGCGATTTTAGGCTGTTTTTCCGGAACTACATTTAGACCGCAAGTGATTTTAGGCTGTTTTTCCGGAACTACATTTAGACCGCAAGCGATTTTAGGCTGTTTTTCCGGAACTACATTTAGACCGCAAGTGATTTTAGGCTGTTTTTCCGGAACTACATTTAGACCGCAAGCGATTTTAGGCTGTTTTTCCGGAACTACATTTAGACCGCAAGTGATTTTAGGCTGTTTTTCCGGAACTACATTTAGACCGCAAGCGATTTTAGGCTGTTTTTCCGGAACTACATTTAGACTGCAAGCGATTTTAGGCTGTTTTTCCGGAACTACATTTCGACCGCAAGTGATTTAGGCTGTTTTTCCGGAACTACATTTAGACCGCAAGTGATTGTAGGCTGTTTTTCCGGAACTACATTTAGACCGCAAGCGATTTTAGGCTGTTTTTCCGGAACTACATTTAGACCGCAAGCGATTTTAGGCTGTTTTTCCGGAACTACATTTAGACCGCAAGCGATTTTTTTTTTTTTGCTAGGGGCTTTACGTCGCGCCGACACAGATAGGTCTTATGGCGACGATGGGATAGGAAAGGCCTAGGAGTTGGAAGGAAGCGGCCGTGGCCTTCATTAAGGTACAGCCCCAGCATTTGCCTGGTGTGAAAATGGGAAACCATGGAAAACCATTTTCAGGGCTGCCGATAGTGGGATTCGAACCTACTATCTCCCGGATGCAAGCTCACAGCCGCGCGCCTCTACACGCACGGCCAACTCGCCCGGTGCAAGCGATTTTCGAAATGTGTTGTTTACTTTGATAGAGCCATCTAACACTTGCAATTTGAAACCTTTCTGGGCACTGTAACTCTTCAACTTTCGGCACAATTGAGGAAATTGCTTAATTCTACTTTTTTCGTAGTCTGTTAAGTAATGTCTTCAACATTTAAAATAGTTTTACCTTATTAGGTCATGCGGAGTACGTACAGTACCTATCAAAATATGCTAACCCTAAGAGCGTTAAGAGCGATCTAATTGGTTTGCTTTCCGGTGCTGTGGCTGAGGTGTCGGCGTCTTTACCTTCGGTTATCACGGCTCCGGGATCGTTCCTAGCCAGGTTGAGGTATTTTAATCTCAATCAATCAATCAATCAATCAATCAATCAATCAATCAATCGCCACTGACCTCTCAGTTGTTTACATAGTATATTTCCTTAACTGATTTAATGGAAGTAGGAAATTTTGTTGAACATCTATAAAGAAATCCTCAGCCTTTTTCCAGTCATTCTACCGGATCAGGAATGGAATAGATGAAGCCCCCATCTACCGGTGGGAATAGGAATTGTGCTGGCTGGAATGAAATACGACAGGGAAAACCGGAGTACCCGGAGAAAAACCTGTCCCACTTCGGCTTTTCCCACCACAAATTTCAAATGGAATGACCGGGGTTTGAACCAAGGAACCCAGCAGTGAGAGGCCGGCGCGCTGCCGCCTGAGCAACGGAAGCTCTTTATCGACCATCTTTCTTGATAAATTATTCTAAGTCCTAACTCCTCTTTCCATAAATAAATGTTTGCCCCCCACCCCCCAATTTCTCATCACGAACTCCAAATTTACCTTCATCTTTCCTACTTTTACGAACTTCTCTTCTAGCCAAGTGAAAGCAACAAATAGCCTGTGGTATATTTCAAGGCTACGTTCATAACCTTTCATCTAGGCGGTTTGCTCCATCTTGCACCAAAGCTTCTTTGCAAGCTTAAAGAAAAAATGAATTGAAATGGCGTATGGCTTTTAGTGACTTTTGACTTCCGTAGGCGACCTGCGCGTCGTGGTGGTGGTGGTGGTGGTGGTGGTGGTGGTGGTGCTGCTGCTGCTGCTGCTGGTGGTGGTGGTGGTGGTGCTGCTGGTGGTGGTGGTGGTGGTGATGATGATGAAATGATGACGAAGACGACACATACACTCGGCCCCGGTACCGGCGAAATTAACCAATGATGGTTAAAATTCCTGACCCTGCCGGGAATCCAACCCAGGACCCCGGGACCAAAGGCCAGCACGCTAATCATTTAGCCATGGAGCTTGAAGAGAAGAACTGGTACTACTAATCTACCATTGCAATTGCACACTCATACCTCAGAGGTTAAATATATCTATCTTTCAATGTACATCTGAAATGTTGAATTCTATCCGGTAACATTATTTTTAATCCATGTCCGCCTTTGTAGTGTAGTGGTTAGTGTGATTAGTTGCCACCCCCGGAGACTTGTGCTCGATTCCCGGCTCTGGCACGACATTGAAAAGTGGTGCGAGGGCTGAAACGGGATCCACTCAGCCTCGGGATGTCAGCTGAGTAGAGGGGGTTCGATTCTCTCCTCATCCATCCTGAAAGTGGTTTTCCTTGTTTCCCATTTCTGCTCCAGGCAAATGCCGGGATGGCACCTAAATTAAGGCCACGGCCGCTTCCTTCCTTCTTCCTTGTCTCTCCCTTCCAATCTTCCCACCTCCCACAAGGCCCCTTTTCAGCATAAAAGGTGAGGCCACCTGGGCGAGGTATTGGTCCTCCTTACCAGTTGTATCCCCCGACCCAAAGTCTCACGCTCCAGGCACCCTTAAGGCGGTGGAAGGTGGAGCCCTCGCTCAGTCCGAGGGACGAACCAACCCTGGAGTGTAAACGGATTAGGAAAAAAGAAAAAATGAAGAAAGAAAGAAATTTCAACCCATAAACCCACAAAAAGAAATTGGAAATATCAACGTCAGAGATACGCGGCAGACACGTATTTCCGTTCATCGTGGCGATCTGGCACCCAGCTATTATTCATATTCATATTCATATTATTATTATTATTATTATTATTATTATTATTATTATTATTATTATTATTCATACACTTCTCCACAGGAAATATGGGTAGTAATGGGGCACGGGATGCACCAAGTGCCTTACAATAATTAAAGTATTTACACATTATAATAAAAACATTGATGTTCAGGTATATACAAAACTGTAGATCACAGGATCTTCATTCTTGCGAGAGGAACGATCGCACAATGTTGCATGTTGACAGGAGGACAGAATGTTGCATAATTTTGTAGATGTTCGGTGAAAGACCCAGTTCTCGCAGACTTTTGTGAAGTGTGTGTGGAGTGAGGCCGTTGACTGATAGGATCACAGGGACTATCCGTACCAGGTTCATCTTTCAGATCCTCTTGATCTCTTCTGCGAGTTCTTTGTACTTTGGAGATTTTTTCACGGGACTTCCTGTCAATGTTGGTGTCATTGGGGATAATGATGTCGATAACGAAAGTTGTCCCAGTTTTCTTGTTTACCAGTATGATGTCTGGTCTGTTATGGTTGACTGTTTTGTCTGTCACTACAGCTGTGTCCCAATAAAGCTTAATCGACTCGTTCTCCAGGAGTGGTGTTGGATGGTACTTGTAATAAGGGATATGCTCCTGAATTAATTGGTTTTCCTGAGCAAGTCCCTGGTGTATAATTCCAGAGATATGATTGTGTCTTCTCGTGTATTCTACGGGGGAAAATACTGGGCAACCCGCAGTGATATGGTCGATGGTCTCGAGATGAACGGATCATCGTCTGCATTTGTCGGAGAGTACGCTGCTGTCTTTGATGGTATACTTTCTGTAATTGTTTGTAGCTATTACTTGGTCTTGTATAGCAACTGCAAATCCCTATGTCTCCCCAAATTAGCGCCCACTTTGTAACCACATACACGACGCATTCTTGTCTATGCTCTGTTGGTTTAGATTGCTGTAGTATTTTCCGTGGAGGGACTTCTCTCGACAGGTGCTTTCTTTCTCCTGCAAGGGTACGTGGTGATTTGTATGAGGGTCACAGGTGTTGTATGGATACAGAACAGTGTACTTTTCAGCACATACTACAGCTTTATGGAGAAGGCTGTTTTCATGCTTTTTATGGAAGTATCTCCGTAGGCTCTTTATCTGATTCAGGAGCATGACTTGAAGATCCAGTACTCCTCGGCCTCCCGATTTTCGTGGAATAGTGACCCTTTCCATGCATGAATTTGGATGATGTAATCTATAGGTGGTGAGCAAAGTTCTCGTTTTTCTTTGTACGCTGTCTACTTCAGTAGCAGACCACTTCAGAATTCCGAATGAAGAAACAAGAGTTGGAATAGCGTACGTGTTTATTGCTTTAATTTTGTTCTTGTCATTTAGGTAGCTGCGCAAAATCTGATGCAACCTCGATGTATATTTATCAATGAGTTCCTGTTTGGTTTTCTCGTGCTCCAGAGTTGCATTCTGAGCAAATCCAAGTACTTGTATGTCTCTGTGTCATTCCCTCAATTAAAGATCCGGTATGGAGCTCATATGGTTGGGAGTTTGTGTACCGACCACGTTCAATTGTTAGCAGCTTGCATTTCTTTACTCCCAACGTTATTCCCACATCAGATGAGTAAGAGTCTATTATATTCAGCAGGGCGTTCATTTGTGTTTCGTTGTGGACATACACTTTCAGATCATCCATATAAAACAAATGAGATATTTTGTGTTTCCTATTGCTATATTTAATATCAAATCCAAAACCAGTAGCTATTAAATTGGATAGGGGATTCATTGCAAGGCAAAACCACAGAGGACTTAATGAATCTCCTTGAAATATACCACGTTCAATTTTAATTTTGTCCAACATGATTCATTTATTTTCTGTCTTAGTGCAGAGCACTGTCCTCCAATTGTTCATAGTAACCTCAAGAAAATGAATTATGGCAGGACTTATCTTGTACAAATGAAGTACTTCTTTTAACCATGAGTGGGGAACTGAGTCAAATTATTATTATTATTATTATTATTATTATTATTATTATTATTATTATTATTATTATTATTATTATTATTATTATTATTATTATTGTTATTATTATTATTATTATTTACTTCATAGTGTTCGAAGTACACAGTAAGCTGTTCTCATCAGCGAAATGTTAATGTATAAGAATGACTTTTGGCGTTGTGGGTCATGAAGAATTTATTCTGAAGATGTTTTTATGTGGGACGAAAATGTTTTCGTTAATGCTAGATTTGGCCGTTGACTGCCATCATATATTGATGTAGGAAATCACCGAAGCTGAACAAGTAACGTAATGTGGGAATTTGGGTCTCAGTGGCTGGTTAGTCTAGAGGAAGTGCGCTTTAAGATGATTATCATATGCGCTAGCAAGTAGTTTTATTTCCCGAGAGTAGGGAGTCGGTAGCCATAATGAGATTCAACGTAGGTGAAGAGGGGAAGAGGCGGGCGGGGCAGAATATCACAGGCGCCTGCTTTGAGTGAAGCTTTGTTACCCTGTTTGAGCACTTTTATTCTTATTTCTCCTGCCTGTGCTATACCGGTTTTAAATCTGCATCGTTGTCGTTATTTTATGCTAGAACTATTAGAATTTTCAAAGTACACAATTCATTCCTTCCGAAATAATTTCTGAGTGGAAGATTTTTATTGTTATTATTGCTATTATTATTTTTTGCAAGTTGCTTTAGGTCGCGCCGACACAGAAGGTCTTATGGCGACGATGGGGCAGGGATGGGCTAGGAGAAGGAAGGAAGGGGCCGTGGCCTTAACTAAGGTTCAGTCCCAGCATTTGCCTGGCGTGAAAATGAGAAACCACGGAAAACCATCTTCAGGTCTGCCGACAGTGGGGTTCGAACCTACTATCTCCCGACTGACATCCCAGGTTTAGAACATTACTAGAAGCACCGTATAATTGTACATCCTTACACCAGATTCCAAACCGTAGGTTTTAAAATCTTGGCTTTACTTGCGTCACAAGAAGACAAGCATCTCTTGGATTTCACAATGCTCAATTCCCACTCAGAGGCTGTCTGGCCGAGGCGGTTAAGGCGTGCTCAGTTCACCCGGGAGGACGTGGGTTCGATTCCCCTTCAGGAAGTCGTAAAATTTAAGAAACGAGATTTCCACTTCCGGAGGTGCACACGGCCCTGATGTTCACTCAGCCTACACCAAAAATGAGTACCAGGTTAATTCCTGGGGACAAAGGCGGCCGGGCGTAGAGCTAACCACTCTACGCCACCAAGTGCCGAGGTTAGTGATAGTGGAAGCCTTTACCTTCCACCCCTCCAGAGGCCTTTATGGCCTGTACGGAGATGACTTTGATTTTTCCTTTGCAATTCCCACTCGCTGTGTGAGAAATGTCGACTTAAGTCGTGATATGAAAGCTGCCCGCCGAGACATAACCCAGCATCTCCACAATCCATCAACGAGCTCGTAAAGGTCTCAAGTAGCCAGACCTTCTGCGAAGCGAAGCGTGGAGACAGACGTTCGTGGAATTGATTCACTCTGCTCCGCTATTCCTTTTTTTATCTTTTTTATTTCAGTTTTGGTCATAGCTTGCCGCACTGATTGAATGTCAGTTTCAATTAAATGGGTGTTATCTGCTCTTCGCTATCTGAAAAGCGACTCCCATTATTCGGTGCTCGTTAACGCGGATCACAATACATCACAACACACAGTGCGATGCTGTTCATGCATGATGCGCGACACGCTGAGAGAAAACTGGTTCCGCTTTATTCCCAGGAAAATGAAACGAGACTTCATTTTTGTGGTGTCCCGTTGCTAAGTTTCCGGGATCACAGGTTGCAAAACTTACCTTCTCGGAAGTTATTTAGTCTCTGCTTTGCGAACCATGAAGAACTACTGAACAGTATGTCTCACTGTTGCTGAATAGTTCAGTAGTTTTAGGAATGAGCATTGCGTTTAGTGAAAATAAATTGAGGAATGATATCCCTTCTTAATTCTAATCGAAGGGGGAAGAGGAAAAATATTTCGAAGATTTTTATTTGTAATTTTTACAATTTGCTTGACGTCTCACCGACACACATACAGTAGATCTTATGACGACGATGGAATAGTAAGTGGCTAGGAGTGGGGAAGAAGTGGCCGTGGCCTTAATTAAGGTACAGCCCCAGCATTTACCTCACCTCATGCTCATAGATAACAGAGTGCTGGTATTTAATTCCCGTTTACTTCTACATGCTTGTAGGAAGACACTGCAGAGCTGCTGTTATAGGAGTAATATAGTTTTCCTTTATAGGTAGATCTGCTAAAATGAAATCAATACTACAGCCGTAGTGTTATCTTTTGTTGGTTGAAATCGAATCCGTAATCATGGTTCGGACACCACCATTGATCTCCCGAGGAAGCTAATAAACCAGTGAACGATGGGTACGACAGCTGGTAATGCTGTAAAATTCAAAATTGTTATTTAATAATCATCATCATTATCTAAAGTCTTTGCCTTGTCGCTGCAACCATTGATCTCTTCTCTCTGCGATCCTTTTCATCTCTCCATAAGCTTGGCAACCCATCATCTCAACTACCTCTTCAATGATCTTCTTCCGTGGTTTCCCTCTGCCTTTCTTTCCCATCACCTTGCCTTCGAACAAGTTCTTTATGAAGTCATTATGCCGGAGAATGTGACGGAAAACTGACGCTTTTCTCCGTTTTATCGTTGTTATTGAATATGTCTGGGTGTTTATTTCTCTAAGCACTGCTTCATTAGTTTTCTTCTCAATCCAGCTAGTTCTTGTCATCTTCCTCCATAGCCACATTTCCACTGCCTCTAGTCGTTTCACGTCCTCCTTCAAGAGAGTCCATCCTTCACAGCCATATAGCAGCACACTCCAAATGAACGTTTTGATAAACAATTTCTTTTCTTCAGTATTTAAGGATTTATTAGTTAAGAGCTGCTTCTTCTCCTCAAAGGCTTTCTTACACAGGGAAATTCTTCTTTTTATTTCCACAGTGCATATGTTGTCATCGGTAATAACTGATCCTAAGTAGCAGAACTTGTGCACCTGTTTTATTAAAATATTTCCAATTCTGAGCTGTGCCTCTGGCTTCATTTTAATTTGCTTACAACCATAAAATTAATTTTATTTACATTAATGTTAAGTTGGAAACCTTTTAAGATGGATGTTAATTTGTTGAGCATGATCTGCATGTTCTTCTCATTGTCAGCCAGAAGTGTAATATCGTCGGCAAATCTAATACAGTGTACAGATGTTCCATTTATTTTAATGCCAGGTGTTTTTGATTTAAACATTTTTTGCCTTCTTCAATGTACAGATTAAATAGTAATAATAATAATAATAATAATAATAATAATAATAATAATAATAATAATAATAAACTACGTAAAACATACCTAATCACCTGGAACTTCTACAATAAGAAATCAATATCCACAAAAGCCAAACTCCGACACTACCACACTGTTGTCCTCTCAGAGGCACTGTATGCAACTGAGACATCATCACGCACCATTAACATCAAGCACATTGAGAAAATTGAACGACAGATACTGAGGAAGATATTCGGGTCCAAGTTTCAAGAGGGTGTATGGATGCGAAAAAACTCGGAAGAACTCTATGCATTAACTCAGCGATTCACTACAGTTGCACGCAAACGGCGTATGACATTTTATGGTCATCTAGCACGAATGGATGACCCACGACTGACTAAGAAAATATTTCTCATTTTCAATGGAAACGGACAAACCAAAGTTCGCTGACTAGTGGATACACAAAAGGACCTCGCAGAAGTCGACGTTGATCCAATGACAAGCATAAGGAATACATACAAACAAAATTTCAACACCCATAAATTTAAACCCAAGAATCCATCTGAGAAAAGCTTGAAACTCAAAAACTCATGGACACAAGAAAGACGACATGCCCGTATTGAAAGGATGAGGAAGTTTTGGGAAGATAAGAAGAACAAGAAGATGAAGAATACCAGTGATATTTAATGGTTCCGCGTGCTCCTTAGGGGGCTAACGATTGTATATATATAATTTTAATAATAAAGCATGGCATATGTATAGGCTTCGCGGTGACCTAATTAGGATGAAATGAATGGCGAAGTCTTCATAAACACCCAGTCCCCAAGCCACGGAATTAACAGTACGTGGGGGTTGATTATGAGAATTGAACCAGGTCCATTGGACCAAAGGCAAGCATTCTATACGTTTAGTCACAAAACCGGACTTCAATTTGCTCAACCTTAGGCTACCATCTCCATTGATCAGGTGTTGAGTATTGACAGTAACAGAGGCGAGGCCAGTAGCTTGTGAAGCAGCCTTGACAACACAGCAGGCTACTCCGGTGGCTATTAGCCGCAGCTCAAAACGCTTAAATTTTGACGTTCACTAAACCAACCATCGAAAAGGGTCTAGTCTAGTGGTAGCCCACGTCTTGATCTCAGCATACGCCACTGGTATTGTTTAAAAACATACTTCTGTTGACACGATTCAGAAGATTTAATCAGAAGCGATTAAAATCCTCCACCTGGCTGGGTATCGAACCCGGGACACTCTGAACCGAAGGCCAGTACGCTGACCATTCAGCCAACGAGTCGGACCCAGAAGAGCTCCTCGTGAAACATGGTATCCAAGCCTATTATGTGCAGTACTTAGAGCCACGAAAAAATTACAAAGAATACATCCTTCCGAGAAATGAAATCAAAAGTCACTCTCTCTAAATCGCATACTGATGAAAATGGACCAACTTAATGCTCACGACAAAATTTACAGGGGTCAGCTCAAAGTCCTTGTTAAATTCCTTAGCTGACACTGGAAACTTGTACGTGCTCGCTCGAAGTGCACTGTCATTCCTATAAATGAATCGTTAAGTACCAACCATAATTTCCAGCAGCGAAACGGGATTTCGAAGATTGCCCACACGTCGTACATATTCAAAACAAAACAGGGACCTGTTTGCCTCACCTCCTCTCACCAATTCGATTCAGTATCTCTTCATTCGATCTATCCATCTCACCTTCAGCATTCTTCTGTAACACCACATTTCAAAAGCTTCTATTCTCTTTCTTTCTGAGCTAGTTATCGTCCATGTTTCACTTCCATACAATGCCACGCTCCACACGAAAGTCTTCAAAAACATCTTTCTAATTCCTATATCAATGTTTGGAGTGAGCAAATTTCTTTTCTTAAGAAAGCTCTTCCTTGCTTGTGCTAGTCTGCATTTTATGTCCTCCTTACTTGTGCCATCGTTAGTTATTTTACTACCCAAGTAACAATATTCATCTACTTCCTTTAAGACTTCATTTCCTAATTTAATATTTCCTGCATCACCTGCCTTCGTTCGACTGCACTCCATTACTTTTGTCTGGTAGGGGGGGTGGGGGTTACGTGTACGTTCCGCGCAGCATGGGGGGGGGGGTTATTGTAGCCCTTTCACACCTAAAACGAAACCAACTACCATTTTACAGTAATTTTGTGATTTTTTTTTGTTACACCATGTAAATGATACAATACTTCGTTTTCCTGAAAAAGTTTTGCACATATTTACAGAAAATATACTCTCACAAAGGTGAGTGTTTGGGCCATACTCTGCAGTGATAAGAATCGAGGGCTTTGAAAAAGAAGCAGCAATCCAGAAAGGAGTGGGGCAAGGCTGCAGTTTGTCCCCCTCCCCCGCCCACGCGGTCCTTTTCAATGTTTACATAGAACAGGCAGTAAAGGAAATGAAAGAGGAATTTGGAAAGGGAATCACAATCCAAGGAGAGGAAATCATAACCTTGAGTTTTGCCGATGATATTGTTATTTTATCTGAGACTGCAGAAGATCTCGAGAAGCTGGTATACACAAAGTCTTGGGTAAGGAGTACAAGATGAAAATAAATAAGTCCAAAACAAAAGTCTGAATCGAATACTGCGTGTTTGTGTCCATCCACTTGATAAATAACATCATTCTCCGGAATTCCTTCGCACAAGACACGATGAAACTGGTAAGCATTCCTCTCTGTCTGTCGTACGAGATCCAGATGAATATATTGATGTTAGTTGATGGGAGCTATGTAGTCGTCTGAACGCTGTCAACATGGGTGATAGCCACCCTATCATGTGCTAACTTTTTCATTTCTACGTAACTACTGTATCCTACATCTGCTCTAATCTGCATGTCATATTCATACCTTGGTCTACCCCTACCGTTCTTACCACCTACACTTCCTTCAAAAACCAACTGAACAAGTCCTGGGTGTCTTACGATGTGTCGTATCATTCTATCTCTTCTTCTCGTCAAATTTAGCCAAATCGACCTCCATATGGTGCACACAAAGAGAGCAATTATCAACTGGCCAGACAATTAAAACCAGTCTAATCGGTATGCCCGCCTGGTTTTTCCAGTATCTCGATGACTAAACCTGTTCACAAGATATAAATAACTGCCATCATGCAACATCAGTGTTTTTATTGTGGGCATACTCCCAGAAGAAGGACAAGCCCACGTACATGGCATTCGTAGATCTAGAAAAGGCATTCGATAATGTTGATTGGACCAAGCTATTTAAGATTCTGAAGGTAATTGGGATCAGATACCGAGAACGAAGAATTATCTACAATCTGTATAAAAGTACCTAATTCTGGGTATGAAATTCAGTGAAGCAGTTAGAGTCTCTATTAACATCCAAACAGTCTCTTCTTCATATTCACACAACACAACACACTACACTACCAACCACCACAGAAACACGCAATAGTGATATCATCCCTCCATGTAGGGTTGGTGTCAAGAAGGGCAACCCGAAATGTTCTCCTTTTTAGACCATTGTCCGGGTAGATTATTTAATAAACCCGAAATATCCTCCTTTTTAGACCATTGTCCGGGGTCCGGGTAGATTATTTAATAAACCCGAAATGTCCTCCTTTTTAGACCATTGTCCGGGGTCCGGGCGGATTATTTAATAAACACGGGTGCCACTGTTAATCCAACGTCATTGGGCACAACGACGTGTATTTGTCACCAGGGATGGACACTGGAACAATGGTGTAACGTGATATGGTCGAACGAATCACGATTTCAACTGCACTATGCCTGTAGGAGGCACCGTGTATGGCGCAGACCACATGAAGCGATGGATCGCGCCTGCCTCGAAGGTGTGGTCCAGGGCGCTGGTGTCTCTGTTATGGTCTGGGGTGCATTTCCCTGGTATGGAATGGGCCCCCTAGTTGTTCTGGAAGAGACTTTGAATGGTACGCGGTATGTTGAGCTTCTCGGAGACCTACTCCACCCATTTCTGGCCTTCCAGCGCCCAGACGGTTCTGCGGTGTTTCAAGATGATAACGCGCCTCCACGTCGCTCTCACGTCGCCCGGGAATGGTTTCAGGAACATGCAGCAGAGGTCCAACAACTGCCAGGCCACCCAGGAGCCCCGATATGAACCCTATCGAGCATATGTGGGATGTCCTGGAACGCAGGTTCCGTGCCATGGATCCTGCACCCACGAACAGACCAGCATTGGCGGTCGCTCTGCAAACGATTTAGTGTCAGCTGTGTCCAGGCCACAGCTGATTCCTTCCACCTCCTTACCAAATTCAATTCGCCATCACTCATTTCACCTTCATAAGCTGCAGAAGATCTCGAGAAGTTGCTGAATCGTATGGGCAGAGTCTTGGATAAGTATAATAAAATATGAAAATAAGTAAGTCAAAAACAAAAGTAAAGGAGTGCAGTCGAACGAAGGCAAATGACGCAAGTAATATTAGATTAGGAGTCTTAAAGGAAGTAGATGAATATTGTCACATCGGCAGTAAAATAACTAACGATGGCAGAAGTAAGGAGGACATAAAATGCAGACTAGTACAACCACAAGAAAAGAAATTTGCTCTCATCGAACAATGATACAGGAATTAGAAATATGTTTTTGAAGAATTTTGTCTGGAGTGTAGCATTTCATGGAAGTGAAACATGGACGATAACTACCTCAGAAAGAAAAATAATAGAAGTTGTTTAAATGTAGCTTTACAGAAGAATGCTGAAGGTGAGATGGATACATCGAATCACGAATGAAGAGATAATGAATGGAACTGGTGAGAGGAGATCGATTTGGCTGAATTTGACGAGAAGAAGAGACAGAATGATAAGACACATCTTAAGACACCCAAGACTTGTTCAGTTAGTTCTTGAGAGAAGTGTAGATGGTAAGAACTATAGGGGTAAACTAAGGTATGAATATGACAAGCAGATTAGAGCAGATGTAGGATAGAGTAGTTATATAGAAATGAAAAGGTTAGCACAGGATAATCATGGAGAGCTCCATCAAGCCATTCTATGGACTGACGACTCAAACAACAACACAAATTCCTCATCTGAGTTTGGTGGCAGGAAGGGCATCCGGCCGTAAAGTATGGCATAACATTCATCTCTCCTCATCCCCGACCACTTTCCAAGAAACGGTACTAAGAGGAAGACATGCTATGATGTTTTCTTATGACGATAAATATATCTACTTAGTGCATATTCAAGCTGGTGCATTCAAGAATGAATGCGAGATACAGAATTATTTCACGAACAAATGAAAGACTGTTTGAGATAAATACCTCAACTGCTACCTTCGAAGAGCGGGTTTTCGGAAACACTAAAGAAAATACAAGTGTATATATGACGGTTGCCAACGAATCCTTCTGACACATTTGAAAGAGTGTGAGATTCTACAGAACGACGGCTGCATGGTTGTATTGAGCTGCAAGTAATCAATTTTAGCATCTTCAGTAATGGTAAGTATGCCTACCATTCTTCTTCTGTTCGATTTTGGCCGCTATGGACCACTGAGTAACAACTACGGTATCCTGGATCATCTTTTTCCCTCCCCTGGCTTTGATCTTCTGCAAATATAGCTTCATTCGTTGGCTTATCTGCTTCCTTCCGACTACTCAAAAAATATCTTTTGAAGATTCCTTTTCTCCTTCTTCTCGGAAGCCTCTGAACTCCAAAACTAATTGTCGAAAGTGGTTCCTGTTTTGGATGTCTTCATGACTAATGGCCCATGCTCTCCTTATGGAACATTTTATCCCCTTCGAAATGTGTAACGAGTTTTCGAGTCGGCCCTCCTCGATTCATACGTAGACGTCCATAAAAGTGTACCCCTCCCTTCTTCATCGACTGTATAATTCCTTTAGTCTCTTTGTATAACTATTCTTACCATTATTGTAACAGAAATGGAACGACAATTCGGAATCGTGGAACATTGGGGCGCATATGCATGTAGAGTTTTCTCTTTGATTTGGTGCCGCTTATCCACTGGAGATGTTGATCCTATGTGTTACGATACACCATGTATATTTCGGGCTCGATTTTAGACTGTAAACCTGTGTAAAATCACAGTGAAATTGAATAGTTTTTAAGTTTGTTGGATAAACAGTCTGTGGTTCAGCTATATTTCGATTATTTTATCGATAGTCTTAATTCAGCGCCGGGACTTAAGTGAAAGATACGGAGATCCAAAGCCTTTAAAATCTTGAAGAAAAACACATTTATGACAGTGGTCGGTTATCATTAGAAACTAGGAATGTGTGTTGAGTATGGTACGTTGTCTACATTTAATAATACACTCGTGTCCAAACGTTAAGCATAAGTTACAAGTAAGCAGGGAAACAGGAAATAGACCGCAAATCGCACATTTGCACCTACCAAACTTACGTGTTCGCTCTGTATAGGAAAGGCGTGTTCCCTGCTTTGACTAGCGGCGTAACAGCAAGGTAAACACAGCCAGTGCCTACGCCCCACATTCCCTCAGTCATGTTTGCCCTGTTATAGTGTGCGGAGTGTAGCCTCGTGGTGAACGTGACAACATAATGGCACAACGACGCCATTTGGACCTTGTTTTGCAGGGTAGAATACTCGGCCGCCTGGAAGCGGGCCAGAGACCGAAGTCGCCATATCCTTGAATGTGCCACACAGTGTCATTTCCAGGCTTTGGAGACGATTTCGAGACAAGGGAGATGTTATCGTAATCCAGAACCAGGTCGACCAATGGTAACCACCACACAGCAGGACCGACATCTGGCCTTAACCGCCCGACGAAATCGGAGTGCACCTGCAAGACAATTGTCGGTGAAGCTTTCAGCCGTCTCAGGGGTTGCCGTTTCCAGGAAAACTGTGTACCGGAGGCTCAGAACATCAGGGCTGTTTGCCCGACGTCCAGCGGTGTGCGTCCCGCTGACTCCAGCACAGAGACGAGCCGTCAACATCGGAACTGGACCATGAATGGATGGAGGCATGTGCTCTTCACAGATGGATCCAGCTTCAGTTTGCAGAACGATTCCCGTCGCACATTAATCTGGAGAGAACCGGGTAGCCGATACAACCACAGGAACATCGTGGTGGTGGCGTCAATGGTATGGGGCGCCATCTTGTTGAATGGCCGTACGGACCTGGACATCTTCACGGGTAGTCCGAGGAACACTGTTAGCATTCGGAGATACAGGGATGAGGTACTGAGCCCACATGTTCGACTCTTCAGAGGTGCGGTTGGTTCAGACTTCCTCCTAATGGACGATAATGCCCGACTGCACCGCGCTGCTCTGGTGGATGAGTTTCTGTATGGGAAAGACATTCATCACATGGACGGGCCAGCGAGGTCTGCGTACCTGAATCCTATAGAACATGCCTGGGATGCATTGGGGAGTCGAATTGCATCCCGTCAGCCTCCACCAAGGACCCTCCAAGACCTTCGCATTGCCCTTTCGGAGGAATGGGATCGACTGCCACAAGAGCTCTTGGACCATCTGTTACAGAGCATGGCACGTCGCTGCGAAGCATGTGTGGACGTTACGGGTAACTTACTGTCTATTAACAGCATATTTTGTTGCGGAAGACATTCCCAAGTTTTGTTAGTTGTTGTCAAAGGTCTACCTTAGCTATCAGAAGGTTTCTGACACGGTTTTCTTGATCAAGTTGTGCGACATATGGTGTGTGAGTCAGCTTCCGTTTGTTCAGCAATCCGTCTGACATTCATATCAGGCGGTATGGCCTCGTTTAGTGATTATGCTTAACGTTTGGACACTAGTGTAATAATTTCATTTCTTTTAGGTTCTACTAACTACTCTTACTGTTTTAAGAGACCCCGAGGTGTCCGCCTTTTGTCCCGCAGGAGTTCCTTTACATGCCAGTAAATCTACCAACAAGAGGCCGACGTATTTGAGCACCTTCAAATACCACCGGCATGAGCCAGTATCAAACCTGCCAAGTTGGAGTCAGCAGGCCAGCGCCAGAACCGTCTGAGCCACTCAGCCCGGCTGTCTACATTTGAAAGATGAGTTAACAACGCTCGATTCATTTATCATCTTCTTTGTGCCATATAAATTCAACCCCCCGCCGTTACAGTTTTTATGTGTTTACTCTTTAAACGTGTTCTTACCTTCTTTTCTGTTCATATAACACGCGAATATGTTTCTAGAAAGTAGATTCCGTTCGCGAATAATATATTTTTGCTCATGCATAGCAGAATGAGACTACAAATTTAGCCTTGTAAAGATGTACTTTATTACACTTATAAATTTGCAGTATTACCAATCCTTCTTTGTGGTTGATGTCAGACGTTCTCTTTCACTAAGTTGATTTCCATACAAATAGCTCATAGCTTCTGAATATGAAAATTGATGATAAAGATTGCTGCTTTATTTAGCCTGAGTTTTTCTTTCAAGGATTTTAATGACTTTTCTTTTTAAACTCTTCTAAGATACTCAAATTTCAAACGATGTCCTACACTTGCACACTTTCAGTCTGTTGATAAATGGGATGAAGATACGTGAATCGTCAGCCCTGGCTATATCATTGCTTAAAGGTGACTAAAGGTCTCGCCTAAGCATGATGCAATCTGGGAAGTAAATAAATCTGATTACATTCCCAGTGACACATGGAAGTCTATTCCAGATATAGAGTCGTCCATTTTCATGCTGGGTGCGTTTTAACTTTGTTCTTTGGATACATGATGTGGTAAAACTCTTTCGTAACTTTTCTCTGTATCCGAAACTTCTAAATGTTTCCAGACTACTTTTATCTGGAGGTAGGTGAATAACTTATCATTTTCATTACTGCTTTCATGTCAGAGATTAAGAACACAAAAATTACTCCCTATCTGCAACAGGGAGGTTCTTGAGAGAAGAATGTACATGCATGTGTAATTTAGGAACACTCAATTAGACCACTTATACTGTACGTCTCAATAATAACTCGATAATATCTATCTATCTTAATCTGTTTACCCTCAAGGGTTGGCTTTTCCCTCGGACTCGGCAAGGGATCCCACCTCTACCGCCTCAAGGGCAGTGTCCTGGAGTTTCAGACTTTGGGATACAACTGGGGAGAATGACCAGTACCTCGCCCAGGCCGCCTCACCTGCTATGCTGAACAGGGGCCTTGTAGGGGGATGGGAAGATTGGAAGGGACAGACAAGGAAGAGGGAAGGAAGCGGCCGTGGCCTTAAGTGAGGTACCATCCCGGCATTTGCCTGGAGGAGAAGTGGGAAACCACGGAAAACCACTTCCAGGATGGCTGAGGTGGGAATCGAACCCACCTCTACTCAGTTGACCTCCCGAGGCTGAGTGGACCCCGTTCCAGCCCTCGTACCACTTTTCAAATTTCGTGGCAGAGCCGGGAATCGAACCCGGACCTCCGGAGGTGGCATCTAATCACGCTAACCACTACACTACAGAGGCGGACTAACTCAATAATCTCTATAATTATAAAAGGAAGTGTTTGTCTGTCTGTCTGTGTGTCTGTGCGCGATGCCCAGCAAAATCTACAGCACGCAGAGATCTGAAATTTTGAACAGGGGTAAATGGAAGGGGGTCCAAATGCACCTCGAAGCCGGAATTTTCATTTTCGCTTTCGTTGGTTAGTTATGAACGAAAAACCATCGGAAAACGTGCATTGGGATATGACAATCCAACATGCTGTCACCAAGATTAAATGCATAGAGTCGCTGTCGCTAGGCAACGTGCATAAGATAGGTAGAGAACACAATATTCAAGGAGCCATTTTACGTCCAGGACGTAGGAAGCTGTTTTTGGTCTTATATGGTGTGAGGGCATATGACGTTGTTGATGATGATTCGTTCGTCGGTTCGGGACGTTAAGTCTTGAGCTATTCGAGAGGAGTGGCATATGTGCCGGCGCCGGGTTTCATCCTCTTCGTTCTTGCTATCATATAACATGTCATTCATTTCTTTCAACAAGCAAGTTTTACAAGAATTACCCGATGTTCTACACAGTTACAAGTCTATCGACTACACGACAGAGCTTCGAAATACTTGGAGTCACAGGGAGTACCCTCGAAGATCTTAGAGCGGACGATTGTGGCACCAGTTATCCTTCTTAAGAATAAGAGTCCTGCCCTCTGCAATGAACACGACTCTGAAACTGATGACTAATATTATTGAAGCCATTCTCATGATTGAGCATATCGCGAGCGAAATAATATTCATTCCTCGGATTCGAATAATTTCTTCGGATATACAGTTTAAGTTTAGATGTCTGCAGTGTTCAAAATAAAATTTCTCCATGTAATAATAAAGCAAGCATAATCTTCTTCTTACTATATATAAAAATGGTTGTTGTATGCATGTATGTGTGTGTGTGTGTGTAAATGACACATGTCTTCCTAAACCACTGGAGCAATTTCATCCAAACTTGGTACACTTATGACTTACTATCTGGAGAAGAGCACTGTGGGGGTAAGCCATCCGTAGCTCCCTTAGGGTTGGGGGGCCAGGGGGAGAAGGTATAAAAATAATCGAAGAAAGTGCCGAATCCACAGTTTTCGGGGTCGCTGAGATGAACAGTGACACTCCCGATTTTTCAAAAGTCAAAGTTCAGCTCCCTTTCGCATGGGGGGCGAGGGGGGAGTGATATATAAAATTAAACGAAAATAATGTCGAATACATAGTTTTCGGGGGTCGCCGAGGTGAATTGTATACTCTGGATTTTTAATATCAGGAGACAAACCACGTGGGAATAAGACAGCCCAGAAACCCTTAGGGGCGGGGGGGGACGAGGGGGCCAGATAAACAAATTAATGAAAATAGTGTCGAATCCATACTTTTTGGGGTTGCTGAGATGAATAGTGACACTCCGTTTTTTTAAAGTTAAAGTTCAGCCCCCTTTGGGGTGGGGGCGAGGGGGGAGTGATATATAAAATTAAACGAAAATAGTGTCGAATACATAGTTTTCGGGGTCGCCGAGGAGAATTGTACACTCCGGATTTTTAGTATCAGGAGACAAACCACATGGGGGTAAGACACCCCAGGAACCCTTAGGGGACTGAGATACACAAATCATCGAAAGTAGTGTCTAATCCATAATTTTCGGGGTCGCTGAGATGAATAGTAACATTCCGGTTTTTTAAAACTCAAAGTATAGCCCCCTTTAGGGTGGGGGAGGGGGGAGTGAGATATAATAATAATCGAATATATTGCCGATTCCATAGTTTTCCGGGTCTCTGCGATGAATAGTAATATTCCGGATTTTTATAGTCTAACTTCAGACCCCTTTGGCATAGGGGGTGAGAAAGGGTGAAAAAATAAATTGTCAGAAATGACCGTGTGTATGTTCTAGTAACTATATAAAATAGAATACTTTAAAGGAGAATATTGTATACATTGTGACAATCGAGGCCGAAAGAGAGAACTGAATTGAACTAAATTGAATTTAGGATGATTTACATGCCGCCCTTGCGGTGTAGGGCTAGCGTATCTGCCTCTTACCCGGAGGCCCCGGCTTCGATTCCCGGCCAGGTCAGGGATTTTTATCTGCATCTGAGGGCTGGTTTGAGGTCCACTCAGCCTACGTGATTACAATTGAGGAGCCATCATACGGTGAGATGGTAGCCCCGGTCTAGAAAGCCAACAATAACGGCCGAGAGGATCCGTTGTGCTGGCCACACGACACATCGTAATCTGCAGGCCTTCGGCCTGAGCAGCGGTGGCTTGGTACGCCATGGCCGTTAGGGGCTGTGGCGCCATTGGGTTTGGTTTTTTTGGATGATTTATATGCCACTGAGGTTGCAAAGCCCCTTTATGTAGCATCTTCGTGTAATACAACACAGGTTTTTGAACAAACTAACTACATTTTTATAATATTAAAATATTAAATTAAACATTAAACTTAAAAATTTATAGATGCAAAATCCAGTAAGATTAAAACATACATTATATAAAAAGTAAATCATTAAGCCTATTTATTATTTTAGACTACAAGATCTAAAGAATATAAAGCTAAAACTGAGAAACAATTTTCTTCGAAATATACATATTTATGATTGTTAGACACAAGAATGCCTGATCTCAGCCCCTTTCGCGCTCCTCCTGAAAGATACGGTAGATGTTAAGGATTGCTTCAGTTGAGTAGAGTTCGTTTTATTTGCGAAACGGGGAAGATTAAAGGCGTTAAAGATACGGGATGCAGTGCAAACAAAGAATTTGTTAAATTTAGTGGTGTGATGAAAGGGAATTTGAAGGGTAGATTTTGTAAACCTATTATCTCTTGTTATGTACCGACTCCGACTGCATTATAAAAGTAGGGTGGTATCTTCAGTTTGAGAATTTTGTGCGTAGCAACAGCTACTGATATTTCTCGACGTTCATGGTGTTTCAACAATTGCAGCTGTATGTAATAGGGTGTTATGTGTTCATCACGCCTGGAATTTGTCACGCAACGAACACATGCGTTTTGCACCCTCTGTAGTTGTATGTTCAAAATTTCAGATAAGTCGCTGTATACGACTGAACTGTAGTCATAGTCAATTATTGGGAACAGTAGACTTCGAACAAGTAGTTTTCGCATGAAACGTGGTGTACATGACACGTTATGTTTCAAAATACTCATAGATGACGCAACTTTTTGGATCATAGTTGACGTATGATCAGACCAGGGTAAGGTTCTGTCGAATATTAGGCCTATATTGTTGACGGTGTCACTGTAATGGATATTTGTATCTAGAATTTTTATTGCTAGGAGGGATTTGTTGACATCAACATTTTTAGGAGTTTTTTGTAACATGTACAATTAAGCTGGGGTCTTAGCCACATTTAATTGGAGAGAGAGAGAGAGAGAGAGTGTGTCTGTGTGTGTGTGTGTGTGTGTGTGTGTGTGGAAGCAGATGGAAGGTGACAATGCCGGCGCAGAGGTGACATGAGGATGAATGATAACTCATGTTCATCCATTTTAATTTAGAGTATGTCTTTTACTCGCAATTTCGGCTTGGCTGATGATGGTCCGGGATACGGACCGAAACTAGTACCTGACACTATAATATTGTGATGTTTTGTTAAACGTTGTATGATTTTAAGTATTGAGAAGGTGGAGCAATAAATCTTGTATTCATTTTAAGTTAGGCTCTATAAGCTGCCATTAGTTTCTGTCTTATTTCATAAGAGATGTCGTTGCAGTTAGTCACTACCGATCTGAGGTATCTACTGTTCACTCCTTTATAAAGTATAGCCATCCGTTGTTACTGAGGGTGGCATATTGACCCTACGTGCTTTCCTGACAGAGATGTTATTAGCCTTTGACTGGTTTAGTATGCCTACTTTATGTGCCGCGTTTATTTCATTTGTTCATGGGGGAATCATGGTGAAGACGTTCATTTCAGCGTGCAGGCAGGGTTGGTCAATGGTGGATGAGAAATAGACGTCATGCCAGCAGAGAGATCCGGGGTAGTACCATCACTTGATTGCCGAACAAGTTTAATACATCGAGATCGGTCGCTGTCTTACCGTGAGCGGTACGTCCGTTGGCCTCATCTGAATCTCTAGAATCAGTTCTAGCAGTTATACGCCAGTTCATACAATCTGTACGGTACTTTGCATTCGAACAAGCCAAAGAATTCTGTCGATGACATTCTCAAGCAAGGTGAATGTCATCCACATCAGCTGTTGGCTCCGCATCCTCTCTCTTATGGTAGCCTCGACCATCGGATAAAGTGTGTTAGTGGTTCCGCGAAGAGATGAAATGTTCCTCACGATAGTGTTATTTTCCAACGAAAATCTGTTTATGTAGCACGTAAGTGTTCAACCTTAATCCCTCACATTGTACTTCGAAGATAAGGAGCAAAGATCACAGCGAATCACAGTATGGTGTAGAACCTGGAGTAGTTACGTCCTTGAACTATCTTCCTTCAAGGAAAAGTGATAAATTAAACGAGGCTGGGAGATCAGTCTAGAATGGTTCTTCTCCACATTATGCTATAGGATTTGTTAAGTACTTGCGAAGACAGCTGGCGAAAAATAGTAGAATAGGCCAAGGTTTACCGAAGACTGTTGAGCTACAGAAGACGAAAACATATTGAACTCATGTGTGAATTCACCTATGGTGTGGTACTTGTTCGGACGCCATGTAGATTCATTAACAGAGGGAAACAACGAAAGTGAGATAATGTTACTTAGGTATAAATCAACTCAACAACTCGACTGCCCCAAAGTGTTATCGTTAAAAGAATTCTGTAACTTTCCCAGAAGCTATGCTTTATATTAGAATTTCCCTTTACATTGTGAAGAAATACTAGCGAAGGGAAGTGGTGGAAGCCAGGAGATACGCACACAGAGCACTTCCCTTGTACTTCCTTATCTCTGCTTGACTCGCGCATATGTTAAAAAGTTTTCTTGCGCCAAGGGCGATAACAGCTCATAGTTGTCTCAGGGGATGAAGGTGTGCATGCCTGTGGTTGGGTCGAGAATGTAGACATTCTCCAGAGAAATAATAACCCACCTGCAACGTGGGGAAAATATCATTCGTGGTTGTAGAGAAGAAAAGAGGAGTTGGAATTAAGCCACGTTTTTATACTTTAATTCAAGCGCAAATCATAGGATCATCATTTTACCTCGAGAAAAATCTATTTCCTATATAAAACAACTAGCGAATGTACCCGTGCTTCGCTACGGTATTCTACATTGTATTCGAATATCGAAGTAAATAGTGTACATGCAGTAAATAAGATAGTTTTAAAATTGCATGTCTCTTAGCGTTATCCGAGAAAGAGCATGGGGAGGTCCCCGTACGTTTCCAATGTAAAGTGTTTGTTACGGATTTGTGATATAACGGCAGGCTCACTTGCCTACTGGCATTCACAATCAGGTTGGGAAGTTTACATTATAATTGCAGGCCCCATTGCCTACTATGCGGACAGAATCGATTTGGGGAGTTTTCGTTAAAATGGCAGCCCCCCTTTCCTACCTCCAGACAGATTACAGTTTTTATTATAATGGCAGGCAATTACCCTACTATCACTCGAAATTGAGTTGTGCAGTTATCATTATAATGACAGGCCCCTTTTCCTACTGCCAGCCAGCGTACTGCCAGTTACACCAAGTTGGTGAGTTTCCATCAAAATAGCAGGCCACTATGCCTAATGCCAGTCACATTTTAGATGAGTACATTTCTTTATAATGGCGGGCACCCTTGATTACTGCCAAACACAATCGGGTAGGGGAGTTTTAAACAAAACTGCATGCTCACTTACCTTCTGCAAGTCAAATCGAGAAGGGAACTATTCATTACAATTGTAGGCCTTCCTTACTAATGACAGTTACACAGGAGTTGGAGAAGGAACCCTTTCCTACTGCCAGTCAAAGTCGGTGTGGGGAGTACTGATTACAATAGCAGACCGACCCTTTCTCGATCGCTAAATCGACATCAGTGAATATATATAGATCGACATACGAAAGTATATGCGTGTTTACAATATTGAAGACCTTCATTTACAGATTAACTGCTACTAAACGTACGTCATATCGACAAAGGATTATACCATAAGACACGCCGGATTTAGTGGCCTAAATGGCTGGTCCAATGATATGTCATCTATTCTTGGGTCAGATTTAGAAACGTGGAACAGGGTAATGGTTTTGTAAGATCATCTCACATTACATTACTTTTCGGATAATAATGTGACAGCTACATACGTAGCATTTGGCTCACATATGGCTACTGAGTGGGCCAATTTTCGTGTGAAGAGTTTGATGATTCTGTATTTCATATAAGTAATTGAAAGTATGAATAATGCATGTGAAAATTCCAAATTGACTTAACATCGATTAATAGAGAAAAATCAAACGTAAAAGGGATACAGATACGGCATAAAGTCATAAGACCAAGGTTGTAGATCATTCCAAATTGAACGGAGATTGTGCAATCCGTTACGTGATAGGAATTTCCGAAGGTCTGCACCATCATTAAAATTGCCTGCATATTTCGATATTCTTCGGGGATAAAAAATGAAAAATTTAATGATATAGGATTTTTCATTCGTTACAGGCTAAAACGTATAATTTTATCAAATTTCAATTATCTTCTTATTCTTCTGGCAGATTATGCCACAATGTGGATTTTGGGCGAGGCGGGTAAAAATTAGGACTTTCAGGAAATCAAAAATTATGGAGATTGTTATTATTACCCCTTAAACGGAAAGCTGTACGAAAATTTCGCCAAAATAGTCAGTGTAGAGGTACACAGTCGTTACGATTTGATTTATATAGATAAGGAATCTGCTCCATGTAAAACACCTTTTGGGCTATGTCCGCTGGACTTAACCTGCAAAAGTGACCATTCATGATATCTCCCTTATTAATCCTCCTGACGAAAAAATGCACATGAAAAAAAAGGTTTAGAGGTGGAATTCCATCAGGTTTGGTCGATTTCCAGTCAGGTTGGTCTTGTTCTGTATATATTGTGGAAGAGTAAAATCACCATTTCGGTTCCTTATAAACCGCCAGTCCATTCCGGAACATGAAATGTTATTTACGTTTAAAACCTACCTTTGGACAGGTGGATGCTAAATATAAATTTTGTTTCGAATGTCTTCAGTAGTTTTCAAGTTGTAAGGAATACGCTTTACACGCACCCGCTCGTGAGTTAAGTCCGATGGGACTTGTACAGAAAAACGGTCCTTTAATGATATCTCCCTTATTGATCCTCGTATCGAAATGATGCACATGAGAAAAAAAGGTTTAGACATTAATTTCTACCAAGGTAGGTAGACTTCCATAAACTTTTGTTGTGTATATTTTTTGGAAGTGCAAAATCACTGTTTCGGTTTCGTATAAACCCCCAGTTAGTTCAGGGATTTAGAAACAATATTTGCCCTGAAACCTATCAAGGACAGGTGTATTCTAAATACGAATCTTGGTGGAAATGCATCCAGTAGTTTCTAGCATTCACGTACATACGGCGTAATTAAGGAAGAAAATAATACAGTTAAGAATGTTGAAACTAATAGAAAATGGATTATAACTGAGGACAGCCGGATAACGACAAATAAATAAATGCCGTGAGTTATGGATATAATAAAGCGCTAACAGAGGAGAAATTTAGGTTCAGTGATTCTTAGGTAAACAAATATGAAGATGACTAATGGTGTTATTACTTAATCTATTCGAGGGCGGTTATAACCTCCAACGATATTCCGCCAATATCCCGCAGATGAGCCGATTGATGCCTCTCTTGCCATCTACCCAAGGAACAACCACGAATTTAAAAGCATGATGAGGAAAATGGCAATACGTTACTTCCCTACTGGCATGCAGTCAGAGACGTTGCCATGGTAACCTGTAGGTTCGTTGTCGGTCTGTCGGTCACTAAATGCAGAGCATGATACCAGCAGAAAATTGTAAATTTCTCCGTTATGTGAAGAGTAAGGTAAATTATGAACATAACGAAAGTTGTTTATAATGAAGAGACGTTTCACGTACGGTAAACGAAGTTTACAGAAAATCAATAGTATAAGAGAAAATAGAGGAAAACCACTGTGGTTTTCCTATAAACACCCCGTCTATTCAAAGATTTTAAAATTATATGCATATCGGAACCTTTCCCGGGATGAGTATACTCTAAATATGAAGTTTGGCTGAGATCTATCCAGCCGTTTCGACGTGATGGTGGGAAAACCACTCTGGTTTTCCTATAAACCCCCCGTCTATTCAAGGATTTTAAAATGATATGCATATCTAAACCTTCCCCGGGATTAGTATACTCTAAATACAATGTTTGGTTGAGATCCATCCAGCCGTTTCGACGTGATGGTGGAAAAACCATTCTGATTTTCCTATAAACCCCCCATATATTCAAATATTTTAAAATGATATGAATATGGAAAACTTCCCCGCGATGAGTATCCTCTAAATATGAAGTTTGGTTGAGATCTATCCAGCCGTTTCGACGTGATGGTGGAAAAACCATTCAGGTTTTCCTATAAACCCCCTGTCTATTCAAGGATTTTAAAATGATATGCATATCAAAACCTTCTCCGGGATGAGTATACCCTAAATATGAAGTTTGGTTGAGATCTATCCAGCCGTTTCGACGTGATGGTGGAACAGACAAACAGACAGACAAACAGAAACAATTTTATTTATATAGATTTTTACACTCGTTCTTCACCCCCTTTCCATCCCCGCCCAAAGGAGTCCTATGAGTGCCTTACACAACAGTATATTTTTTTCCCAGATATTAAGTCTTATTTGTACCTATTTTGGTTGACAGCTATGCCCAAACGTACATGCATAATCTCACTGCTCTAGAATCCTGGAGCTGACGTTGCCATGGTTACGGCAGTTCATTTCTTTATCCGATTCCTAGAGCAGGGGTAGTGTGGTGCCAATATCTCCGTAACGGTTGGTTTTAGGGCCTTAAAACATGGTTTTCGGGCCCGTAGGGCTTACCGAGTTTTGTTCTTTGCGTCAAGAGGATTAAATTGAGCTTTGTCTCGTCCTTATACGACAAATTCGATATTTTGCCTATAATAGTATAAGAGAAAATGGAGGAAAACCGTTTTTCCTATAAAACCCCCGTCTTTTCAAAGATTTTAAAATGATATGCATATCGAAACCTTCCCCGGGGTCAGTATACTCTAAATATGAAGTTTGGTTGAGATCTATCCAGCCGTTTCGACGTGATGGTGGAACAGACAAACAGACAGACAAACAGACAAACAGAAACAATTTTATTTATATAGATTAGAACAGTTAATATTGAATTTTCACGATCGCATTGTAATCGAAACAGACTTTCAACGTATTAGGTCGTGTTACGTACATGTAGTACGTGTTGAAGAGATGTTAAGTACAGAACAAAAATGGCCAGCGGGACACCAGTGGGATCCGAATCTACAACCTCCCGATTTCGCGTCGGTTGCTCTACTAATTGAGCTATGGTGGCCTAGGCCATCTTTGTTCTGTTTGAAAGGATTTGAGCTACAGGTCTGGCACTGCTGCTAGCACACTGTAGAGTGCGTTTAAGTCGCCCGTTGTGGGGCATGTAACACGACCTAATACGTTGAAAGTCGGTTTCGATTACAATGCGGTCGTGAAAATTCAATATTCATTGACATGCCCCACAACGGGCGACTTAAACGCACTCTACAGTGTGCTAGCAACAGTGCGAGATCCGTAACTCACATCCTTTCAAACAGAACAAAGATGGCCTAGGCCACCATAGCTCAATTGGTAGAGCAACCGACGCGAAATCGGGAGGTTGTGGGTTCAGATCCCACTGGTGTCCGGCTGGCCATTTTTGTTCTACTTAACATCTCTTCAACACGTACTATATGTACGTAACACGACCTAATACGTTGAAATTCTGTTTCAATTAGAACAGTTTCTTGAACAGATTCGTCAATCATTCTTACCATCACAACTAGTTGTAGATACAAGATAGAAGGTCTTAATAATTGAGTAGAGACGAACTTCGATATCTCGAACCTCCATCACTCGAATTTTCAGTATCTCGAAGTAACTTCAGTATTTATTTCTCTATCACTCGAAATTCAGTTACACGAATTTCTCGACTTCTCGAAGCAAACGTTTCCTACCTTGAAGCAAAAAATACTGCGTAACTCGAATTTTGTACAACATTAACTGTGCAATACAGCATTTGTACTTTGTGAGCAACAGTTAACAAGTAAAGAAAGGGTTACAGTGATGCTGGGAGCTAATACGACGGGAACAGAAAAATTAAAACTTCTAATGATCGGAAAATCGGCGAAGCGTCGTTGTTTTTCGGGTGTGAACTCATTATTGACCACGTATGAAAATAATCCCGGTAGTCGTGGATGATACGCTCCAATTACGAATCTTGGCTGTGTGGTTTCAAACCTACAGACAAAGTTAGTCGAATAAAAATGACAGTGTTTATCACAGCAATAAATGTTGTTGAAAAGTATGTGGAAGAAAAGAAGATTGGCACTAAAAACAGAAGAGACTAACAATTTTTTTACAACGGTGTTAACGGAGGTATGTTTATTGTTTCAGTACTGTATGTACTCATGTCTTCTAAAAAGTTACTTTAATAAGGGTCATAATTAAAGCGACGCCGTAAAATACGAGTTTGTTAGTATAGTTTTAAATCCTGTATAAAATATTGTATGCAATATAAGCCCATAGATACATATAATTCAATTATGCGCTATATATGCTCAAAAACGGTATTCTCTATATATCGAAATTGCGATAACTCGAAATAAAATGTAGCTCCCGAGGTGATTCGAGATATCGAGGCTCTACTGTAATTCCACCTTTACAATACTGTACAATGTTATTCATTTCTATTTTATTTTAAAAATGGGTATGTTTCGTCTCTTCCTTGTGAGACATCTTCAGCCTAATATATATATATATATATTATTATAATAAACGCGTGATATTCTTGATAACACTATAAAACAATGTCCTTAAAAAGTTTAAGAGTCAAGATGACTCAGTCTGTCATATGTAAACACAGTTATAAAAACAGTTCGTATTGTTAAAAATTATCATAGGAATACATTATTAAATGATAAAAGTTCCACTGAGTTTTGATACTGAACATAAATATTAATGTGATGATCACAATTTTGTAAAAGCGGGAATAAATATTGAATGAGGTTAATGCCAATCTCAAGCTTATGGAAGCTTGGGTGCGTATGTGTCTGGTTAAACAGGGCTTGTTTTTTTTTCTAGGTGGAATTTCTCAATATGCTGGTTGTGAAGCACCTAGAGGCCGGTTTCATCAACGTGGGTTAAATCGTGAACCTGAGTTAAACAGTTTTAATTTTACTGTTCATTCTGTTTCATCAAGAAAGGTTAATTTTAACTCTAGGTTAAGGCCGGAGTTAATTTAACCCCTACTTTCACATGGGTTTAACTGTTTAGTCGAGGTTAAAAGAAAAATGGCCACCGTAAGTCATGCGTTTGGTACAGAGTTGCTTTGTTTAGATTTGTTAAATGGTGTTCTTGACTGAAATAGGCCTATAATAAGAAGGAATGGCTTTAAAAAAACCATCGTCAATAAAGTCGTCGATGAAATTCGTGAGAGGTTAGAATACACAACTAATCGAAATAGGCCTCTCTCTCCTATACTAAACGTATTGATTGCATTAAGGTTTTACACCACAGGCTCGTTACATATAATGGTCGGAGACGACAATTGTTATTTTTGTGTCAGTTGTCAAGCAATCAGTGATTATAACCTCAAAATTCGTTATATAGTTGCAAGATGGCGTGTAACGTGGACAATGATATTAAATTCCACTGTTATTTTTTTCCCATGTGTCCTTTTGTTTTAATTTTATACCGTCAGTCTTCTTGCATTCTGTAACGCGTTGGTACTTGGTGGCTAATTCAATTAGTAATGCTTTTTCTAAAGCAGAAAAATTCGTGCCCCTACTTCTCTTCTGAACTTCTTCCATTTTTCGATCGCTGCAATCAGTTCTATCACGATCATGAAAGAATATCTACCACGGAACTGAGGAAGAAAACTAAATACCGCGCAAGAAATAAACAAAAGAACCACGCAAGAAGTGCGTTCATAATCTCTGACTTTTAGTCACTGCCTCCTTGATGGGTTCGGCAGCTGTTTTGGGCGAGGGTAATACGGTGTTAGTTAACCCTCTGCCGGAATAGCTTTGTGAAATGCGTGACTCTGAAAAATGATTTAAAATATTAACCCTAAGTTAACAAACCCAGGGTTAGAGTATATTTAACCCACGTTGATGAAACTGGGCCTTCAGTTACATATGACAGACTGAGTCATCTTGACCCTTAAACATTTTAAGGATAAGTCATTATTTTAGTAGTGTCAAGAATATCATGTGTTTATTATTATAGCCTAATATTTTTAGGCTGATGATGTATCGCACGGAATAGACGAAACACATCCTTTTTTTAAAAATAAAACTCGAAAGGAATAACATTGTACAGTATTGTAAAGTTGGAGTTACTCAATTATTAAGACCTTCTACCTTGTTGAGGCTGACAGTACGGATTAATTGTGAGATTTATTTCTTGTAGTAGTTGTGGACATACAGACGTGCGCAAATTATTAGAATAACTGACAAAACTAACAGTAATTCACTTTCAAAGTATAATTATAACAATTTATCAAACTACAAAGGCCACTTTAGTACTTTGTGTGCATTCCCTTGTTCTTTATAACCAGCTGGATCCTCTTTGACATGCTTGCACAAGGTTCTTGCTCATTTTCTGAATTTCATCTTGATGCCATATATCTATGATGTTTTCGATGAGGCCAATTCTGGTTGTTACTGTTCTTTTCCTCAGTCTTCACTTCATAATTCCCCATAAATTTTCAATTGGGTTGCAGTCCGGGCTATTACCAGGCCAAGGCAATGTCTTGATATTGTTTTCCTCCAAGAATTCCTTAATAGACGTGGCATTATGGCATGGTGCTCCGTCATGCATAAAAATGCAATCTCCATCAGGAAACGAAGCCCTGATCTGAGGCAGCAGGCGGGTTTGAAGCACCTTTTTGTACTGATTCTGCTCCATCATGACCTCAACAATGTATAATCTGCCACATCCATAAACTGACATGCAACTCCACACCGTCAACTGAAGTTGAACTTTCTGTGTGATACACTTAGAAGAAAACACTTCATCAGGGGTCCTTCTCACATAATGGCTGCTTTCCTCACCGAAAATATGGACTCATCAGAAAAGATTACCTGCAAGATATTATTAATTGGAATGACTTTTTCAACAGAATGTTTTGAAAATGTAAGAAAATAAATCAGTACACCTCTGACTGAATTTTTGAAAAAATCCACTTAACCCATGAGGATGAAGTTACTTCTTAGCAAACGGTAAATTATGAGATATATCATGTTGATTGCCTTTTTCCAATTGTCCTTAAGCTCATTATGCATTTTTTTTGCCCATTCCAGCCGTTTCCTACCCTTGGTAGGAGTTATTTTGGCCTAATTTCTCGGCCATCTTACAGGAAGTCCTGCAGCACAAAGACGTCTTTTGACAATTGACGGAGATATTTAAACTCTATAGTTCTTTATTTGATTGCTCAAGTCCTTACTGGCACTTCTTCGATTCATCTTAGCCATTTGAATAAATTTTTGTTGCATACGGAGCCTCATTATCGGTTTTCGACCACATTTTGGACCGAGGCTTGCCAGCACGACTGCAGCTCAGCTAGACAGCCTGCAGACTTATGATTGTTAGGTGGTCAGCGTAACGATATCCTCAGTCGTATAGCTTTGCTTTCGTGACTGTACCCATTGCCTTAAACAGCTGATCAATTGTGCAAGTGAAGCTGAAGTAATCCCGATTAAGCCCTCAGTCTAGAATTAAAATATTGTACAGGCTAGGAATTAAACCCAGGGTCTTTGGGTAAGAGGCAAGCATGCTACCCCTACACCATGAGACTAGAATCTGTATTGGTGTACGTGGTTATAATTAATTATATGCGATTGGCCAGGTGGCAGCCTTATAGTTCCTCCATTCTCCCGGATTTGAAGAGGAAAACCACACAGAAAGCAATCTGCGCTGGCCGAGATTTGGTTCGAAGAAAGTAATCTTCTAAATTTTTCTCACTATCCTAAGTACACCTCACTCTATACTCCCTGGCACGCAAGTCTATACTCTAAGGGCACAACCTTACTCTTTGTCCCCTGTTAATACTGAAGGTAGTGATTTATAGTTATTTTCTACCTGCTGAGTTCGATTCAGTGTCGCTAACCAAACAGTTTAGGGACCCTACTTACTAATACGACGTCTTACAGTTACTGTTAATCTGGCACGTTGGCACTCGTGACTTGTGAGATTTAGGCCTACATATTGTCACTGCCGTATTGTTAAAGTCACTAGTGTTCCATTTGCGGGTATAATTAAAGCATATTTTCTGTGGTACTGTAAATCTGTTTGGGTTATATCAGCCAAGTAGAACTGTGGCATGTTCGAACAATGTATTTAATAACGCAGTTGGTGTGAAATGAGGAACGCAGCATTTTATTAATTACAGTCTTATTTTGTCCAATAGAATTCGATTAGCATGTCTAAGTAAAAAGAAATATCTGCAAGAACTACTCCGAAAAGGGAAGCAACATTACCTCCTCTATAAAGATCAGTTCAGTTCAAATGGAAGGAAGTTTCGTTATCAAATCAACTTAACCTAACCTTGTCTTGTCATGACTTTGGTACGGTTTGGAGACTTAGTCTTTGTGAATTCTTATTGATATACGACATACGCACGAGTAATATATTTGCTTATGAATATTATTACAGCGTGCTTTCTCTTTAGTCCGGCAAGTAATAGCAAATTTTAATAAGGGAGATTAATTATTTACACAAGGCAAACACGGAAGAATACGGTTATAGTGATGCGTAAATGAAAATAAAGGTAGACATATATAACATTAAATTCTGGGAGGTGAGAGAGGGTATTTCCTTAATTCCTTATTAAGCTTGAAAACTGACTTAATTATGAATATCTTGATGGATCATTATGAGCAAGAAAACCTCCATTGTAGACACGTACGCTGAGGTTAGCTTTTTATTTATTAGGGTTGTTTATAGTCGCTTTAACTCCAAGGTCTTATCGCGACTCTTACATATGATTTCAGAATAATAGTAATAATAATAATATTGTAATTATAAAAATGTAAAGGAAAAAATAAATAAGTATAATATAATTAGATTTTGGAGTGCAAGCCAGTGTCCTTGAGGAAGTTGATGACTTGATGACTCAGTGCTGGAGAAGCCAGTGTCAGTTCCATTTCCTTAGGTATGTTGTGGTGTTGGCGCCAATGGTCATACAGTTGACATTATGAGATGAAATGCTTGACAGTGAGAGAGCAGTTACATTTACTGCAGGTGGGAGGTTGTTTCTTTTCTAGGAGATAATTGTGGGTAATCTTCGTGTGTCCTATCCTTAGTCGGGAGATTAAGACTTGTTCATGTCTGGTGAGGTGAGGTTAGTTTGTTGATGGCTATGTCTCGGAATTTAATACGTAACTAGTCATGTTGGCAGTAGTATGAACCATGAAATAAAAGAGAATGGGGCGGCGATATTTGCCATTTAGTGCATAGCGTTACGTGACCAGTACTAGATATAGCTCTCTAAATGGAAGAACGCAAATCCGAATCCATGCCTTTGAATGGCTATGCGAGTGCTGAATTATTGTGACACTAGTGCACTTTTCAGCGGTCACTTTAACGGGCTAAGTTATTTACTGACGCCGATCCTTTTAGGCTATATCGAGCAGATATATGCTCAATGTACATCAGTAGCGAGTGATGTATTTTGAACAGCTGCAGAGAGATGGCGGGAAAAGAGACCATATATCTTAAATAGAAACCTGTTTTGAAACATAGCGGTTGATTGAGACGCTATGCGCATAAAATGAATTTTTGATGGCCGACATAAGACACCTATGTTCAAGCAAGCGGACAGAGCATCAATAGAATGCATGTCAAAGTAAAACCAGATTTTTTTGTAAAGAATGCGGCATAATTATTAGACTTCGTCGGCTACATCGTGCTGCTGGTTGCTGGAGTGCTGTAAGTTTGAACTGATTCTTACCTCCCGAAATAAAAGGACGAAATTCTGAGCGAATCAGTGAAAGCACACACTATTTTTATATAATTTAGCTGATCAGAAATACATGGACAGGGACTTGAAGAAGCACGTATGGGATGGAATAGGAGAGATATGTACTATAATATTTCAACTGATTCTGAGCCAAACATGAGGGAATTATTGAGGTTTATGATAACATAGAAGTCAGTTGAAATCATAAAAGAAGGCATATATCCAGTCAATTTATGTTTTTAGATATCTCGATCATTCGGAGCAACTCGTTCAGTTGAGTGTTACGTTTAAGTAAATATTTGATATGTGAAAGCACGTGGTGAAAGTTACAAGCTCAGAACCCCATAGTACCCAATAAATTCGTGTCCTGAATTTCGATACTTGGAAGTGACGTCAACTACTGTTGAGTGAAGATGACTATATTGTTTGACAAGGGAGTACTATTGTGTAATGTTCCTTCTCAATGAGCATTTCTATAAGGCAGTCTATGGACTGGATTGAATAGTAGGAATTACACCTGTCAGGATTACCGTTCATTGCATTATTTATATATTATGTGCTCACCTATGGACATCTACAAGTGATTGGGAACTCTTTTAGGGAAACACTTTGTATTCTTTCGCTTGTGCCACGGCAACAGTGTTCAGTTATGAAGATTTTTGAGTGGTTGAGACGCAGTGGAAAGTTCTATTCGTCTTGAGCGTTTTCTTCCTCAGTTTTGTTCTTTTTCCTTTTCCCTTGCCGGTTGAGTTGCGCGTCCCCTTTTCGCTTTTCCTCATACCTATCCTTTCCCCTTCGGCTTCGCTTTTCTTAGTATTAATATTCTACTTCGGTGTTATGTATGTTCGATTTTGTATTCATTTTCTGTAAATCAATGTTCAAAACAAAATTTAGTGACTCAAAAACAAAGAAAACTAATTAGTAGTGTATTCACTTCACTTTTATTTTGGTGTCTTCATTTTTTGTTCTTACTTTTTTGAATGTCTACTCGAATTTGTATTCATCTTCTGAAAAAAAACCCTTCAAAACAAATTTGGTGGCTCGAAAACAAAGGAAACTTAATTAGTTGCGTATTAACTTTTTACTCTTTATTTTGGTGTTTCCAATCTTCCTTTTTTGGTCCTTTCTTCTTTTCAAAATCCACTTAGCGATATATTCACTTAATTAAAACTTGACAAATATTTCTCACTTGTTTTGTACCTGCCTCTGTCCTCTGATTTTCATTTGCACGCTTCCCTCGCCATATTTGGTAAGACTACGATCCTTTATGATCATATTTATTACACCATCGCAACAATTAATAAGGAAGATATCATTAACAGGCAGTTTTTCAATCTAATTTCGAGAGGATTATTTTAACGAATTTTTATTTTTATCGATTTCTCTGGTCGTCCTTTCTTGAGTTTTTAAAACTGGCAAACTACTCTATATATTTCTACCAAACTTTATATCTGTCCTTGGGTAGGTATTAGGGTCAATATTATTTCTAAATCCCAGATTGGTTTGGGGGTTTATAGAAAGTTTGTCCTCCCACAAAATATACATGATCAACCTTACTAGAAAACTACCAGCCTTAACGGAAATCAAGTCCGACTGGTTGGCTGAACGGTCAGGGTACTGGGCTTCGGTTCAGAGAGTCCCGGGTTCGATTTCCGGCCGGGTCGGGGATTTTAACCTTAATTGGTTAATTCCAATGGCACGGAGGCTGGGTGTATGTGTTGTCTTCATCATCATTTCATCCTCATCACGTCGCGCAGGTCACCTACGGGTGTCAAATAGAAAGACCTGCACATGGCTAGCCGAACCCTTCCTGGGATTTCCCGGCACTAAAAGCCATACGACATTTCATTTCAACGGAAATCAATTTCTAAAAATGTTTTTCTCATGTCCACCTTTTCGATAGGAGGATAACAAGGGAGTTATCAGTAATGGACTGTTCTGAAGGCTTTCATGTCATTTCAAGTCGGCTCAAATGGTTTAACTAAAGAGCCATTTTAGTGTTTTCAACAGAACAGATAATATGATAGGTTATCGTCAACGGTTGGTTCTGTGAGTCTTCAGCCACAGTGTCACTCCCGGTCTGAGATGAACAACAATATGTAACCAAGAAGTAGGAATGAGTCTTCAGCCACAGTGTCACTCCCGGTCTGAGATGAACAACAATATGTATACAAGAAGTAGGAATGAGTCTTCAGCCACAGAGTCACTCCGGTCTCAGATGAACAACAATATGTAACCAAGAAGTAGGAATGAGTCTTCAGCCACAGTGTCACTCCCGGTCTGAGATGAACAACAATATGTAACCAAGAAGTAGGAATGAGTCTTCAGCCACAGAGTCACTCCGGTCTCAGATGAACAACAATATGTAACCAAGAAGTAGGAATGAGTCTTCAGCCACAGTGTCACTCCCGGTCTGAGATGAACAACAATATGTAACCAAGAAGTAGGAATGAGTCTTCAGCCACAGTGTCACTCCCGGTCTGAGATGAACAACAATATGTAACCAAGAAGTAGGAATGAGTCTTCAGCCACAGTGTCACTCCCGGTCTCAGATGAACAACAATATGTAACCAAGAAATAGGAATTACGCACAACTTCCGACCAGGAACAGTATAGTTCAATAAAGTCTGTGAATTCTGCCTCCACTCTGTTCAGCTTTATCGTGCTTCAAGTTACCGGCATATGCTTTCGTAGAATAATATCATTTTAAAAAGCCGTACTAAACGTTTGAATGCAGGCATGTAATTTGCTTAAATTCATTAAGGAATCGTGAAATCGATTACCAATTTCCATGCGAAGAACGGGTACATAAGCTAGTATATTAATAATTTTATTTAAATTTGACATTCTTAGAATTTGACATACAGTCGATACCGGTTTTAACGACTCCGAAGACACCGCCAATTAACGATCGCTATAGGTGATAGTCGTAAAAACCGGTCTTTTCCTTCGTTGCTAAAAATGTTCTATCTGCAATTGAAGCAGGGAGATCAAAAACCCACTAACTCCAATTTTTGGCGATGTTGAGTTATGGGCAGGATGGGGCTTCTTAGTGTGTTCCGCATCAACGGAAGGCAAGAATGCCGTAATTCCGTCATTCATCTGCATACAGGAGGTGCTTTAAAAAACCCACGGAAGGCAAAACACCTCTTATTCCATGGAATTAGAGAGTTTTTGCATTCCATGCTTTATTTACAGGTAGATGGATATGATGTTGTACAGGTTAAACAAACTATGATATATGACTACCCTCAACATTTCTCTAAAATATTCAAGGGCAACCCAAGTACTGAGGAAAATAAGCATAGTCCAACCGAGAAGTTCCTCATATTAGAAACTAAAGTGATACGATATTCAGCATCCCACAAAAATGGAATCCATGTGAGTAAAACTATGAAAGGTACAATATGGAGTCGATTTAACATCCAGAGACCCAATACAACTGCATCTTTTCCCAGTCAACGAAAGTACAACTCACCCTTGCCACTGAAAAGAGAAAAACAAAAGTACTTGCAAAAATTTAATGAAGTTCATTTCTGAGCAAAGCAGGATGTATTAAAAAACACTGTTTGCCGCCAGTAATAACGCTGTTTCACAGACTGAACAACAGAGCGAAAGTGAAACAGAATACCTGTAATGAAAGTCTTAAGCTTATTTGTCGTTTTATTTATGTATTTTACTATGATTTTGATTCAAGTATTTAATAGATTTCAGGCTCACGCTGTACCTTTGAAATTTAAAAATGTAACAGTGCTAACTTTTATAATAAACTTTTATATTCTATCGTCTCATATGGTAGTTAGGACATACTGGTACGTTTTCTGTCACATTTTTTATATTTTCATTATTTCATACACTCCGGAGGTCCAAAAGTCCCTAACTCCACCACTATTTAATTCTAATTGTTGTATGTCCTCCGCTCTCTCCGCTCAATTCCAGCCAGCCTCACGCACGCAAGCGTGGATATTTCGAGACTCGACGCACAGCCTTCAGTGCGCTTGCCTGTAACGTCGAGTGCTGTATAAAAGGAGCTCCCTGTCAGTCACTCCAAAGGATTCTCCCCAGTGTCCTGCTCCAGAATACACTGTACGTCGAACACGGAGGCTACTCCTCTTAAAAATGTGTCTCGACCAGGTGGACTGAATTCTGGTAGTATGAGGTTTCACCTCAGGTCACTGCTCCAATTTCCCGTTCCTTCATTCCAGTCGAGCCCCGATGCTGTACTCTACACATCCCCAATCTCACTCAGGCTCCGACACACACATTAGATTCTCTAATTGTGAACTTAGCTGTCATTCTGTGCAAACTCATAAACTCAGACACTTCGAGTTAGAAGGAACTCTATTCGCTAATCAATGCTAGTGAAACTGATAGATTTCGACTATCACGAACTGAACATTCCTACGAACTATCTTTTCAAGATAGAAGCTATTTTAAATACATTCAAAGTGTACATAGTGTATAGTGACAGAAACTCTCTCAAGCTTACTTATCTACTTTGCTTCAAGACAATTTTATGTTTCATTCCTGTAAATTTTTATGTGAAGCAAATAAATAAGTTGTGTTCATGTAAACCTTATCCTGTTTACAACACTAATTATAGCATTAAATAATATCAACACTTAGGTTATGAAGCATTTAATTGATAAAGAATATACTTTTACTTAATATGAGCACATAAACACATTAGATTTAAAACCAGTGAAAGGAATAATCAGTTTTTTCTCTCTCCTGTAAAATTAGGTTTACTGGAGTTAGTGGGTTTTTGATTTCCCTGCTTCAATTTTTAATCAACAGAATACGTTAAGATTTGAAAGTACGGTTTTTGTGGAGTGGAACTTAAAATAATGTTTCTTCTAATGTTTACACAGAACGTACAGCAATAATATATCAGTAACATATAAAATACTAAGTGAGGAAAGAAGTAAACTGATTAGTAATGTCACACACTGTATTTGCTAATAATAAATGAGATTTTCTCTCTGTCCTTCCAAATTGTAGAAATCGTTATGTGTTACACCAAAGTGAAGAAGGAAGTAAAATCAGAGATAAGGCTTTTTTGGATGATTTTATTCTATACAGAGTAATAAATTAAAAGACTGTGAGCAACTGCAAAATGACCTTGATAATGTTCTGAGGTAGACAGTAGAGAATGGCATGATGATAAACAGGGTTAAAAGTCAGGTTGTGAGATTCGTAAATAGGAAAAGTCCTATCATCATTGTAAGCACCTACTGCTAAAAAAATTAAATATGCTTGGATTATCTTACCCATTACTATGTCTTTTCAGCTCCTACCTAAGTGATAGAAAGCAGTATGTAACTTATCAAAGAAATTCATCCAGAGAATACCCTGTAAATTCAGGAAGAGTCCAGGGCTCTAATCTAGGGCCGTGGATGTTTCTGGTGCTACTTTAATCGAAACAGACTTTCAGCCTATTAGGTCGTGTTACGTACACTCAGTACGTGTTGAAGAGATGTTAGGTACAGAACAAAAATGGCCAACCGGACACCAGTGGGATCCGAAACCACAACCTCCCGATTTCGCGTCGGTTGCTCTACCAATTGAGCTATGGTGGCCTAGGCCATCTTTGTTCTGTTGGAAATGATCTAAGCTACAAGTCTGACACTACTGCCGTCACACTGTAGAGTGCGTTCAAGTCGCCCGTTGAGGGCCAAGTCAATGAATGAATACCGTTTATTCGAGTTGCCATTGCTTTCTTTTCTGTCAGCCAAATTTCTATCCATTCTCCTATAGCTCATTCCACGATAAGAAAACAGATTTGCTCTTATGGACCTACAAGGAGTCAACACACCCCCTCTGAGACACCCATAATTCCTAGTGATTAAGGGATATTACTGTACTTTGTAATGTATTATGAAAGATAGATCCTTTTTATCTATCTTTGCCCGTGAATTATTAAAATAACTGCATAACATTTTATTTTTCATAAATTCATTTTTAGGGAGGAAGCACAATGGCACGAACAGCCATCGCTTCGTTGCCTTCCTTCAATTTCCTTCTTCTGTGCTGCTCTGGTACAAGCCTCGTGTAGTCCCTCACTATGTGAACCGCCGGCAGCTCACTTCTGCAGTGAAATTATCTACAGTATTTATTTGTTGTCCGCCTCTGTGGTGTAGTGGTTAGCGTAATTAGCTGCCACCCCCGGAGGTCCGGGTTCGATTCCCGGCTCTGCCAGGAAATTTGAAAAGTGGTACAAGGGCTGGAACGGGGTCCACTCAGCCTCGGGAGGTCAACTGAGTAGAGGTGGGTTCGATTCCCACCTCAGCCAACCTGGAAGTGGTTTTCCGTGGTTTCCCACTTCTCCTCCAGGCAAATGCCGGGATGGTACCTAACTTAAGGCCACGGCCGCTTCCTTCCATCTTCCTTGCCTGTACCATCCAATCTTCCCATCCCTCGACAAGGCCCCTGTTCAGCATAGCAGGCGAGACCGCCTGGGCGAGGTACTGGTCATTCTCCCCAGTTGTATCCCTGACCCAATGTCTGAATCTGCAGGACACTGCCCTTGAGGCGGTAGAGGTGGGATCCCTCGCTGAGTCCGAGGGAAAACCGACCCTGGAGGGTAAACAGATTACGAACGAACGATTTATTTGTTGCGTGTGTATTTTTAGGCTTTAAATCAGTACGTAATTTTCTTGTATTGAGTGAGAGTTATGCGATAACCCTACGTGTGTGATTTATTTCTTTAACAGTAATACTGTGATGTTTTGTACAGTCATCTACGGTATTTATTTGTTCCATCTGTTTTCTAGCCTTTATTGCCTGGAGAAATTTATTAAATGCATCTCTCACCCATAGAGCCCTCAAAAATTATTCGTCTATTTTCTCCCCAATTTGCCTTACACTTCAATGCTGAGGTTTTTTATGTGCCGTAGTTTACCTCTGATTCTGTAAAACCAAAAATAGACCCTGTAAACCCCCGCCCCCTTTAGTTCATAAAAATAATTTGTACCTTAGTTTCATTCTGTTTTCTTAACATGGAATGAGCTATAGGAATTCAAATCTCTCCACCATGTGAATTATTCCTCCTTATACACAGATATGCCAACGGCCGTAGCCGTGTTGAAACACCGGATCCCGTGAGATCTCCGAAGTTAAGCAACATTGGGCGTGGTCAGGAGTTGGATGAGTTGCCACGCGCTGTTGGCGGGGGTAAGGGAATGGAGGAGCGGAAAGGAACTGGCCACCCTACCGTACGTAAACTCCGGCTCAGGAACACCTCTGCGGAGGTTCGGACCTGCCTTCGGGCAGAATAACCCTTACCTAACCTATACGCAGATATTTAAAGTATTTAACTGTATTACATCCAAGGTATTGGAAAGGATAGACCTCCAGATTTCCTCTTGCGACAAGTACCGACGTATTGAGCTGTTCTCCTTTCGGAAGCTTTGTTCTTACCTTCCATTAACTGCGGGCAGGAATCAGTTAGGCTTTGGTCAGATTTACGGCTTTATGGTCTCAAGGCTCTTTATATATCACTATTCTTCCATACCAGTGCCGAAGGTCGCCTAACACAACCCAAAATAAGAATATACCTAAGTAAAACTCAATAAAGTTCATTATTTAGACATTATCAGCAAAATTATCCCACTGCGATGCAGTTTGCATCCACCAAGACACTAACTTCACGGATATCCGCATCCGAGCAGGGCTCAAATTATAATGATTTAGTGTGTGAACCGTTTTCAATTGACTGCCCCTTATATTTAAGACTCATTGGCATGTCTTACACCGGGCGAGTTGGCCGTCCGGTTAGGAGCGCGCAGCTGTGATCTCGCATCTGGGAGATAATGGGTTCGAACCTCACTGTACCGAGCTCGATAGCTGCAGTCGCTTAAGTGCGGCCAGTATCCAGTAATCGGGAGATAGTGGGTTCGAGCCCTACTGTCGGCAGCCCTGAAGATGGTTTTCCGTGGTTTCCCATTTTCACACCAGGCAAATGCCGGGGCTGTACCTTAATTAAGGCCACGGCCGCTTCCTTCCAATTCCTAGACCTTTCCTATCCCATCGTCGCCATAAGACATATCTGTGTCGTCCGACTCGTTGGCTGAACGGTCAGCGTACTGGCCTTCGGTTCAGAGGGTTCCGGGTTCGATTCCCGGCCGGGTCGGGGATTTTAACCTTAATTGGTTAATTCTAATGGCACGGGGGCTGGGTGTATGTGTTGTCTTCATCATCATTTCATCCTCATCACGACGCGCAGGTCGCCTACGGGGTCAAATAGAAAGACCTGCACCTGGCGAGCCGAACCCGTCCTGGGATATCCCAGCACTAAAAGCCATACGACATTTCATTTCATATCTGTGTCGGTGTGACGTAAAGAAAAAAACACAAAGAAAAATCTCACTGTCGGCAGCCCTGAAGATGGTTTTCCGTGGTTTCCCATTTTCACACCAGGCAAATGTTGGGGCTCTACCTTAATTAAGGCCACGGCCGCTTCCTTCCCATTCCTAGGCCTTTCCTGCCCCATCGTCGCCATAAGACCTATCTGTGTCGGTGCGACGTAAAGCAACTAGCAAAAAAAAGGTATGTCTTACGGAAAATAATCAATCAATGGATTTTACTGAATCCTATCCTTCCTGCGGAGAGGTAAGGTTAAATCCGATATTGGTGATGACGGGGATTAAGTAGCTCTGTCGGGTCGTGTTAGATGTCGCGACCTCATCTGTTAAAGTCAGCGAACGATAAGACAGCGGCTCGCCAGGTGATAATACTTGTTTTTAATGTATGCTAATCACTCAGCAGATCCTGCTGGTCCGGTCTAGGCCTCGAGTCAGCTGTTGAAAGAGCTGAAGACATCGCTTTTTTCTTCCGAGTCATACACGTTAGGAGTCACCAAGATACACGTGTGTCCACATTGTGGCTAAAATATACATACAATTTCGTAAACACTATTTTTCTACGAAATACCTCTGTCAATTTGCAATTCTTGTTGCAACAAGAAGCTTCTCTGCATCTGTTTCTCGTTCGTTTAAAGTGCAATGCTTTCCAAGAACAGTGTTAGGTATACATCCCTGTCAATACTGTGGCTCCTGACCGTAGTATGTTGATGTTCTTTCGATTTTGGAGATGTTTTAAACTCTCATCTTTGAGTATTTAGGCTTCCATGAATGGGTTACTTCTTGCGCGATAGATTCCCTTTCTGAATAACAAATCCTTGCTTATCCCATAATTATACAACAACTAAGTGACTGAATATTTGATGGGAAAGAGTAGCTATATATTGTCCCTAGTAGTATTAGATTTTATGCATTTTGAAACCAATAAACCGGAGCATACTGTGATGCATTTAGAGGACACAAAGCAAAGATTGCCAAGTTCAAATTTCAGCTCCCAGTTTAGCTTCAGAATTTCAGTCATCGCATTAAATCATTTCCCATTATAGGCTACAAATACTTTCGTGATATTACGAAGTGGGAATCGTAACAAATCATTACTATGTCGATACTGTAGTGTTTTTACAATCCACATTCTTGGCTGAATAGTTAGTGTAATAATATTTAATATTAAACACAATGTGTACATATGATTTTGAAAACAGAGTAATCCACTGCCAATACAAGGTTTCACCTTTACCATAATGAGAAACAAGAAGTGTTCTTTGTGTGCAGTCGAACAGGTGATATAGTGAACAATGGGAGCCATAGATTTCACAAACACAGTCGCTGGATACCTGACGAAAACCTTTCTTATTACAAATACGGTGATGAAAGCCGTGAATTGCTCCTCTCGTATAGAGGTAACGTACCGTAGCTCAAAATTTGGTGATTTCCATTCATCATTCTTCATGGTGGGAGTTTAAAACATTCTGGGTCTGTTTCTGCGGGTTTCTGGAGTCGTTCGTCCAGGAACATTTGGTAGCTGGGGTTGGTGTCAGATTATAAGTTGTCATCAAGTCTACTATGAAGGAAGATGTTCATGCTAGCTGGTATACAAGTCGATTTGGTGAAGACTTCGAGATGCAGAGAATTCTTTATATGTATCTGACTTTAGTTCTGTCCAAAGATTTCAGATTTCTGTATGAAAGGAACGGTCATATTAGTGTACTGTAGACTGCGGTTAAGTCACGACGCACCGGAGATTTTTGTGTGTCTATTTAATTCTTTGTGTGCAGTCGAACAGGTGATATAGTGAACAATGGGAGCCATAGATTTCACAAACACAGTCGCTGGATACCTGACGAAAACCTTTCTTATTACAAATACGGTGATGAAAGACGTGAATTGCTCCTCTCGTATAGAGGTAACGTAGCTCAAAATTGGGTGATTTCCATTCATCATTTTTCATGGCAGGATTTAAAAAAAATCTGGGTCTATTTCTGCGTTTTTCTGCAGTCTACTCAGGTGGCTTCCCGAGGCTGAGTAGACCCCGTTCCAGCCCTTGTACCACTTTTCAAATTTTGTGGCAGAGCCGGGAATCGAAACCGGACTTCTGGGGGTGGCATCTAAGCACACTAACCACTGCACCACAGAGGCATACATAAATTAGTTCCATTAATGAAAACTGTAACTGAACATCCAGACATGAATTATATATTTATCTCAAAAATGTTCTATTTTAAAAGTTTTACTTTACTGTACGAGAAGGTAACTCTCATGGAGGGAACATTTTCTATTTAACGTAAACATGTTTACAGTTAACAAAATATCTATTGTCCGACCAAGGCGAGTGGAGTCCTGCACAGCACAGCGCCACTAGTAACGAACATGACGTCATCGTAGTACAGTCAGCAAAGAAGAACAACTGGAGCACTAACCAAGACCAAGACAGAAATAGAACTACCAGTTTTATTCTCCTTATTGGTTATTTCTTCGAACACTGCATATATATCATATGCCTGATCTTTCAATTAAACAGATACACAGGCGTTTAGCTAAATCAGTCTCAAAGTTCTCAAGTTCTCCGAACAAACGCAGCATGCCAAAGAACGTCATAATGTAAGTGTAGAGGCATCATGTCATACAACCCGACCAACGAGCTAACGGTCTTTAAATTTGCTCCACTGATTCTATAATGTGTATTTTCAACATGTTTAGCCATTCGACAGCCACGCCCCCTTCCTTATGTGACCATTGGAAACATGGCGGACGTTCGTTCAATTAGCTTCAGCCAGGCAGCGCTTCCGCTTCTCTATGTTACTCTAGCTCGTTGATAGTGACTATACGGCATTTCCGTGCGCTGCGCCAACGTCATAGTACTATACTTCTAATATCTAAAGATGATTTCTGACCGATAGCGCTGGAGGGAGGAGCATTGCACGTGCCATTTTACGATGTTGCCACATTCCAACTGTCCTTTCTCTTAGCCCTCGCTTCCGGCTCACTTGTTCGTCGTTCATTCAGAGCGTTGTGTTCTGTTGTAGACTACCTGGCCGGACTGCGACTGACTTAGTCTCATATTCCGTTATCTTTAACTGGGTCCACGCTGATAAGCTCAGACAGTAGAGCGCTGGCCTTCTGATCCCAACTTGGTAGGCTCGATCTTGGCTCAGTCTGGCGCTATTTGAAGGTGATCAAATACGTCAGCCTCGCGTCGATAGAGTTAGTGACACGTAGAAAAGCGCCTACGGGACTAAATTTTCGCACCTCGTCGCCTCCGAAAACCGTAAAAGTAGTTGACAGGACGTGAAATCAATAATATTGTTATTCTTTAACAGTTCTTTTGCTAACTCGAAGTGCTTTGGTAGTGCGTCCCTGGACTCTCTGGAATGGAATTAAGGGAATATTCCTTTCCGAAAAACTCGTAGGCTCCCTTGTGCACGTATCATTTCTCTTCCTTGGTGATGAATTGTCACACCACGGTCGCGGTTTTCTTCACGAGGTGGACAAGTCCTGGGCCTCCCTCTCCCTCCAGGAGTATTCATCGCAGGTCTACTTGAAATATATATTGAAGTACAGTAATTGTATGTAATTAGTATTTAAAACACCGTTAGATACTTACTAATGGCCACAAAATAGAAACAGAAATACAGTAGAATGACACTCACACTGAACTGCTTGCATCTAACTCAGAAGTGAGACGTTTGCCAACTCCCGAGCTGGCCAGAAGGCTTATCTCTATGGCAACCGCAGTCGCCCCACCCTCGTTTCCATGGAAACCATATCCCCCACTCCCTTTATCCCGCCCCGGCAGGCAGTAAAGGGACCTCCCTCTATGAACTGTCAGAGTTCATCTTTAGATATTAAAGGTATAGTTTACGAACATTCCGCGGATCCACTCGCCTTGGTCACGTAATAATAAAGGGGAAGTCCGTATCATTTGGACCGGTAATGTTTTTGGTATGTACAAGTTTAGTCACCCCCTGTCTGAGGCTAAGTCAGTACATACTTTCATTCATAAATTTTAAGTACTTTGCATATAATTTAACTTTTGATTAAATCTTAGAATGTCGTGTAATTTGGACTGTTGAAATGATTCTAATAATTACGTTTCTTCGTAGTTTTACTGGTGATTCTAAAATGACTTGTTTTATATTATCAGGCCGGCCCTGCGGTACAGGGGTAGCATGGCTGCCTCTTACGCCGAGTCCCCGAGTTCGATTCTCGGCCAGGTCAAGGATTTTTACCTGAATGTGAGGGCTGTTTTGAAATCCACTCAGCCTACGTGATTACAATTGAAGAGCTATCTGACGGTTAGCTGGCGGCCCCAGTCTAGAAAGCCAAGAATAACGGCCGAGAGGATTCGTCATGCTGACCACATGACATCTCGTAATCTAGAAAAAGTCAAAAACAGTTAGCATTTTACGTGACAAGTGCAGAATTATGATGACAATTGGATGCAGTGTAGTAGCTACAATGACTTTTTAAAACTGCGTCAAAATTCTGGATGAATAATTGTTTTATCAATTCATAGTGCCGTGTTCTGTTACTTAGGGTGTCATAATAAATACATGAAATAAGTTGTAAGTGATTATATTTACCAGTCGAAGTTACACGATAACAAACTTAAGATTAAATATTATTTTTACCCAAATCCTAAACATAATATTAACATTTATTTTCACAATTATCGAGTATAAAATTGGAGAAATTTTCATTACAGTTAATAGAGTTATGGGTGTTTAAATTGAAGTGGTCCAGACTACACGGACTTCCTCTTTTCGTAGTTCAAAAACTGATCCATTGTTGGATACATGTAATAGTTAGAGTACACTGTGTCCTGTGGTATGGGTTACAACACGTTTGTAGCTTTTATAGGACTGTCCCAGTACCATTTTTGGCTTTGACAACACAAAGGTGGTTGAGGATTGTGTGATGCCATTCCTTTCACAGACGGTCCCAGCGATGAGTGTTGTGAACGGGTCCGTAAGTGTGAACATTTTTGTGGATTTGTCGGAGTGATAGGCAATAATGCCTTCTCGTTCGGTGAGGAATGTTAGGGGAAACTACAGCACTCCTCAGTAGGCCTCTTCAGTGATGCCTAAGATATCTGTGACAGCTGATAGTGAAGCTGTTCAGGATCCAGTAAGACTTCAGGCTGAGAACGCGACACACATGCATTCCTTGTTCCTTTCCGAGCTATAAAATAACCAATAAAAACGAAGACATGTCTTCACTGGGCATCCTGCTTACAGGCCGGCCCCGCGGTATAGGGGTAGGTTTCGGGTTCGATTCCCGGCCACGTCAGAGATTTTACCTGGATCTGAGGGTTGGTTCGAGGTCCACTCAGCCTACGTGATTACAATTGAGGAGCTATCTGACGGTGAGATCACAGCTCCAGTCTAGAAAGCCAAGAATAACCGCCGAGAGGATTCGTCGTGCTGACCACAAGACACCTCATAATCTGCAGGACTTCGAGCTGAGGAGCACTCGCTTGGTAGATCACTTGGAGGATGGCTAAGGTGCAAATCGAACCCCCCTCTACACAGTTGACCTCCGGAAATTGAGTCGATCCCGTTCCAGCCCTCGTACAACTGTTCAAATTGTGTGGTAGAGCCGGGAATTGAACCGGGGCCTCCGAGGCGGCAGCTAATCAAGCTAAACACTACACTACAAAGGCGGATTCAGGTTCCTAACAGTTCAATTCAATAACCTCACGCTACTTCGCTTGTAACCACACTTTTGATATCTTCCTCGTCTGATGTTATCGCTCCTCAACCTGCACCAGATTCACAGTTTTTCACTACCACCCACAGAGGTAGTTTGAATCCATTCTGCTCCTTCATGCAACATGCATAGCATAACATGGGTTTGTTCTAACCATTACCCACTGTTTCAGTATTTCCAAACTCACGAACAGCTATTGAGCAATAGATTTCTAAAGCTACTGTTTTATCCAGGATGCCGAACACGTTTCTGTGAAATATCGGAAACCGCCAAGGCCTTATGCAGCCACAAAACTACAACCAAAGTAATAATTTACAGATTACGTGCGTAACAACATGGACTTCAGGATGTCCTCGAGGCAGGAACATTCTATTCTTGCTTGCCTGCTAACGATAACAGATTCGAGACAATGAAGTCCGTCTAACAGTTGCTCTGTTGATGTATATAATTATTGTAATAGCATGGACACTCCTACTATTCACGGGCCAGTAATTTATAAGTAAATACCAGGTGATATAGGAAATATTAGATTAGGAAACGAAGTCTTAAAGGAAGTAGATGAATATTGTTACTTGGGTAGTAAAATAACCAACGATGGCAGAAGTAAGGAGGACATAAAATGCAGACTAGCACAAGCAAGGAAGAGCTTTCTTAAGAAAAGAAATTTGCTCACTTCAAACATTGATATCGGAATTAGAAAGATGTTTTTGAAGACTTTTGTGTGGAGCGTGGCATTGTATGGAAGTGAAACATGGACGATAACTAGCTCAGAAAGAAAGAGAATAGAAGCTTTTGAAATGTGGTGTTATAGAAGAATGCTGAAGGTGAGATGGATAGATCGAATCACGAATGAAGAGATACTGAATCGAATTGGTGAGAGGAGATCGATTTGGCTAAATTTGACGAGAAGAAGAGATAGAATGATAGGACACATCTTAAGACACCCAGGACTTGTTCAGTTGGTTTTTGAAGGAAGTGTAGGTGGCAAGAACGGTAGGGGTAGACCAAGGTATGAATATGACAAACAGATTAGAGCAGATGTAGGATGCAGTAGTTACGTAGAAATGAAAAGGTTAGCACAGGATAGGGTGGCATGGAGAGCTGCATCAAACCAGTCTATGGACTGATGACTCAAACAACAACACCACTACGAAGTGTGTAACGCTCACAGCAGATCCACAAAGCGAGTTACGGAGAGTTAGATTGTCATATCACACAATATTAGATTGGCTAAGTTGATGTCCCTGAACAATGTAGCTAGAACTTTGGAAGACTTAGGGATGATTTTAGTATGCGCTGTAAGTTCAGTGAATGAAAATTAAATTAAATTTATGAAATCAACATTTATTTTTGTGCGTAACTGAATCTCTCCAATGAACTGTTAGTTAGTGAACTATGGGCAGTGAACAAGAAAGTGATTTTGAATCAAACCTTGACGAATCAGAGAAGGAAGAAAAAGATAATGTGATTCAGGTGCAGAATATAGAGTAAGACTATTGCAACATTTGGTAAAAGGTTTTTATGTCTGTAAGTCATGCTGAATTTTCATGCCAGGGATGTTCAGTTTCCAAATATCTTATGTATAGCAAATTCAAACATGGAATTTCAAGCCTAGAATGATTATTTTTGAAAGAAATGTTTCGCATTTGGTGTTTTGCTATTTTATAATGTAGTTCAACATCAAATAACTTCAAATGCTTCCAGTGAGGGTGACCGTAAGGGTCCAGAATACATAACTTACAGTATGTAATTCTAATATCTTTTCTGGAAAATTCATCGTAAGCAGATTTCAAGTATGAATGAAACTGTACAATTTGCAGAGAATCTCTTATGATCTGTAATAATATTTTCTCTTTTTTTGTCCAACCCTTGTCCCGTTTCCCTACGGGGTCGGGTATGAGGTGAGATGAATTTGTCGTGGCGGTTTTTTATGACCGGATGCCCTTCCTGACGTCAACCTCATCAGAGGAGTTAATGAGAGATGAAATGAATGACGTGATATATGATAGTAGGGAGAGGGTGAAACCCGGTGCCGGCACATAGCCTACTCCTGTCGAATAGCACCAAGGGGTCTGCTCAAGGCTTAACGTCCCCATCCGACGGACGAATCACCATCAACAGCGTCATATGCCCTCACTCCATATGAGCACTGCGGAGAGGTTTGGAATTTAATCCAGGCTTTTGGCACTCAATCTAGTGATTAGAAATTGTATACCACCACCTCCCCTACCCTGCCGGCCAACATTCTGATGGTGAAAATTTTTTCGACCAACGGGACTCGAACCGGCTAACCTCGGTGTTAGACCGTTTTTAGACTTCAGCGCCTTAACGATCATGGCCACCAGGCGGGCTTGTAATAATATTTTCTCTATGTTTTAAAAATGAATTTTCACATTTTGAAGGATAGTGGCTATGTTCTTTGGCATGGTACATCTGGATCCAAACAGGAGGCGTCTTAAAACCCATTGACCAAGAGAAATATTATATTTGGCTGATAGATTAAGCAGGAATGATGTATAAATAGCTTTTTTTCTTCAGATGAACATCCTGAGTTTACAGCAGGCCCCTCTCGAAGCGAATGGTTGGATCTACAGCATCGCTTTATTCTCTTCCTTACTGATGGCTGTGATGTCCACTCTTCTCGTTGAGTCGTCGGTAGAGACGCAGTGAACTTCTGCGTGCATCTCCCATCCACGCTGCCTCAGTCCTTGAGCAATTGATGTCCTTACTCGATGGTAACGATTGTTATGCAGTAATTCGGTACTCCTGCAGAACCTCAACACATGTCGTATAATATAATATATACTACCATTACACATTCTTACAGTATTTTTTAGAATTTTAAGTGCGTCTGTAAAATGTACCACACGTGTTTGATTTATAACTTCACATCTCATTTATAAACCAGTTAAACTGTTACAATAACTAGAACTGTTTGTAGCTTATAATTTAGAATCATATTTTTAAAAATAGACATGGGTCTGTGAAACTAGGCGCCAGCACTCAAGTTACAATGTAGAGTGCCAGTGATGCATAGTTAACGGAATCTCAGATATACAAGTTGAATATGCAGACAAAGTGGAAAATCAGAGGGCAATATAACATGAATATCTAAGAATTGGAAAATCAGTCAGAGGCACTGAGGAGCACGATGTTTTCTTGTAGGGGAACACGCAATTAGACCCCTTCATCCATCACAGCAGTAGCACACAAGAACGTGTGTTCATTGTGCAGCTCGTTACTCGAAGGAGGGAGTGAGTGAGTCCGGCCATTACCTTGTAAAGCCAAGGGATTACGGTTTACTGGCTCCCGCTCATTAGATATTTAATATCCTGTTTTTGGTGTGGGATGCCGAGGAACAAGGAAGGGAAGGGTAAGGTTACAGGGGAAACTGTATGAATGTAATGGCTAATAACCCTGCAAACATCTATGCTGTATTAAAGGGATGAATGTAAGTGGAAAGGAGGATCTTTATAGTTACAAACTATGCAATCAAAAGAATAAAAGGAATGTTTCATTCGATCAAGTGGCAACAACTCAGAAATTTTCTTTACTAGTTATTCGAAGGTTTAAGACAGTGGATCAAATATTAGCGCTATTGTGATAATCAATCAGACTACTTGCACTGCCCTCCCAAATTAATAGTGTTATTTCAAAATCCTCCTCAATCCACTTTTGTGAATGTTGAGGAAAATAATGAATATATCCGGAAGCTCGAGGGTTTCTTCTCATTTCAAATTCTAATATATCTTTCTCACTATTATTTATGTACTTTCAACATCCCCCTCCCAAGACCCCTGTGCAGCATTGCAGCGTTGTATCGCCTGACACAAAGTTTTACGCTCCAGGACACTGTCTTTGAGGCGGTAGAGGTGGGATCCCTCGCTGAGTATGAGGGAAAAGCCAACCCTGGAGGGTAAACGGATTAAGGAAGCAAGAAAGGAAAATAATAATAATAATAATAATAATAATAATAATAATAATAATAATAATAATAATGTTATTTCATTACGTTCTACTAACTACTCTTTAAGGTTTTTCAGAGACGCCGAGGTGTCGGAATTTAGTCCCGCAGTTGTCCTTTCACAAATCTACTGACACGAGGCTGACATATTTGAGCACCTTCAAATAGCACCGGGCTGAACCAGGATCGAACCTGGCAAGTTAGGGTCAGAACGCCAGCGCCTCAAACATCTGAGCCACTCAGCCCGGCGTAAAAAGAAAGAAGAAGACTGAAAAACTTCTAATCTAGAGATATAATGAATAGATTTCATACTTTGTTATATTACGATACACATAAAGTTTAGAAGAGAAAGGAATTCACCAAATGCTCCTCAAATTCCTAGCGAATGCATATATGAAAATGAATGAAGAACTTTAATGTGAGGAAAAGTGTCAAACCAACATAGGATAAATAATGTGTGGATATGGAAATAAATGGTGGATTTAAATGTCTTGTATTCGAACTCACGGAATTGAAGACGCTAAACATAAAGTCACAGTCATTCTGCTCACTTGATAATAGGCTGTGTCGAAAGGGTGTGATAGCCGAGTGGCACTGTCGGTTTTCAACCAGCGAGTTGACTGTGCGGTGAGGGCCGAGTAACTATAAGCTTGCATTCGAGAACCCCACCGTTTCCATTAAGTCCATGGACACTTTCTACCCAATCTCCGACTCTTCCTATCCCCTAGTCACCAGAAACCTGTTTGATGAAGTGAGACATTAAACACTTTGCAGAAAAGGCAATCACAAAGGCGGCCGCTATTGAAATCCTGTCAATATAAGTGGGAGTTTTAAAGTCAAAAGTCACCCTCTTGTGGTTTGGATTCCACGTGAAACAGGATGTCCTTTGTCTATGAACGCGATATGATCACTACAGAAGGTAATTATTATGAATTCATCACGGAAAAGAGAACTAACGTACTTCCACAGTCCAATTAATTTTCTCCTGTATAAAGTTTTTTACCAGCGAAATGTATATTACATTATACGTTGGTTGTATTAGTGCTTGCACGAGTACACAAACTTTCCGCTAAATATAATACATTTTTCAAGTTCTGTACATGTGAAAAGTGCAGTTTTCTAGTGAGCGACAGAGAATTTCTCACTAATCTGCTGATTCTCGGGAATATAACAACTAATGTGACGATAGAAAAGATAGGTGTGTTCTATAATATATGTGCTTGTACATAGGGGGAGTCTAAAATTATATTCACTGTTAATGTTAGAGGTAAAATATTTGTACACAAGTAATTGGTGTATGCGCATTTCTGTTGCTTTTATAAACGTGTGTGTACGTGGAGTGAAATGGTTTATCAGCTTCAAGCCCTTAATACCTGTAATGAATTTTAATGAATTTGCAGATTTACTGAGGAAATCTGTATAAATACAAACATCCTAGGTTTTACTCTGAAACAAGATATTCTGAAGATTTAGTACAGTTTTTATTTCAAAATTCAGTGTTTAATTCACAATGGGTGTGCGGTTAGGGGAGCGCAGCTGTGAGCTTGCATCTGGGAGAGAGTGGGTTCGAACCCCACCGTCGGCAGCCCTGAAGATGGTTTCTCGTGGATTCCCATTTTCACACCAGGCCGTACCTTAGTGAAGGCGACGGCCACTTCGTAGGCCTTTCCTATCCCATCGTCGCCATAAGATCTATCTGTGTCGGAGCGATGCAAAGCGAATAGCAAAAAAAAAAAGAATAATAATAATTTACAATGACTAGCCTACTGTATAATTAAGGGAACAAAATCAGTTAACACAAACAAAAATGTTTATATATTACAGTGTTTCGACCAGAAATGTTCAATAGAACTCAACCGTTTAGTAATATAGTGTGTATCATATTTAGTAGCCCAAATTGAAACAGCTGTAAGTACAGTACACGATACTAGAAGCAAAAAAGTCTTAGTAAACATGGGTCCACAAACGAGCAGTTTGAGAGATAACTTAGAATGTGTGACAGTCTTACTTACGAGGGGCGTACAATATTGTTTTACACTTTCTCTTTTTGCACGTCCGGGTAATGGTTTACATTTCACTTTCGAAGGTGGTGACGTGTAACTAGCAGTGGCGGCTGGTGGTATTTGAAGCTGGGTGTTGCACCGAAAGTTTCAGTGTCACATTTTCATAGCTTACAGAAATAACAAGAAACTCTATTGTCATCAAGTAATGAACTATATTCCTACTAAAACTGAAATATATCTGGCAATTACAACGTAGGGAATAAGAGGCTAATTATACACTATAACTACAGCCATTCTTATTAATAATGTTATTGGCTTTACTTCACACTAAGGACATTTTTACGGTTTTCGGAGACGCCGAGGTGCCAGAATTTAGTCCCGCAGGAGTTCTTTTTTCATGCCAGTAAATCTACTGACACGAAGCTGACGTATTTGAGCACCCTCAAATACAACCGGACTGAGCTAGGATCGAACCTGCCACGTTGCGGTCAGAAGACCAGCGCTTCAACCGTCTGAGCCACTTAGCCTGGCACAGTTACTTTGCCTAACTTGAATTGAAAATTTGCCCTCCTGTTTTTCATTGAAGCAAGATGCTGGTAATATTGTGGGTGGTCTGGTATGGCGTGCAAAAGAAAATAGCCAGCAAGTTGGCCGCATGGTTAGGGTCGCGTAGTGGTGAGTTTGCATTCGGGGGACAGTGGGTTCCAACACCACTGTCGGAAGCCCTAAATATAGTTTTCCACGGTTTCCCATTTTCACACCAGGCAAATGCTATGGCAGTGCCTTAATTAAAGCAACGGTCGCTTCCTTGCAACTCCTAGCCCTTTCCTATCCCATAGTCGCTGTAAGACTTATCTGGGTCAGTGCAACATAAAGAAAAGTTTGTAAATTTAAAAAATGGAAATGAAGTTTCTTTTGCGAGAGGAGAGAAAGTAGGAATGAAGTAATCTCCACAGAGTGGTACAACGTAACGGGGACGTTTGGAACTGTTTCTCGACAGGGGACTTGCTAGTCTCGCGCAACTCCCTGAGACCGGTAATGGCGAGCATGCTACCTGATACTATACAGGCTTAGGCTCGTCCGTGCTGAGGTACATTGCGCCGCGCTGCACAGTGTGTCGAATCCCATATCTAGGTGGAAAAAATTCACTGTCGCCAATCAAAGCGCAACCTGGCTCATTCGATATTAAACAAACCAGATGTTGACCTTCAGTCTTTCTTTTCGCTTGCTGGTACGTAGGATGGAGGGGACAGGTGCTGAAACATCTTCCTTGCAGTTATCAACTCAGTTGATAGGAGGTGTCGGAGAGAACCGAACGTTGTGTTTCTAGTAAGTTCAACGAGGTGTTGTATTCTGTGGTTCATGGAATAGTGAAAAGAGGTATGTGTTCTCATTTTAAGCATAATACAAGCGTTCTGCAGTAAACAAGTTATTTACAGTGCGTTGTAAAAGGAAGCAGTTGTAGAAAATTAGATTGTTTTTACGATTTGCTCGAAAAAAACTTTATGAGTGCCTCATAGTGCCACTTTACTTTAAACGTCATTCGATGGGAAATTTAATGTAGATTCAGGATCTGTAGTGGTTTGGTTGCGCACGAATGTGCATGATGGTTTATTTTCTTATTTTCAGTGACTATGTGGGCGTTACCGCGAGAAAAATATTTCAACGCGTGGCGGTCATGTCGTAAAAAGGGGCATTTAGAAATCATATTTCAATATGTTATGGATAAATTAGAGCCTACAAATCTTACTGACACTCAATTTCTGGAGCTAAGAAACAAAATTAAATTGATATCCCGTAATATCAACAAAAATGGGAGAGTGCAGGAAGAAGAGAACAACGATTCCGAGAAAAATTATGTGATAGATTAAATGTGACGGATTTGATCGTGTTAAGTGAACAAGACGACATTGATCCAGCGTATGATCTGAAAACAAGTTGTGTCCCTGACAAAGCCGGCCGTCACCCTAAGGCATTTAAGGACTTTCCATAAAGACGAAGAAGCAAAATGTTTGAGATATTACCGAATCGCATAGTTTGGAGGAAGTCGCGTTTGCTGCATATGCCCGTAACTGTGCATACCATATTAGTACACATTACTCAAGTAATTAAATATTTTCTTGTGCCAATAGGAACTTTATCTGAAGAGCTCAAGAAGCTAGAAATAAATATTGTCGGAGGATTCGTGAACTTCATACTCAAAAATGTAGCAGCTTAAGATGTTGTTGATTATATCAAATCCCTTAATAAATAAGTACCGAACAATGCCACGTAAAACTCCTGGTGATCTACCTATGGAAGCTATTGAGTTACCTACTGACTCCCAAGATCCTTTCACATCAAATGAAGAAGACCAGTATAGCAACGACTACGATTCTCTGGACTCTACAGATGAATCAGGGGACGATTGAACATTGGACATGTTGTTATTATGAACAGGATGAGATTGATGAAGCAATTACTTGCAAATACTGTAATATGATCCTTTCACGTTTTTTATGAAATGTATCTGAGTGTAATCTTAACCTTTTTTATATGGAAATATAATATATATAATATTGTTTTCGTGTGTAAGGTGTGTTTTACTAAAACTACGTATTTAAAATACGTTTTCAATCTGGAAGAATTTACATACAATGCCTTCGTCTATTCCCTCAAATAAGGTGTAACAAGAATACTGGACTGAAATTCTCATTGTTATTCATATTTTATCCAGTTTTCAATAGTATGTTTACCACTGTTATAAACTATAATATACACATCCAAATCGTGTTTTTACTCCCGTAAATGGACGATTCTTTTGTTGCTTTCGGTCATTTTTTAAATCTCCCCTTGCCCCTCACCCCTATATATTTACCCCCGAACATCGTACACTTTAGACGATGCCAGATATGAATTCAGCGACCTCGAAAACGGTATAGTGCCAACTTTTAATAGGATCCCAGGACTATTAACGACGTTATTAATTTTTTCCACCTAGATCGGGGATTCGGCACACTGTGCGCTGTCCGCTAGGGAGTTGCCGTAGGAAAGCAAACCCCCTGAATTTGATTCGAAGCCACCAGCGTTTATTGGTCCGTTACGAGGCATTAGTACAGCGAACGACCAAAGGTGGTTGAATCTAACATGTTTTCGAATATATGTTCAGTTTATTAAACTAAATTATCAGAATAAAAGACGACAAATGAAGTGTAAAATTATTGGGAGTTTGCAACACTACAACAATACCACGCACCGCCCCTGGTAACTAGTGCCTTGGTTCACCGTTTGATAGCAGCACACGCACAGGGGCCAACGAATGCACTCGGCATAGCTATTTCATAACAACACTGTCCACGTAAGATCAGACAACTTGGAAAGCAACCGTCAGGAACAGCGCTGTACGACTTGGTTCCTATGGAAAGAAGGCGTGACAACTGCAGAAATTCATCGGCGCTAGGTGGCAGTCTGTGGAGAACATGCGCCTTCAAGGAAACAGTTTACAACTGGGTGGAATGCTGAAAAATAGGGCGCACATCGGTGGACAAGGGAACCAGTTCTGGAAGGAATGTGACATTGTCAACACCAGCCAACATTGCCCGGGTCGAACAGGCCATCCAAGGAAACAAATGCATCACATTTACGGAAATGGAGGCAGCCACAGGAATTAGCCGAAACACCCTGCAGCGGATCGTGCATGGCCACTTACAGTTGGGGAAGGTGTCTACACTCTTGTCTGCAGACGAAGAGCAGAGGCGTGTGGACGTGTGCAGAGAACTTGTGCAACGCCATGTTCAAGATCCAGCCGACTTCATGGCTAGGCTTGTGACTGGCGATGAGACAAGGCTCCATTACCATGAGCCACAAATGAAACAACAATCGATGCAATGGAAGCATAAGGGCAGTCCACAGCCAAAGAAATGTCGAACAGTGCCATCACCTGTTCGGGAACATGAAGAAACCTCTGCGTTGTTGCCGTTTTGCTGATTTTTCAGAACTGGACTCAGCTGTCAAGGCATGGGTATACAGGACTCCGAAAGAATTGTTTCAGGAAGGTCTGGAGAGACTGACACATCGATGGCAAAAGTACATACAGTTACAAGGAGATTATGTTGAGAAGATAACGTAACAACTGATGTGTAATGTACTTCATTTGGATGGAAAAAATACAGTGTCAAACAAAATAGTACGCCCTTCGTAGCATGTTACAATTAGGTGTTACGATGGCTGTACAGTGTACTTACTCGTAAAGGAAGTGTTCTAAGTGTCGAAAACATGGAGAAACATCTTCAGACCTGCCGAGAGTGGGGTTCGAACCCACAATATCCCGGATGCAAACTCACAGCTGCGCGCCCCTAACCGCAAGGCCAACTCGCTACAATGCAAATTAAATACATACATCCGGGAGATAGTGAACTAGAATCCCACTGTCGGCAGCCCTGAAGATTATTTTTCTGTGGTTTCCCATTTTCACACCAGGCAAATTTTGGGGCTGTGGCTTAATTAAGGCCACGGCCACTTCCTTCCCACTCTTAGGCCTTTCCATTCCCATCGTCGCCATAAGATTTATCTGTATCAGTGCGACATAAAGATAAATGCAAAGGAAAAAATTAAAACCTTATCCGTAACCTAGGCTGAGGAGGAAACTTTTGGCACGATGATACATACTGTATTATTTTTGTATTTAAAATGTCTGGGTCTCCAATCTGTCGGTTATTGGCTTCTTTGCATCCTGTTGATTGTATGCGGATTGTTGTCAGATGTACGAGGGTCATTCAAAAAGAAACGAGCTGGAGGCTTTAAAATGAAACCCAGTTAAAGGATCGCAATACAATGGCCTGCAGAAGAAGGTGCGGTCCCTATAAGAGCGCTGAGGTCCTAAACTCGCCGCTGGAGGGACATGTGTGCACACCACGTGACGACAGAGCGAGCACGCGCACCGGTTGATCGTCCACTGCACCCAGTCGTCCTTTCAGCAGTGAAATTGAGACTTCAAAAGCAGAGCAAAGTGGTGTAGAGCGTTTCCTGGCAGCAGGGGCGAGAACGTCACAAGTATACGGAGAAGAACACTGAATGCCTGTTGCAAGTAAGAAGGCATGGCACAACCGATTCAGGGTAGGACGAATGTCGTTGTTCGAAGATGCACGGTCTGGAACGCAACGCCGCATTACCGATGCCATTGTCCAGCAGGTGGATGCCCTCATTACGGTAGCAGCCATTGCCGCAGAGATCGGAGTGAGCGTCAGAAGGGTTCACGCCTTCATTAAGGACAGACTGAATTTCGATAAAAGTGAGTCCAATGGGTGTCCTACAGTATTCATGATGATGATGCTTTTTGTTTAAATGGGCCTAACATCCAGGTCATCAGCCCCTGATGGTACGAAATTAAATAACAAATTCAAAGTTCAAAATCATCCCCTGACCAAAATATAAAATGTCATGAAGAATGAATGGATGGATATGAATTTAAAACAAGTAGTGGATCCGACCCAAAAAACTATCATAAAAATAGTGTTACTGACCAAGGGACCACTTCTAAAGTGCAAAGATGTTTGTTATCTAAAGGAGTCCAAAATACCCTCATAATGGTACTTATCGCTAGTCAAGTAGAACCATGGTATTTGTCATGTTGGGGGTACTAATCAAAAGTAGCGTAGACTCACGGTGTTCCACACATTATGGTATTACTCTCAAGTATTGTACGTCGTACAGGTAACGCAGACCTATGGTGTTTCTCACACATAGGCAACGCAAACCGATAGTGTTCCTCATCTAGGAGTACTAATCACGGGCGCCGGTATTCCCGTGGTGTTCCTTATATAGTGGGTACTGATCAGAGGCAATGCAGACCCACGGTGTCACTCATATAGTGGTACTAATCACAGGCAACGCCCAGACCCGTGGTGTTTCTCACAATGGTACTAATCACGGGTACTGGAAACCCACAATGACCCACTCTCTCTTGCTACTAATCACACACCTATTGTGTACCTAACATAGTGGTACTACTCGCAAGTAAAGGCAACCCATGGTGTTCCCCGCGTGATGGTACTAATCAAAAGAAGTTTCATGATTCTAATATGATCATCCCTTGGTAGCCCCTTTTAGTCGCCTCTCACGACAGGCAGGGGATACCGTGGGTGTATTCTTCGTTGAGGGTAGATAGAGAGAAGAAAAGAAGACAAAAGAAGGGATCCGTCACTTCAAAAAATGAAGTAACGGACAAAGAAAGGCAAGGGCCACGAAGAGCGTGAAAATGAAAGACTCCCTAGGCCTCGAATGCTCTAATACCGTCGGGGTCGGAAAAGAAAAAGAGTTGACCAAGGGAGGTCGGACAGGATAGATGGAAGTGAGGGGCCTGGCACAAGTAAGTGGAAGCAATGCTAGGTATCAGCTAAGACACCGTAGTCGCCAACCCACGCTCCAAAGAGCCCCTTGGGCCCCGTTTAATCGCCTCTTACGACAGGCAGGGGATACCGTGGGTGTTTTCTTCATCTACGTCCCCCACCCACAGGGGGTCAGAGTATTCAACCAGCACAGAAAGCATGTCTAATGGACCTCTCTCTTGAACATCTGCTGCGCTATCCCAATGAAGGGGATGAGTTCCTGTCACGAGTGGTCGCTGGAGACGAGACATGGCGTCATCACTTCGAACCCGAGTCAAAACTACAAAGTCTCCAATGGAAGCGTGCAGGGTCACCGCGACCCAAAAAATCCAAGTGAGCTAAAGAAGGCTCTGAGAGGCAAACGATTTACCTCGGACGAAGTGCATTCGAAACTGGTTCACAACGCAGCCACAGTCTTTTCTTAAATGGTTTCAAAAAAATTGGAAATTTATTGAACATCTCCCTTGGTAAGTTATTCCAATCCCTAACTCCCCTTCCTATAAACGAATATTTGCCCCAGTTTGTCCTCTTAAATTCCAACCTTATCTTCATATTCTGATCTTTCCTACTTTTAAAGAAACCACTTAAACTTATTCGTCTACTAATGCCATTCCACGGCATCTCTCCGCCGACAGCTCGGAACATACCACTTAGTCGAGCAGCTCGTCTCCTTTCTCCCAATTCTTCCCAGCCCGCAGTGGGCCAAGTGCCTCAACAGCGCCGGGCAGTACTTTTGTAATAACGGTACAGATTTTCATTCTACAGCCTCCGGCTCGTTTCTTTTTGCATTGACCTTGTATTATTGAATATTTTTCAGTGCATTTTTCTGTGAGATTTATATTACAAAATGCACGTAGATGCAATAGAATGAAAATCGTAACAAGGAAACGTTAAAATCGTGGCGATAACAGTTGTTGATTAGTTCATGTTCCTGATATTGTTATAACGGACTAGTTACAGGAGCCATGGACTACAGAGTTTCCGAATTTCCCCTTTACTTTTTCTCTCAAATTGAATTAGAAATTTCTCCTCACCGAGACTGCAGTGCTATTAACTCCAATTCTACCCATTACCGAAACAAACGTGTTGACTGCAGTGTAAACAATGGCGTAAATATAACTAACAAATGATTAATATACAATAAAGGAAAGAGAAATCAGTACATTAAAAGTCTTCTTGTAATTTACACCAGTCGTGGATCTTGATAGAAGTAGGAAGGTAAAAGGAATTATTTGGCTCATTGCACTCTATCTTCAATTATTATGAATGGGTTTTCGTGCTCAGTGTGTCACTAAAACGTGAGTTAGAGCACTGGCACTGCAATCAAAACCTAGACTTTGCATGTTAAAATACAATCATTATAAAATTAAGTACGATGTATTTGTTTTAGAAATGCACCATTGCACACGAAGTTACATAAAATTTGTCAAGAATATCTCACTTCTTGTCTAAGTTTAAGCACGGAATGCATTATCATCCTCTGTAATAAATGCCACTGCATTACTTATATTTGTAGTTTCTTCTCTCAGGATAAATACTTTGTGGGCTGACCGTGAAGGTGCCATCTTACACAAACAAGAAGAATAATGTGTTTTATTTAAAATGTGCAATAACCTTATGGCTCATTGTTTGGAGAAAATACATGCACAACTGAGTTATCGTTTTTACTCTAGTGTATAGAGAAAATAGAATACACGTTAGCTATAAATCATACGGTGAATCTTACAGACTTACAGACGCTTTGTGTTCATAAAGCAGACATCTGCACAACTGAAAGGAAAGCGACAAAATCTGTGATCATGTTAATGATGTAAAATTGCTGTTATATTGTCGCGAACTCGAAGAAATTTCAGTCTCCATATTTCTTCATTTGATGACGACCAATATATTATTATTATTTGTGTTTTTACCATTTATACCTGTACAATTTCTGAATTATCTCGGCCGCAGCAGGAAATCACAAATCATACATTAAGTTTACAGGTAACACAAGGTAAAATACATTTTTAGACAATTATATACACTGGAGAGAAAGTTGCTGGAATTTTTTTCTTTTTTAGAGTTTGTTTTGCGTCGCACCGACGCAGATAGGTATTATGGCGACGATAGTATAATAAAGGGCAATGAGTGGGAATGGAGCGGCCGTGGCCTTAATTAAGGTACAGCCTCAGCATTTGCCTGGTGCAAAAATGGGAAACCACGGAAAACCATCTTCAGGGCTGCGGAACGTGGGGTTCGAACCCACTATCTTCCGAATGCAAGCTCAGAGCTGCGCGCCCCTATTCCGCACAGCCAACTCGCCCGGTGGAGTTGTTCCAAAAGAAATGGAAAGAAGGAAAAAATATGAACAGAACATTCCATTAGATACGATACCTTCATTATCAATATATTTGAAAGAAAAGCACTATGGAAGAAGAAAACTGGCCGACCTAGGAAAAAACTGTTCGGAAGAGATCAAGGAATAAAAAATGGGATTCAGAAGATATATTATAATTAAAAAAGCGGCTCAAGATAGAGACGGAATGAATGGGATGTACACTTGGGCCTGGCAGTGTTTCTTTGAGAATTGGTTGGGGGCGGGGGGAGGTGATGTAAGGGTAAAAAATCAGTTATTTGTCCAGACAGAGAAAATATATTTTAAATTCTAACAACTACAATTGTTAGTTATTTATTAAGCTATTTTACCTGCACTTGGATTTGCCTACATGACACAGAATAACATAATTTAAAAAATACAATATTGGCTACATGATTGCAGCAAAATGAAATAAAATGAAAATATGTATAATAACAAAGAAACAAGAAGAGTCTCCGTGGCTCAGACTGCAGCGCGTCGGCCTCTCACCGCTGGATACCGTGGTTCAAGTCGCGGTGACACCATGTGAGATTTGTGCTGGACAAAGCGGAGGTGGGACAGGTTTTTCTCCGGGTACTCCGGTTTTCACTGTCATATTTCATTCCAGCAACACTCTCCATTATCATTTCATCGCATTTATCACTCATTAATAAAAATCACCTTGGGAGTGGCGACCCCATTGTAATAACAGCCTATATATATGTTTCATTCATTACATCTCTGACCCGGTCAATGACTGGAAAACAGGTTGTAGGTTTTCATTCTTTCATTTTTCAACAAAGAAAGAACAGAAATGTAATTACACCTGTATTTCTCCATTCAGAGCACACGTACTCTCGTTTGTAATTTAGTAGCACAGCGTTGTATACTTTTGAATACAAAATCACTTGAAATCTCCTCTTCCACAACAGAAATCCAAATGCGATGATCTACTCACTTTCTCAAAGAAGTCGTTATTCTGTTCATAGCACCGAAGGACCTTTGAAAAGCGGCTGTTGATATCCGTACAGTCAATATTTTTACACTTGCATTTTTCAATTCCTCATAACAAATAGAAGATTGAAGAAGACATTTTAAATGCGATATATTATCATCCATTCTTAAAGCAAAATGTAAATATTTGAAGATCTGCTTGCAAATTCTCTTTACTATGTAAATGTTGACAGAATGTGTTAACGGCTGACTCTGTTATGTGCTGAATGTGAGGAAATTATTTCTAAGAAAATTACCATGCTGAAATCAAATCCACAACTTGCCTAATAAACCTTTCGTCCATTTCGGATATTACAGTATTTGTAAATTTAAATATTGTATGCAAAGATGTTTTGTCATCACAGTATTCTGTTTTCACTATACGGATGTGAGACACCTTCTCCTTCATTCTCTATACATAATTTGAACGTGTAACACAATATTGTGAGAAAACCGCACTACTAACTCCAATGTGTTATACATCAAAAGAAAGGTCTCCATATCATGATCACTAAGTCCCACTGTCGGCAGCCTTGAAGATGGTTTTCCGTGGTTTCCTATTTTTCCACGAGGCTTGTGTGTTTATTGTTAATTTGGTCAGTTTCGAAGAGCTGATCACGGGCTTGAGAAAGGTACTATTACTGTCCAGCCCCGTGGTTCTTTACCTCTTATCTTTAAATCGTTACAAACTAAGTCTAACCCTCGTCGTCTTGGTCTCCCTCTACTTCTCTTATCCCCCATAACATAGTTCATTATTTTCCTAGGTAACCTGCCCTCCTGAATTCACCTCACATGACCCCACCACCGAAGGCGGTTTATAAGTACAGCTTCATCCATAGAGTTCATTCCTATATTAGCCTTTATCTCCTCACTCCGAGTACCCTTCTGCCATTGTTCCAACCTGTTTGTACCAGCAATCATTCTCGCTACTTTCCTGGCTGTTACTTCTAACATATGAATAAGATATCCTGAGTCCACCCAGCTGTCGCTCCCGTAAAGCAAAGTTGGTCTGAAAACAGACCGATGTATAGATAGTTTCGTCCGGGAGGTGACTTCCTTCTTACAGAATACTGTTGATCGCAACTGCGAGCTCACTGTATTAGCTTTACTACACCTTGATTCAATCTCACTTACTATATTACCATCTTGGGAGAATACACAATCTAAGTACTTGAAGTTATCGATCTGTTCCAGCTTTGTATCACCAATCTGACATTCAATTCCGTTGAATTTCTTACCTACTGACATCAATTTAGTCTTCGAGAAGCTAATTTTCATACCATACTCAGTGCACCTATTTTCAAGTTCCAAGATATTAGAGTGCAGGATTTCGGTACAATCTGCCATTAAGACCAAGTCGTCAGCATAGGCCAGACTGCTTACTACGTTTCCGCCTAACTGAATCCCTCCCTGCCATTTTATACCTTTCAGCAGATGATCCATGTAAACTACGAACAGCAAAGGTGAAAGATTACAGCCTTGTCTAACACCTGTAAGTACCCTGAACCAAGAACTCATTCTACCATCAATTCTCACTGAAGATCAATTGTCAACATAAATGCGTTTGATTTATTTCAATAATTTACTTTTAACCCCATAGTCCCCCAGTATGGCGAACATCTTTTCCCTCGGTATCCTGGCATGTGCTTTCTCTAGATCTACAAAAAATAAACATAACTGTCTATTTCTCTCGTAGCATTTTTCAATTACCTGGCGCATACTGAAAATATGATCCTGACAGCCCCTCTGTGGTCTGACACCACGCTGGTTTTCATCTAACTTCCTCTCAACCACTGATCGCACCCTCCCTTCCAAGATGCCAGTGGATACTTTGCCTGGTATGCTAATCAATGAGATACCTCGATAGTTGTTGCATTCCTTCCTGTTCCCTTGCTTATAGATAGGAGCAATCACTGGTACCTTACCAACACTCCATGCCAATCTTACTAGTGTATGAAGCCATTTCATCCCTACTTTCCCACTATACTTCACCATTTCAGGTATAATTTCATCTATTCCTGCTGCCTTATGACAATGGAGTTTTCTTACCATCCTTTCCACTTCTTCAAGCATAATTTCACCATCATTTTCTTCCTGCCCATGAGCTTGGTTGTTCGCAACACCACCAGGAAGATTACCTTTTACGTTGAGAAGATTTTTAAAATATTCCCTCCTCCTCTCCAGTGATTCCCTGGGATCAATTATGAGTTCACCTGAATTACTCAAAACACTGTTCATTTCCTTTTTCTCTCCCTTCCTAAGATTCTTTATTACTGTCCAGAAAGGTGTCGCTGCTGCTTGACCTAACCATTCAAGGTTATTATCAAAATCTTCCCATGACTTCTTTTTGGATTCAATAACTATTTGTTTCGCTCTGTTTCTTTCATCTACGTACAAATCCCTGTCTGGCTCGACCCTTGTTTGGAGTCATTTCTGATAAGGGTTATTTTAAGTTTACAAGCTGCTCTCACTTCAACATTCCACGAAGACGTTCTCCTTTTCCCATCTTTACATTCAGTTGTTCCTAGACATTCCCTTGCTGTTTCTACTACAGCATCCCTGTATGCCACCCATTCACTTTCTATATCCTGAACCTGCTTCTCACGAATCATATCCATGTATTTCTGTCTAATTTCCTCTTCCTGGAGATATTCTAGCCGTATTCATTTGCAGACAAATTTCACTTTCCCTATCCTAGATCTATAAATACTTAGTTCACTTCAGATCATATAGAGGTCTGTATCATCGAAAAATCCCCAGAAAACTCGTACATTCCTAAGATATTTCCTGAATTCGAAGTCGGTTAAGATATAGTCTATTATGGATCTGGCACCCCTAGCCTCCCATGTGTAGCGGTGAATAGCCTTATGTCTTGAATAATGTATTCATAACGGCTAAACCCATACTAGGACAGAAGTCCAGCAAACGCTTTCCATTCCCATTAGCTTCCATTTCTTCCCCACAATTAGCAATAACCCTTTCACATCCTTCAGTTCTATTTCCAACTCTCGCATTGAAATCGCCCATTAGCACTATCCTATCCTTGCTGTTGACCCTGACTACGATGCCACTCAATGCTTCATAACACTTGTCCACTTCATTCTCATCTGCACCCTCACATGGTGAATACACTGAGACAATTCTCGTCCTAATTCCTCCAAATGACAAATCTACCCGCGTCATTCGCTCATTTACGTGCCTAAGAGAAACTGTGTTGCGGGCAATGGTATTACTGATAAACAGCCCAACCCCATACTCTGTTCTTGCCTTTCTAACACCCGTCAAGTACACTTTATAACATCCTATCTCTTCCTCGTTATTTCCCCTTACCCGAGCCAGTTCTACTTTCTTTCTCCCATAATCCCCATTAATATTGATAGCTCCCCATCGAATTCCATTTCGTTCGCCAAGCTGTTCCCAAGAAGTCCCTCGTCTGTCAAATGGGAGTAGGACTCCGTTACTCTCATAGGTCCGAGACTTGCTCAAAATGTTATGAGCTTAATAAATTCATGAAGCAGGATGCTACCCTACATAGTCTAAGCGAGGATCTCTCCCCTAAAGGGTTAGGGACCAGCGGTGGATTGTATAGTCCTAGCCGTCTGAGCACAACGAGGAACATGACTCAGAAAATATCCGAGATGCCCACTCCCATTCCATAGTGGGCCACTTACTGGACCACTCAGCCGTTGCCCACGGTTGACGAACTAGGACATGACTACAGTAACCCACACCACGTACCACAATTATTATTATTATTATTATTATTATTATTATTATTATTATTATTATTATTTCTGAAAAGGAAGTGGGTAACATACTTAAATTTTTATCGAAACGTATCGAAATTGGGATCTGAACCTTCTCGTCTCGCGAATGGCGGGTTACACAGTCCGAAGCTCAATGTGTTGAGCTAATCTGGTCGGTGATGGTTAAAGTGGATGGAAATATTCACAGAATTATGTCACTTTCTTTTCTTTTCCGTGAAACTTACTTCGTATAATGAGAATATCTCAGACGCTAAATGTTAAGATGGTTTCCTAGCTACTAATTATACAACTCTGTATACTGTAGGCCGCAGAATCTCTTATTCCTCAAGACTGTTTGAGCGGGTGACTGTTTTTACATCGTAATTAAATTAAGGAGTGTTTAACTTTGTGTACCTAAACCCCATCCTCTCACTGAGTTGAATTCTGTGCCACTGCGCCTTATCAGTGAAGTTTATTCAGACGTTTTATCACTAAATGAGCTTCTGTTGAGTGTATTTGGATAACTAGGAAGAACATCGAATCGAATAAGGAGTACAGGTTAAGGAATTTAATTGCCGAAGGCTTCAAAGAGGACATAATATATTTCGTCGCTGCTGGGACGAAACCTTCTATATGAAATATATTAGCTTAGAACTTTGGCCAGTAAGGTTCTGTCATCTATGGTGCAATATTGTGTGAATATTGTCAAGGTATTCTCGTTCTTCATAATGCATGTGCTGCGGGTCAGTATATCTCCAAAAATATTATCACATAGGAGGTTTTGTCCCGGGAACGACGATTTACTTGACTGTCAATGCATTATCGTTTACAAAGTGATTTGACGTCATGTGATGATGATGTAGATGTTACAATGGATTGACATTTTTCTGCGTAACACTCATGAAAAGTCACAGACGAATTTCAATTTTATTGATAATGTACTGTATATGCAAGTAGGTTATGCATAAAATAAGATACTGGTCTAAGAGTATACTAAATTATTATTAAACTTAAAATAGACTTACACTAAAATTGTGCTTGTGCAGGTATCAACTAGAGTTCATTACTCACTGTTTGGAACTAGAGCATTACTATAATTACTTTTAGCTAAAATTTGAAAAATAATTGCAATTTATGACTGGTCATGGTTAATTTAGAAGTTATTTTCAACGGTTTAAAGTTCCATCACCAGAAAGATACCTTTCTAAGTGTCAAGCAGTAGCTTATTTAATTCTCTATTGTCCAATGCACGCTATCAAGAGAAACGATTTGTTAGGACACTTCAGTTGTTGCAATGTAAACTGTTCCCCGCCAATTTCTGATATATTTGTGAAAAGGTGTTCTGCTTCCGCTTTGATCCGTTTCTTAGACAATGTGTTTAACTCTTTGTCATATTCATATATAGTATTTTGTTCAACTAATGTATTAATAACATTCAATATATGACGGCGTTTTGATATTAAGCTAGTAGTAAGTCACTGTGCTGCTAAGTAAGTAATTCGTCTCTATTCGTGGCGGAGTTACTTAACCACGACACTTAAGAAATTATTTAACAGAAATGTAATTTAAAAATACAAGCAAACCTTTTCAAAAACTTACATAGTAGTACTAATAGCAAATATGGAGATAGTAATTCTACCGGGGGTACACCTTCTCCGTCCCGTTGAACAGCGTGCCTTCTAGAAGGCAATATGTGCTATGAATCTAATGAAACTAATGTATAACAAGTTACTTGGACCTTCAACCATTAGATGTCCCTACCATCGGCCTATGTTCCACCTCTGCGGCGGGATTAAGGATAGTTAATTCTTGAGGGAATTTCAATTTTCTATATGCGTGTCAGAGTTGTCGACACTCCTACGGCTTCCGTCTTCCTGAGTTATTAACCAATCAGGAATTTTTGGATATTTGCTCCAGCCAATTAAAACTGGGGGTGTGTACAGGCATCCAGCTTATCTGTAAAGAGTTCTGGAAACATCCTTTCTGAGATGCTATAAGAGCTGGGCGCTTTATGGCCGTATTGTCATTTTCAGCGCTCCGGTCTAGTGTGTGCGGCGTGTTATTAGGAGGGAGGGGCTACCTGCCGTCGTTCGGAAGGCCGGACTACTCAAGATAATGGCAGACATTTCTTAACATGTGATAGCTCCAGGGAGATAACTTGAGGGGAAGGTTTCGAATTTATTTTATTAATGTAAAGTTCTAAAGTCATAGTGTAAATGCAAATTTTAGACAATTCTGAGGACTCTGTTCAAATTCCCACTGGGAAACATGTAAATTAAGGGAACAAAGAATGTTCACCCTCTGTTGATTCCCATTCAACCTTGTGTGGGTGACTAAAATTTTCTAAATCTCTAAATTCTTCACACTCCTTCGGCATTTAATATTTCTCGTTTACACAGGTAGCCTCTGCATGTTCGGGCCATAAGGCCATTTAGGATTTTTAGGAACTTTAGGAGTGCAAGTGTTTCTGCCCATGGCCGTTCGTGTTAAACCTTTTATTTTTATTTTAAGGCCATTTAGAATGAGCACTCATTGCCCCTGTTTATTTGGTAATTGTTTGTAGACGAATGTGTAACAGACTGTTGAGCAAATATGACTGTTAATGCAGTATTTTGAAATGTGTAAGGCATAATTTTGTAAGAATCTTGAGGCTGGACTACAGTAACCTTTTGGAGTTCAGCCTCCTGGAACGTACATGAATGGAGCAAACATGCTCTTGTAAAAATGTACCTGTTTAGAGCTATATTGCTTCCCTTGTAAAGTATTGTGTCTATAATTTTCTCTATTGTACCTGATTTTTGGACTTATAGTCCACTGTTGTCATCAGATCTGACGAGCTCATTTACTATTTCATTTAAATTGTTATATATTCCAAATCACATTTTAAAATCAAGAAAATAACATACATACATTATCATTATAGACTGTTATGCCTTTCAGCGTTCAGTCTGCAAGCCTCTGTGAATTTACTAAACGTCGCCACAATCCTCGATTTGCAAATAGTGTTGTGGCCTCATTTAGTTCTATACCTCTTATCTTTAAATCGTTAGAAACCGAGTTTAACCATCGTCGTCTTGGTCTACCTCTACTTCTCTTACCCTCCATAGCAGAGTCCATTATTCTCCTAGGTAACCTATCCTCCTCCATTCGCCTCACATGACCCCACCACCGAAGCCGGTTTATAAGTACAGCTTCATCCATCGAGTTCATTCCTAAATTAGCCTTTATCTCCTCATTCCGAGTACCCTCCTGCCATAGTTCCCACCTGTTTGTACCAGCAATCATTCTTGCTACTTTCATGTCTGTTACTTCTAACTTATGAATAAGATATCCTGAGTCCATCCAGCTTTCGCTCCCGTAAAGCAAAGAAATAAAAGAAGGGAAGAAATAAAAATCCAAAATTTAGTTCTTTAACTTATGCTCTGGTCACTTCTCTGTCCACGCATTCACCCGGAACCTTCTTACACCTCTCTGTTCCACGATATTTCCGTATCAGTAATAATTATAGAATGTACAATATGACAATCTCCTACGAGAAAGCAAATTTCTACTGTTAGCAAGGGGAGTATTCCACAGTCTAGAGGCAGGAGCAGTTGTAATCCTTGGAGTGAATGAGAGATATAGTTCAAGAGGAGCGAGACTGTGTATCGTGGTTATGATAGGAGGAGAGGTAATTAACATTTGATGAAAGGTAATTCGGTAAGCCGTTGTGTTAATCACGTGAACTTGTATATATGATGATCCTGGATTCAGTATGTTTAAACTGGTGGTATTTCTTGTATTTCCATGGAATTGCTTGTTATACTTTCGTTGTTATTGTAGTTGTGTAATTGTTTTCATTTTACGTTATTATCACCCTATCGTAAGTGTTCATTGGCTCCGGGATATTTCCCAGTTGCGATGCATTTGTTAATAATATTGTATTATTATAAACAACAGCCCTAACAAACGTTTAGGTAAAATAGGGCTACCTTCCTACACATAAGGCAATTGTTTGGAGAGATATCCGGTTTTCAGATTAAGTAACACAAGTGTACGTATTTGCAACCAATTTCAACATAACGCATTATACAAGAGTCGGTCTGCTTGGAGAGAACTTCGTTAAGACCTGCGGTGATGGAGATCACCTAGGTATTAATATAAGGAAAGATCTTCATTGGGGTAATCACATAAATATGATTGTAAATAAAGGATACAGATCTCCACACATGGTTATGAGGGTATTTAGGGGTTGTAGTAAGCATGTAAAGGAGAGGGCATATAAGTCTCTGGTAAGACCCCAACACTCTATGGGACCCTCACCAGGATTACTTGATTCAAGAACTGGAAAAATCCAAAGAAAGGCAGCTCGATTTGTTCTGGGCGATTTCCGACAAAAGAGTGGCGTTACAAAAATGTTGCAAAGTTTGGGCTGGGAAGACTTGGGAGAAAGGAGACGAGCTGCTCGACTAAGTGGTATGTTCCGAGCTGTCAGCGAGAGATGGCGTGCAATGACACCAGTAGACGAATACGTTTGAGTGGTGTCTTTAAAAGTAGGAAAGATCACAATATGAAGATAAAGTTGAATTCAAGAGGACAAATTGGGGCAAATATTCGTTTATAGGAAGGGGAGTTAGGGATTGGAATAACTTACGAAGGGAGATGTTCAAAATATTTCCAATTCCTTTGCAATCATTTAAGAAAAGGCTGTGAAAACAACGGATAGGGAATCTGCCACCTGGGCGACTGCCCTACTTGCAGATCAGTAGTGATTGGTTGATTTGGGCTTATGGGGTTATGCCGTGTCAAAAACACAAGGTGAGACTCTTTACGTTTTACAGAAAACTTTAGTCTAGAGAAGTCTTCCTCGCGAGCAGTTGAGACTTTCTTCTGAAGACGCAGAGAACGTTCTCTGCGAGACGTAAAGCGTTTCACCCGGTTTCCTCGACACGGCATAATCCCAAGAGCCCATATCACGTCTACAAGTACGGGCCGTGAAAGTATTAGTGTTAACATCATAGATTCTATTCTAGCCTTTACCGAGCAAGTGCTCGCGTGGTTAGGGTCACGTAGCTATCATCTTGCATTCGGGAGATAGTGGGTTCGAACCCCACAGACGGCAGCCCTGAAGATGGTTTTCCGTGGTTTCGCATTTTCGCACCAGGCAAATTTTGGGGCTGTACCTTAATTAAGGCGACACTCCGGAGGTAAAAATTGATGTTTTTGTCATTTTGGTGAAAAATTTTTAATGACTGAAATTGAAAGGACTAACTCGTGAGTTTCCGTTTTTCCTACCACGAACTTATTCCGGTGAATTCAAACAATTTATCACTGTAATAATTGTTTGTTTGCCAATTGTAATTTTACATTTAAATTCCATTTTTCTCCCATAATATTCTGCCAAATGTAACAAAATTTTTGACTGCAGAATGTTTTCAAGTAGTAGGGATTTTTAAGTCCAAAATTTTAGAACGTAAAAATTACACAAACTTTAGTACGATATCTCCTTATATAAATGATGTACAGAAAAAATCGATACGTAGTGCTTTTAAAAGAAGTATTACGAATTTACATTAACATGTTAATTAAATTTCATGAAAAAATGTAACAAAACATTTTTAAAAATATTTTGGAAAAACTATTAATTGTATATGAAAGAAATGTTCGTGGTATCCCTACTAGGTGTCATTCTCACAACATTTCGTGAAAATCCATGCATTAGGTAAAAATATATTTTTACATCCGGAGTGTCGCCTTAACTCTACGGCCGCTTCCTTCCAACTCCTAGCCCAGCGTAGCCATAAGAGACCAATGTGAGTCGGTGCGACGTAAAGCAGATTGTAAATATATATATAGCCTTTGAATGAAAGCGAGTGAAAGTCTTTCCGGATGTTTCTTCTAAGGATCAAACTGATTCTGATTGCTCGGGTCGAAGGGTCATAGATTTATGTGAGAGACCGCCCACGATCTGCACGATCTGCTGCATATCCCTAGTCATCTTCTTCTTTTTCTACCGCTTTTTTCACACTTGCGAACTGTGCCGCACATGTGGATTTAGTCCTCTTTCACGGCCGCATGCCCTTCCTGATGCCAAACTTATATGGAGGGATGTAATCACTATCGCATGTTTCTGTGGTGGTTGGTAGTGTAGTGTATTGTCTGAATATGAAGAGAAAAGTGTTGAGACAATCACAAACACCCAGTCTCCGAGCCAGAAGAATTAATCGCAGGCAATTAAAATCCCCAACCCATTGGGGAATCGAATGCGGACCTTCCGGATAGAAGGCCTCAACGCTGACCATTGAGCCAACGAGTCGGACTGCATTTCCCTAGCCATATAGCGTGGAATATGAGTTAAACAATCTGCCATATTTGGATGTTCGTGCTTGTCAGTACCCATCATACTTTCCAATAGCACCGTGTTGACACACCAACATAAGAAATGACAGAGGAACGTGGATGGGAGACGCGGGAGGCCAGACAAAAAATTGCATGATTACGAATGTGGGATCGCACGTCTTCACGAGTGCAGTTCTCGTAATGAGCCAGTTTTGCTGAATGCTTGAAGTTATAAATTCTCAACATATTGCTATAATTTCCCTCATCTTCCTGATTTTTGACACAATTCTGATATTAATAATACCAAAATATCAAACCAATCTTCACAGTGCTGTCATACATTCTAATATTAAAGTAGTGAAAGCTGAACAGAAACAGTAATTGCTATTACGTAACTAATAAGTTACCAGCTTTTCTGCCACTTGCTTAGGCGATAATTCACCCCGAATCCTCCTCTCCTTTTTCCGAATGGCCTTTCCATTCTCTCATAATAGTAGTTAGCTATATACTTTCATACAACTTCGCTCTTTTGGTGTCGCTCATATAGTGGTACTCTTTATTGCTAGTGACTTTACGTCGCACCGACACAGATAGGTCTTATGGTGACGATGAGCCATGGCCTTAATTAAGGTACAGCTCCAGCATTTGCCTGGTGTGAAAATGGGAAGCCACGGAAAACCATTTTCAGGGCTGCCGACAGTGGGATTCGAACCCACTATCTCCCGGATGCAAGCTCACAGCTGCCCGCTCCTAACCGCACGAGCAACTCGCCCGGTTGTAATGGTACTAATCACAGGTACTGTAAAAGCTGGCAGCGCAGTCTGTTGGTACAAAACATAAACCTATTTTGTACCTAACATAGTGGTACTACGCTCAAGTAAGAGCGACTCATGGGGTTCCTCGCGAGGTGGTACTAATTACAAGTAGTTTCATGGTTCTAATTCGATCATCCCTTGGTCGCCCCTTTTAGTCGCCTCTTATGACAGGCAGTGGATACCATGGGTGTATTCTTCGTCTGCGTCTGCGTCTGCGTCCCCCACCCACAGGAGATCTAATCTAATTTAGGTAGCTATTAGGCTACACATATTAATTGCCAGCATAAAAATTGGGAACAGAGTATTAATGATCGTGTTTTGCTGTTGTATACCCAGTAGTGTACTGATCTTGTTTCTTTCAACTACGAATCCACGAAACGTAATGTGGAATATAGTGAGCAAAAATCGTAAGCCTATATGCAAAAAGTTAATACAAACTAAGAAATACACTGAGTGGTCAAAAGTCATGGGAAGACACTAAATGTGATGTTAATAATGAGTTGCTCCTCCGCGAGCCCTTAGAACGGCAGCAGTGCGGCGAGGCATCGACTCTACAAGGTGTTGGAATCGTTATGGAGGGATCTGGACCCACGCATTTTGCACTGCTACCCGCAAGTGGTCTCGTGTAGTTGGTGCGGGGTTCATGGAGCGTACAGAAGCTTCGACAGCATCCCATAAATGCTCAGTTGGATTAATATCGGAGGATCTGGAGGAAAAATCCATGGTCGTAATTTCACTGGAGCGCTCCTCCAAACACCTGCGTGTCACCACATAGCGGTGACATGGCGCATTGTCCTGTTGAAACATGGCATCTCCATCAGGGTACTCTAGGACCAGAAAGGGACGTAATTGGCCTGAACAAATGTCCATATAACCTGCACCTGCCAGCACATCCTGCAGCCGGACAATGGGGCCTAATTGTGACCATGAGAACGCCGCCCAGACCAGAACTGAGCCACCTCCTGCCTGGACACAACCCTGTTGACACGCACGATCCATAGCTTCTTGGGGCATACACCACACTCTCACGCGCCCGTCAGCTCGATGCAACTAGAAACAGGATTCATCGGATCATACCACACCCCGTCACTGTTACATGGTCCGTTGCCGATGTTCGCGAGCCCATGCACGTCGTTGAGTTCTGTGTCGAGGTGTCAGCAAAGGCACAGTGTTTGGTCGTCAGCTGGTTATGCGGTGCAGTTGCCTCCTTACAGTCCTGGTAGAAATGGGTTCCTGACTCCCAGTATTCAACTGGGCAGTGATCTGGCTCACACTAGGCCGCCGAGAGCTCAGTATGGTTCTGCGGAGGCGACGTGATGTCCGTTCGTTAAACACCTGTAATCTTCTTGTTCGACGCTTTACGCGGGTGATAACATTCTCTCTGCGATATTGAAGATCCACCCTCGACACTGTTGACCTCGGAAACTCGAATTCGCGTGTAATCCTCGCAATGCCATGACCCATGCGCCGTACGCTACGATCATCCCACGTTCAAAATCGGTTAACTCGTGACGTGTTGCCATCTTCAGGACACTGGTGTCTGTGACAGACTGCTCAGTTACGCCGTAGCTAGTCGCAACGCTCAGGGGTCATACACGGCACACTTTCTAATGGGACACACCTTCGCGTGACTTTCGGCAACTCAGTGTAACGCTCTCATAAATATTTTCTCTTTTTTACTGAGTACATACTGTAGATTAAATGTAAGAACAAATCATTTGAAAATCACCAATGAAATATCGCCAGGTGCAGGTCTTTCTATTTGACTCCCGTAGGCGACCTGCGCGTCGTGATGAGGATGAAATGATGATAAAGACAAAACATACACCCAGCCCCCGTGCCATTGGAATTAATCAATTAAAGTTAAAATCCCAGATCCGGCCGGGAATCGAACCCGGGACCCTCTGAACTGAAGGCCAGTACGGTGACCGTTCAGCCAACGAGTCGGACAAAATCACCAAGAAGTACTGCTTTAAAATGCCATTTCTTTCTAAAATAATTCCCTGGATGGCTGATGTGCGTCTTGGCTTTCGGTCCTTGGGTTCCCGGTTAGATTTCCGGTCGTACAATGGAATTTTTATCACGAACAGTAAATCTCATACTACATATTTTTGTTTATCCTATAGACGCTCCAATTCTCGTTGGAGAGACTGCTTACCTGAGAAGCCGATTGCAATCTATTTCCCTAGATGGTATACGCAGAGTTCATTCCTTGCTTTAGCAATGAAAAGGATATCGTGTTACACTTCTTAACATATGGAAAAAGATTCCATTTCGTAAACCAGTCGCCACACGAATTGCGAACAGTCTGTAATTAATCACAATCATCAGGTGTAGACACTTCCCTGAGGATTTTCAGGTCGTCGGCGTACAAGAGGAAGGGACACTGACTATTTTGGGTTCAAATAATTATGGTATCGATATAGAGACCAAAGAATAATGTCCTGAGATACACCTGATAACACAGATAACCATGACTAGGCAGATTCAGGGAGTACCACTGTCTGTTTTCTGCCGGAGAGGAAACGTGTTATCAATGACAAAACGGGACCATGGGTATAAAATCTTGTAGCGTGCTTACGAAGCAGAAGTGTGTGATCCTTATAGATTACATTTGAGTGAGATTTATTTTCTATTGCTGAAATGATGTGGTAATTGAGAACTGTGAGGTTAGTGAGGCATGATTTTCCGGGAGTGAATCCGTGTTTTTGTTCTGAGATAATAGGTGATATATGGTACTCGTCAACAGTCTGCTACGGGAAAAGTACGCCCTTCCTTCTTATCGGATGTTTTTAATTCCGCCTGTGTAAGATACCCGTACCGTCTCCACTCAGATCTGCCTCTCTCACGGGTACATTCTATTTGTTCTACGCCCAGCACTAATAACATGTAGTGACAGAGAAATATATTTATTATTACTAGTAAGATATATTTTTACTACTAACAATATTCATCTTTCGGTGACAAATCTAGTAGTTCTCAAAAAGAACTAATTCTGTTTAACTTACAAACAGTGGGTATCCGTTGTCAATCACCAGTGAAGTAAAATCAAGTCTCACCTAGAACAAAAGAAACAAAACCTGTATAAATATTACACACGGCAAATACAGTGTAAGTGAAAGTGGAACAAGAAAGGACACAACCTTCATCTTCTCACTGAGTGATGGAATTTATAAAACTGTTCATAACAACGTCAATTAAATGCTTTTTCTAATTTTAGACTTAGGATGTAATCTTTCAGTTTTAGTCTATACTAAGTTATATTATATTATATACAGTGTGTTAAGTTTGAATATTAAGTTTGTATTCATTATTAAGCCGCATAATGTGGTTAAGTGTAAGAGAGGGCCAAGAGCCACAAATAAAGACATCAATAAATAAATAAATAAATAAATAAATAAATAAATAAATAAATAAATAAAAAGCGCTTGTCGAAACTCACACAAAAACATACTTCACACAAGTAGCTAATGAAAATTCAAAGCAGCCACCATTGACAGTTATTAAACATACTGTAAATATTTATTATTTTAAACAGAATCCACGAACATAGGCAATAAATGAAAATAATCTCAATGTAGGCCTATAGCACGGTCCCTTCTAATTTGTGTAAATCATGCAGACAATAGAAGTATTTAAAAGTGTATATGATCCTGATAACTTGTATTTATATACCTATTAGCTAAGAAGGAAGCCGTACTGTCCAGTGTCGACTTAGTCAAATGAGAAGGTCAGTTTACTGTTTCCATTTGCCTCTCCATGACCACAGTCCTGAAACAGTGCTTGGTGACAACGGACTTAGCATCGGCAGTCTAGATAAGTACAGAAAGTTTTTTTCAGTATGTTAATACTTGTAAATTCATTATTTGTCAATACTTGTTCATATTATCACTTAACTCTCTATCATTGACACGTTTAAAAAACGTAAACAACACTGTACAAACATACGTTTGTTTTAAGTGATTTGATAGAATCTGAGGATGTTCTTGTAGAACGAAACATGTCATTCTTTGTATAATAGTGTGGACTTTTACATGTATGTTTATAGTGTTATAATTTATTCTGAAATTGTTGTGTGTTTCACAGATTGGGAAGTTTTTTAATAGCTGCTAGCCAAGAGCTTTCAGTGTAATTGCCCTCGAAGGGAAAATATATAAATTCATCACATTTTGAACTAAATTCTGCTTCACCATTAATACTTATATGTCTACAAAACATTTCGGGTCTTCAGACTTCATCCCTATGAGGATGAAAAATTGTCCTCAACGGCATTCTAAACATGACAAGAAATGTTAAGTATTTACACAGCATAAATCACAGAAAATTTTAATCACAAATCTAAGTATAATATCGAATCGCAGCAAAAGGAATGGAAACATATTTGTGTAACTAGCAGCTAAATCGTAAGGTAGGGCGAGAATACTTAAACGAAATATATTGTCGACGCTTAAAAATTAGATTCTCAAGCCGACTAAATGTGTTATAAACGTGAATAAGGAGAAAATGCACACAGTGCTGTCTAATCATTAGATATCAAACTTAGAGTGTGTATGCGGATCCCATTGTTATCAAAAGCCATACGCAAATCAATCTGACTAAATCTAATTTATAAACATTTTTACAACGGCTAATTTTAATAAAGTATATTTCTGGAATAGTCAGTTTCAAGGATTGCTTGGGTTTAAATTACACTCTTAATACTAAGATAAATATTTCACAGGAAATCACCGTTATCGATCATGTTAGACACAATGTTATAATCATCATCATGAGTCGTGTAACTCATTGCTGATCATGCTTCTTTTGGCTTGTCCAACACTCGGGAGCCGTAGGTGAGGGCAGGCCTAACAACAGTCATGTATATCTTACATTTCAGCGTTATAGGCATCAACCTGTCACATAAGACGCCTGTCAGCAAACGCCATTTGGCCCATCCCACGTTGATGCGATTTCTTCACGTCATCACCAGTCGTCGTATCGGTGGTAATAACTGAGCCCATGTACTTGAATTTATTCGTCATTGCCAATGGTCCACCTGCTAAGAAAACTGTATTGAATGGACCTTGAACTTCTGGCTTGGCGAAGTTACAGATTATATATTCGGTCTTCTTACGGCCTATTATGAGTCAATTCATCTCCAAAAGCTTTTCTCCAAAGTTCTAAGGCAGCCTCGACCTCTTCACGTGTTTCACCAACAAAGACGATGTCGTCTGCGTATAGAAGGGTCCATGGTAGTTGTATCATCAGTTGTTCTGTGAGATAGTCAATAGTGAATAAGATTGGGCTCAAAGCTCGACCTTGATGAACACAAATATCAACAGGGAAACTCCCAGAGATACCAGAACTAGACTTCACCTTTGTAGTGGGACGAACGTGCATGTCCTGGATAAGCCTCACATATTCCTCCGGGACATTTTGATGTCGCAGTGCAGTCCAAACGATTGCCCTAGGAACGCGGTCAAACGCTTTTTTCTAAATCAATGAAAACAATGTGGAGATCTTTCTGAAATGAACAATGTTTCTCCATCAATATTCGTAGAGTTTGAACTGCATCACAAGTTGAGACTCCACTTGTAGATCCGCACTGGTTCCTACGAATGTTTATAATTTTCTTGATGCGATTAGCAATGACACGTTCCCAAATTTTTAGTGCGTCTGAGGTAAGTTTAATGGCTCTATAACGCCCGCATTCTCTAACACCTCCCTTCCGCTTGAAGATAGGCACAAGGTAGCTTTGGCGAAATTGCTCCGGTATGGGTGCACCAGCGATGATCTTATTACACATCCTAGTAAGCCAATCAATTATTTCAGTAGCCAGAACCTTCCTCAGCTCAGATGAAATGTCATCAGGTCCTACTGATTTGCCATTCTTAATTTTTGACACAGCTGTCTGTACTTCGGCTGGGATGAACATAGGCACAGGGCCCTGCGTAGGACACTGAGGAAGCGCTATGTGACTTGTGAATTCTTCATTTACCGAGCTCGATAGCTGCAGTCGCTTAAGTGCGACCAGTATCCAGTAATCGGGAGATAGTGGGTTCGAGCCCCACTGTCGGCAGCCTTGAAGATGGTTTTCCGTGGTTTCCCATTTTCACACCAGGCAAATGCCGAGGCTGTACCTTAATTAAGGCCACGGCCGCTTCCTTCCACTTCCTAGCCCTTTCCTCTCCCATCGTCGCCATAAGACATATCTGTGTCGGTGCGACGTAAAACAAAATAGAAAAAAAAAATCTTCGTTTAGCAACTCAGTGAAACATTCCTGCGAACGGCCCTTCTCTTCTGCTCTTCTCATATGTGTATCTGAAAAATCTAAACAGATTAACGGAATTAGAAGTCAATTAAACACAGTCTGAGTGAGCTAATGCGAGGCTTGACATGCAACAGGCACTCCCCAGCATATACAATACCTGTTCCTGGTCTGTGTGTACACAACTGTTGTCGGTTACTATGATCTACTTTATTATTAACAAGCGAATGTACCAGTGCATCGCTGCGGTATTCTACATTCTATACGGATTTCTCCCTAAATTACTGTAAAGCAGTGGGTAAAATTATATTAAATTGCACGTCTCTTAGCGCTATCCGAAAACAAAACAGGAAGGATGCCATACATTGTTTCCGATGTACGGTAGGCATTGGGAACGTTTTAACAATAATGGCAGGCCACATTCCCTATAGCCATCACAATCGAGTTCGGGAGTTTCTACTATAACGGCAGGCTCACTTCGCAACCGCCATTCCCAGTAGAGATAGAGTTTTCAGTTAAAAGACATCCCTTTTTCCTAATGCCCGTCGGAATCGAGTTGGTGATATATGATTATAATCGAGAAATGCAGCGCTATCTAACGTATCAACAATCTAAACACGACAATAAATCATAGGACCATAGCTGTAGATCTCTCCAAATTGAACTGCAATTCTGCTATCAGTTTTGTAATACGACTTACCGTTTAGAAAGAACTATCCCGAAACGAAGGCTGCACCATCATTAAAATGCATCCATATTTCGATATTTTCCTGGGCCAAAAGTTATACACTTGAACAGCTTGGAATTTTTCCTCAAAGAACAGTGTCCACGTTTTGGGAATAGCAAATGCACGCATAGGGATAAATTAAGGAAGAAAGTAATACAGTTAAGAAAGCTGCAATTAATAGAAATGGAATTATATCTGAGGACAGCCGTATAGGACAAATACGTAAATACCAAGTGGATGTATTGGAAAATAAATTGTGATGGTATGAGTTACATATATAAGAAGGCGGCAACAGAGGAGAAATTCAGGCGCAGGGATTCTTAGGTAAACAGATAAGATGATGACTTAAGCCTAAAGAGGTAAATCAGAGGCAAGAAATTAAAACGGAAAACAAAAGTAGAATAGAAACACAGTAAAATGATAACAAATATCAGAAAACACCTTACGGTGTGAAATAATGGGCTACACTCCACAGTACTGTTCAAATATTAACAACGCTCCTTAGCGCTATCCGAGGATAATATTTGTAACCTCCAACGATATTCCGCGAATATCCCGCAAAATGGCCGATTACCGTCTCTTTTGCTTTCTACCCAAGGAACAACAACGAGTTTACAAGAATGATGGCGAAGATGGCAATACGTTATTTCCCTGCTGGAAAGCAGAGACGTTGCCATGGAAACTTCAGGCTCGTTGTCGGTCTATCGGGCACTCAATGCAGAGCATGAGACCTGCAGAAAATAGTATGTTTCTCCGTCATTTGAAGAGTAAGCGAAATTATTTACATAACAAAATTTGTTTATAATGAAGGGAAGTTTCACATATAGTGCACGGATTTTACAAAAAATCAATAGTGTAAGAATAAATGGAAGAAAACTGTTCTGGTTTTCCTATAAAACCCCCGTCTATTCAGACATTTTTAAGTCATATGCATATCGATACCTTTTTCGGGATGAGTATACTCTAAGTGTGAAGTTTGGTTGATATATATCCAGCCGTTTTGCCGTGACGGTGGAACAAACAGACAAAAAAATAAAAACCACTGATATGGTCTTCAGTTGACTAGAACGTATAAATAATTAAAAAAATTGCAAAAAAACGAAATTACAGACAACGGACCCCCTACAACTTTATTTATATAGATGCAGTATTCTAATTATCGGGAACTGAGGTTGTAGGGAAAAATTTTATACCGAACAAAAATATGTATTTCTATATAATAAAAAACACGGGACCTCCGAATAAGAAGTAGGCGTACCGACCCTACAAAATGCAAATATCGTTTGTTTCTATTATAAATGTTATTACGGAATCCCTGAGATTATTTCGCCATCATCTGTATTTTACCGCAACAGCCTCGCTATTATGTGTTAGCAACTGTTGTAATGTAATGTTTAAGATGATGTCTCTTGGAGAACAAAAAGAACACAACAGCTCCCTGAAGGTATACAGGCACTTTCATATCCATTCAAATTAGTAACTCACGTATCTCTTGATGATTTCTTTATTTTCTGTAAGCACCTTGAAGTTGTGCCAATGTAATTGGCTTCGGAGTGATAATACGGGTGTCTAATTATCTAGTTAAAGCAAACGCAGCTTACAGTATTAGTAATCAAGCTTGATATCTCTATTCTTCAACAGATATTCGACCATCCTCGTCTCCTACTTCGTTAGTTACACCTTTTTTTTTTTTTTTTTTACTCCCACAGGCGCGACGCATCGATTATAGTGTGATGTCATTTTTTTCATGTATATAAATTTACTTATGAAAAAACTCGACGCTAAAAGGTGTAATGTCTAACTATGCTTTAACAAATTATAAGGGTAAAAAGTGGAAAGATGAGAAGCTCAAGTGTTATAACCAGAAAGTCTCCACGACATTTTAGTATAAGGAGAGAACTCTCGAACGCGCACTTTTCTTCAACTTGTTAGAGAAATACTGAACAACATTAAAAATTAAAAATTCTTTAAATATATAACTTGAAAACTTTACATTTTCTATGTTAAAGTGAAGATAATACGTGAGTACAGTGGATCATGTAATATAAAATATTATTCAGAATTTTATTAGGCATAAAAGTTTAGTAATGGGCAAATAAGCTTCCTGTCTTCACTCATCCACACAGGCCGTGGCTGGTTGCTGTCCAACCCTTTGGTGACTGACGTGATATAATTAAACAGTCCCCTTCAAATTTAATCTACGAAGAGCGAGCGTCTTGACCTCTTGAATTGCTTTTTAAAATCATTATTTGCTGTACGTCGCACCGACACAGACAGGTCTTATGGCGACGGTGGGATAGGAAGTGTATAGGATTGGGAACGAAGCGGTCGTGGTCTTAATTAAGGCACAGTCCCAGCATTTGTCGGGTGTGAAAATGGGAAACCACGCAAAACCATCTTCAGGGCTACCGACAGTGGGGTTCGAGCCCACTATCACCCGAATGCAAGCTCACAGCTCGCGCCTCTAACTGCACGGCCAACTCGCCTCGTCCATGAATATTGAAAATACGGAAAGTGGGAAAACTAAAGTCACTAACACGAACGAATTAAGTACGTCATGTTAGGAAGAAACAACTATTGTCCTAGGTATGTCGAACAGAAAAGCAAACAGGATGAGCTAGTAGAAGGGAAAACAGAAACTGCCCAGGTGGTGGTTACGTAAGTCTTCCGATGTGCGAGTCCTAATGTATCACACACGCAATAGAACTGACAACCTATATTAACAGGATGTCGGACAGACTTCATCATACACACATTACGTTCAGATACCCTTGACTACGAGGTCTAAATACAGTATAACAAAATGATGCTTTCCTATCTCTTCAACTACTCGTTTATTCAAATGTTATAGGAAGCGGTTTTTTTATAAGTTGCTTTACATCGCACCGACACAGCTAGGTCTTTTTGCGACTATGGGGCAGGAATGAGCTAGGAGTGGAAAGGTAGCGGCCATGGCTTATCCGGTACAATAATAATAATAATGTTATTGTTTTCACGCCACACTAACTACATTTTGAAGGTTTTTGGAGACCCCGAGGTGCCGAAATTTTGTCACGCAGAAGTTCTTTTGCAGGCCAGTAAACCTACCGACACGAGACTGACGCATTTGAGCATCTTCAAATACCACCGGACTGAGCCAGGATCGAACCTGCCAGGTGGGAGTCAGAAGGCCAGCACCTCAACCGTCTGAGCAACTCAGCCCAGAATGGATTATGTTTAGTATATGAAATGGAAAACAACGGGAAATGATTTCTAGGATGATCCTGAGTTAGATTTTAACCCATTTCTCCACTTCCTTTTGTATCCCATCTTGCTTGTACTGTATTCTGAAACCTAAAATGTGGTTAAATGTGAAAAATGATCCATGAGTCTTAATTACCCCATTGCTAAAGAAAAGTTAAATGAAGCCAGTCTTAAATTTCTGGGAGAGCCGGGAATCGAATCTGGCGGCAGCTAATTCCTAGATCAGACGACGGTCGCTCCTGTCTTGCCAGACACAGGGCGTAGGTTATTATCGGAAGTTATAGATCGCGTGGTGGTGGGCTTCCTAGTATCTGCACGTGCTTCAGATGAAATATGTTCTAACGAGACGCTGGGTCGCATATTGCCCATGAATTGAGACTGGATTATATACGAGGCTCTTGTTCCTCATTACTACGAGTTCAGGTTGATTGGAGTGGCGATAGGGCCGGTCACCGCCCACCTTCAAGTCAGCCCACTTTCGCCGGACAATACAGAGACCACGAGATTTATTCTAATAGCTTATCGAATTGCAGTGACCTTGTAGACCTCCTCAACTCGCTGCGTCACTTTACGTTGACTGCAAAAAACCCAATTCAATGGGACATTTTAACATTTTGGTGTCTCATTGTAGTCTTTGGGGAATATTGATGGTCATTGTATTGTAGCAAGAACCTTACTTGATAGTGAGCAGCGGAAAGATTACTTTCCTCCACAACGGGTACACGGAAAGAACAATGTTAAGACGTTTTTAGTGTTTGGGTAGAACGCATATGTCTTCGAGAATATTTAATATACGATTTCTCTGAACCTCCGTGGCTCAGGAGGCTGCGCGCCGGCCTCTCACTGCTGGGTTCCGTGGTTCAAATCCCGGTCACTCCATGTGAGATTTGTGCTGGGCAAAGCGCATTCAGGGCAGGTTTTTCTCCGAGTACTCCGATTTTTTCGGTCATATTTCATTCCAGCAACACTCTCCAATTTCAGTTAATTTCATCTGTTAGTCATCAATCATTGCAACAGAGGAGTGCGACAAACTTCGGCAGCCGGCACGATTCTTATCCTCGTCGCTAGAAGGGGTTTAATTCTTTCCATTCCCCACCCGGTGGAATGACTGGAAACAGGCTGTGGATTTTCTTCTCTGCAGACTGAACGCCGAAGGGCATAACTGTCTATAATGAAGATGTATGTATTAAGACAAGTAAAAAGAAGTCAGTCTTAAATTTGTGGAAAAGCAGGGAATCGAACTCAGGAGGAAGTCGGGCGACAGCTTACTCCTGAATCAAGACGACAGATACAGTGCGTAGGTTTTTATTGGAAGTGATACATCGCGTGGTGGTGGGCCTCCGAGTAGCTGCTGCCTGTTGCAAAACAAATAATTGAAAATCTGAAAAGTAGTTTTCTTTTAAATAAAAACGGTTCAAAGTAAGACAAAATTCGTGCTAAATACGTGACGTCACACGCATATTCCTTTTTTTTTTTACTTTACGTCGCACCGACACAGATATGTCTTTTTAGGGTAGGGCGAGTTAGGAAAGGGCTAGGAGTGGGAAGGAAGCGGCCGTAGCCTTGATTAAGGCACGTCTCCAGCATTTGCCTGGTGTGAAAATAGGAGACTACGGAAAGCGATCTTCAGGGCTGCCATAAGTGGGGTTCGAACCCACTACCTCCCGATAAAATAATTTAACGGAACGGTGAGTTATCGAATTGAAACTACAACTGTTTTGTAGTGTTTGGGGAGAAATGACGCGAATTTGCATGTGTTTGTCAACTGGGGCAGCAAATAAATGATGAGTATTGAATGGATTCTGGAAACCTAAATATTGCCTAGAGTGGCTACAGGTTTAGAAACTCTCATTGAAGGATGACGTGAGTTGTTTACTTGAGTGATGAACCTTCAGGTTCGTATGCAAAATGAAGGAGGTTGCGTGAAGAAGAAAACTGGGTTAGTCACTTTCGTAAATGTGCGTTACTCTCTAATACAGTACATTGTTTTCGTCACCTAACGATACCGACCAATGTTTTGATTCAAGCGTAACAGTGCTCTGTACAAGTATCTTTACAACACAATTTGTGTAACACGCGAACTTTCTTAATGGGTACAAGACCTCAATGATTAATCCTTCGAACCAAGTGCAGTATGTCCAGCCGTGCATGCTTCCTTCTCTCTGCCAATCATTTATCTATAATAGAAAGATTTACTGTGTGATTTAATATTATTTAACGATACATAAATGAAATAAAATATTCAATCGTCGGACTATGTACTCACACTTAGTACTTACCTGATTACTTACACATGCAATTGTTGATGGGCAATCAATGTAACAATGTAACAATAATAGAATGAGAGTCTTGAATATCTCTAGGGTGTGAGGTAATAAGCTTGACAGCATAACATATAGGTTCTGGGAAAAGGAGATTGGCGTTCGGTATCCCCATTAAAATGTGAGGTTATCTAATCTACTATTGAAATGAAACAATTAATTTGATACTAAACAAAATGTATTCTTTAAATGCTGATTTTAACGAGTGAGATTTACTGCGATAATTCAAAAAATAATACAAAACTCTGAAGGAAACTTTAGGCATAAAATTTGAAATCCTCTTGACCGGGCATTTAAAAGTTGTACAAGAAATTTATCCCTCACTGGTTCACTTAATTGTACCCTGAACACTTTGAGTGTTGGTATCAGCTGTAGGTATCTCAAGCCTAATTTGGTGATGTATCCTTTTCGTTTCACAAACGAGATATAGCATGGCTTGAAATAATATTCACACTTCACAATCAACTTTACAAGTAATTCACTGATAATTGTTAGTCTGCATTACGACGACTCAATATTCGGCTGTTACCGAACTGACACAAGAACTCGACCGAACAGATGCACGAAACACACTCCGAACATATAATCCATTTGGTCACTGACGATTTCGTATCCTTATCACTGTTCCCCATTGGTCTCCTTCCAATTGACTCCAGTTGAGTTCATGGCAAATCTCTCCATTCGTCTCCTTCCAACCAACTGAACTATCCAACTGACTGCCGCTATAGGATACAGCCCATATACTGTATACAGACATAAGTTGTCACATGGTATAACACCCACGACAGAACTAAAGAAAGCTATGATGTCACTCCCCACCCAGCTACAAATGTTACACATTGTGTTGAAATAGCCTAAAGCACACTAGGAGTTCCCGAAATATTTTGATGGTAAACTAATTTTAACCATGTTTCCTTAGAATTATCAATGAACCCCTTAAGGCTATGATGGCCATCTCCCCTAACGTTGTAACTGGCGGAGACACCTGTTTCCAAAAGTTGGCGGCAAAAACGGGAATTGTTCCCATCGCTCCAATGATCAGACCCACAATGTTGATTTCCTCTAGCTCCCTGTAGTAAGGAATTGTTGTTAGGAAAATATTCCTCTTCTCGAGGTTGACATCTGAGGGCTGTGACTTACGGCTTTCGGAGCGTTCAGTGGCGTCAATGATGCATCTGTATCGCCGTCTCTTGCGCATACCTTGGATATTGAAAATTTCAAATGTCGAGGTCCTTCATCGGATGAAAAAGCAAAGAGAACTGTTACTCATTATAAAACAAAGGAAAATACAACACATTAGGAATGTTATGAGGGGCAAGCGGTATTAATTATTACAGCTAATTATTGAAGGAAAGATACAAGGGAAACGGTCCGGTGGTTGACGGAGAAATTCATGGCTAAAGAATATTTAAAGATGGCACAGATGTACATCAGAAGAAAGTTTTAATGTTGCATTGTCAAGATCAGAGCTGGCTACATGGGTCTCCAACCTCCGTATGGAGATGGCGTCTTAAGAAGAAGAATGTCAGTGAGGAATAAATACATTCATGCTTATATAATGGCGAATCACTTTTGCGAAAATTTCCAAAAATTGACGCATTGACATTCAAGCGAATATTTTATGTCCTTTCTGAAACCTTCGGCAATTAAATTCCTTAACTTCTGTACTCCTTATTCGAGGTCCCTCGAACGCTTAAGAGGGAGCGTCCCGTGATGATAGATCAACCTGAAGAAATGGGGGATCTTACCAGCAAATGCAGACACCTCGTGTGAATGTGGTGCTGAACAAGACCCAAGGCACTTACTTATCTGTCCCCTCCTGGACAATCCATGTTTTTAGAGGAAACAACAAGCCCATCGCAACTGCAATTTTTTGGAAATGCTGACCGGAAACGGAAACGATTGATGAATTTTTATTTGGTCTGACTTCATCAGTTCATCTTGAAACCAGTCATCGTCTTTCCCAGCGTCTTCCAATCATTATAATAATAAATAATGATATTGGCTTTACGTCCCACTAACTAAGTTTACGATTTTCGGGGACACCCAGGTGCTGGAATTTAGTACTGCGGGTGTTCCTTTACATGCCAGTAAATCTACCACCACGAGGTTGTCGTATCTGAGCACTTTAAATTTCACCGGACTGAGCCGGGATCGAACCTGCCAAGTTAGACTCAGAGGGCCAAAGACTTGCTCTATGAACATTTTAGCGGTCGTTGGTAAGCCAAAGATCATCAGGGATGTGGCGCCATGGTTTTTGACCTACAATAACAGAGAATTGATTTTTTTTATAGAGTCCTTAAAGAACATCTGATACTTGCATCTTTCCCAAATCGCCTTAGCATATGGCAAGAGCTTTCATGTCAACACAGGAGTGTAATCTTCTAACCCTGTGGTGGTAATTTGACAGTGATGGGTAGTACAGCTATCATTGCATATAATTCATTTTGGGGACTACCTTCTTGAACAGTAGTCATAACACAAACTGGAGACCTCTGACATCGATTCTTAGATATTCCCACAATTTAAAGTACAGTGTGTTGGTCTGATGTAAGTTGGTTCAGCCTAGCCAGGTCAATTTTCTTTTGCCTGGTTCAATGGCAGGCAAGGAAACCGAAAAGAAAACTGGCCAATACACCACTAACTCAAGCTAGACATACGAGTACTTCCACAGATATACACTTGGATCGTCAGACAACTTTCACTCACAATGAAAAATTAATTTCCCATAAGGAAACTTGTTCAAAAATCAGTCTCCAGTGATAAGAATCGAGGGCTTTGAAAAAGAAGCAGCAATCCAGAAAGGAGTGATGCAAGGTTGCAGTTTGTCCCCCTACTTTTCAATGTTTACCTAGAAAAGGCAGCAAAGGAAATCAAAGAGGAATTTGGGAAGGGAATCGCAATTCAAGGAGAAGTAATTAAAACACTGAGATTTGCTGATGATATGTTATTTTATCTGAGACTGCAGAAGATCTGGAGAAATTGCTGTATGGTATGGACGGATTCTTGGGTAAGGAGTAGGGTACAAGATGAAAGTAAATAAGTCTAAAACAAAAGTAATGGAGTGCAGTCGAACGAAGTCAGGTGATGCAGGTAATATTAAATTAGGAAATGAAGTCTTAAATGAAGTAGATGAATATTGTTACTTAGGTAGTAAAATAACTAACGATGTCAGAAGTATGGAGGACATAAAATGCAGACTAGCACAAGCAATGAAGGCCTTCCTTAAGAAAATAAATTTCCTCACTTCGAACATAGATATAGAAATTAGAAAGATGTTTTTGAAGACTTTTGTCTGGAGCGTGGCATTGCATGGAAGTGAAACCCTGGACGAAATTTTGAAATGTGGTGTCACAGAAGTATGCTGAGGTTGAGATGGATAGATTATGTCACGAATGAAGAGATACTGAATCGAATTGGTGAGACGAGATCGATTTGGGTAAATTTGACCAGAAGAAGAGATAGAACGATAGGACACATCTTAAAACACTCTTTGCCGGAACGCAAAAGAACCGCTGCGGAACAAACACTCCGGCACCGCGGTGTATTCGAAAACCACAGAAATAGTTTGTGGGACGTGAACAAATATAATCATCATTACTAAATCGCGAGAATGATGTCTAAACATGTCTGGTTTTACAAATAAATCAATCAAACAACAATTGAATCATGTCTTATTAAAGGGGCGAAAGTCCGTAGAACCTAATTTTAAGAGACATAAGAAAAACGTTATCTATCAACCGGTTAATTTTTTTTCTTGTAAAGTGCGCTATTCTCATGATTCATGTAGGATATTTCTTTAATTTTAATGCAATTTTACATACAGATTATGGTGTTTAAAGTACACGGACTTAAGTCCTTTTAACAATTCATTCTTGAATATTGTTAGTATATGACACAGTCTGAAACCATACACATGTAAATAGTTTCATTACGCCTGTTCTTTAACATTAGTATCACTGAAGGGACATAGACACACTTTTTACAGACATGTGACAAATGGTAAATGTACTTACAAGGTTCGTATAAAATGTTGTCATTTGCAAGATATTAAGGAGCGTGACAATATTGTTCCATTAGTCTTTGTCACTAACTTCACCCCCTCTGTCTTCATTATTCCACCGCAGAATCTCCTGGTAAAATGTGCCGTCTTCTGTACCACAAGGAATGTACGGTAGGACCTGTTGAATATCAGATATTTTTTTTGTGTGTATTGATGGAAACACTACCTTGTGAGTACGCTAAAGACTGCGGTAGAACTATTGTTTGTACTCCTGGCTGTGCAAGTCTGAAAGTATGACAAACAGGACTGCTGATGTATGGAGAAGTAACTACACAACCTTTCATACCTGCAGAGTACTTGAACTCCATGTACTCTGTAGCTTTCAAGCTTATCTTCTCAGAATGTGGGACAGAACGTTTCATGGTTTCCAGTGATATTGTTGTTTTCACATAACGTTGTGTATTGAGGTCTGTAGACTTTGTATTGATACTTAACACAAAATGGCTCAAAACTGGACGTACGCCCTTTTAAAAAGTCATGATTCAATTCTTGTAAATAAAATATTTTTATTACTTTATTTAATAAAAGGTAATTATATAAAGAGCAAAGACTTCCAAATGAAGGTGATTATTTCCCATCGTTTAAATCGTCGAGTCACGATCTCTTAATACATATCCAGCAACACACAGTTTACAGGCATTTATATACCTCATCCAGCTTCACAAATGCAAGCTCTCATTAACTGCGAGCCTGGTGGAGCACCGCGTCAAAAGCGCTCAACCAAACCTGAAATTAGCAAAGATCAACAGTTTTTCTCTCTTTATGAGTGTTTACCGACACAGGGCACAGTGTGCGACGATAAACGCTCCTCATTTTATCACTTTACGTGACGAAATATACGTTATACCAAGAGGGTTAGGGATCAGCAGAAAACAAGTACCCTGCTATTACGCAGGTGAAAGCTTGTATTTGGTTGATAGTGGATCGACCTAGTGACGGGACAATTGAATACAAAAAAATAGCTTATTCGATTATTTAATTTTACTCGATTGTTCGATTATACTTCTCATTCGATTATTTTTCGATTATTCATTCGAAATTCATTCGAATCAATGAGCAATCGAATAGTGAATTTTTCAAAAGACTATGGTTTCGATTATTGATTTGAAACTGCACTCGAATGAATGAGGCAATTGAATAGTGGATGCTTTCGAAATAATCGAACGAAAAGTGAACGAAAACTCATTTAGTTTCGACATTTGGAGATACGTTTGGAAGAAAGCGTATTTCTATTTTTCATAATAGTTTATCTATTCGTTTATTTCAATCGATTATCCATCCGACACACTTAAATCGAAAAATTGATTCACGACGCATCCGAATATTCTATGCGATACAACTGAATGATATTTGAAACTTATTCGATTATTTTATTAGATTATTTAGATAATCGGATGGAGGTTAATGGATTATTAAATGTATTCGTTTATCTCTGAAAATGTTATTCTCCTCTTATTCACAAGATAAATGCTCCAAAATGAAATGGCGTATGGCTTTTAGTGCCGGGAGTGTCCAAGGACAAGTTCGGCTCGCCAGATGCAGGTCTTTCGATTTGACACCCGTAGGCGACCTGCGCGTCGTGATGAGGATGACATGATGATAAAGACGACACTTACACCCAGCCCCTGAGCCAGCGAAATTAACTAATTATGGTTAGATTCCAGACCCTGAATAAAATCGAACTCGGGACCCCTGTGACCAAAGGCCAGCACGCTAACTATTTAGCCATGGAGCTGGACATAAATGCTGCAACTGTGCCTTAATGAACGTCACCATTGTTACCTTACATGTCCTAACCCTTTCCTATATTATTTTCGCCGAAGACCTGTGACATTTCATTGTGTCTGTAATGTTGTACTTCATAAGAACACTGAAATGTCATAGGTTGCTGATTTATTCTTATAGAATAATCATCCTCTGCTACAACATCATCAAAACATCACCATGACTACTATACTACTACTTTCATGGAGTCCATATTAAGCAGATAGCAAGGAGTATGTTAACGTCCATGGAGGCTCAAACTCCTTAGCGGTGTAGCGAACAGGTACTGTCAGTTAGGTAATTCTTCACACTCCCCACCTTGAGCCGTATCACGATTGCTCAACTCCAATAGATGTACCAGTTGAATGGGTCTTCGAAACTACTCTTCCCTCTTTGTCAGTCAGCTCACAGGACCTGATCTTCCCATCTCGTCCTTTGACGAGTTTGGAGAGTCTAGCTAGCTTCCAAATTTGCCTTGGTAGTTTATCGTCGGTCGCTTAGCAGCACCAGATCTCCTTGTTGAAGAAGTGGACGATTCTGGTTCAGTTGCTGAACTTCATGGAAACGATTTAGATCCAATAGACACTCGTTCCTCCACTGCTTCCAAAATGTGTTCAGTGCAGACTGTTTTTCTATCCACATCTGATTCATTTCTTCTTTTGTTTTGTTACTATCCTCAATATTGGTCTTTCTGTCTGGTAGCCTTGTTGTGTTATCACCAATAAGAAAATGTGCTAGTGTCAGCGCACAATGCTGAGGATCGTTTTCCACATACGTCAAGGGTCTACTGTTGGTTGTTGCTTCAATTCCGACGAGAACTGTGTAAATTTCTTCATCATCGAACCGCCTGCTTCCTAAGGCTTTCTTCAAACAGCTTTTCACTGTTTGTACCATTCTCTCCCAGAATCCCGGAGGCTCAAACTCCTTAGCTGTGTAGCGAACAGGTACTGTCAATTAGGTAATTCTCCACAGTGTCATTAAACACTTATAAAATATCAACTGTAGAGTGAAATTACTTCTATACATTTTCTCTCACGTTTTATGTCACATAGAAAGACCAATCAACTAATCTTAGGTGTAATTGAATCGGTTAGTTTTAAAACCCCGCGAATGGGGAATTTTCATTTCCAATTAAGAAGCATGTTCCGTTTATCGTTATGTATTCAAATATTTATTATGTTATATAATGTTATATATTTTCTTGTAAATTTGGGTAGAATTTATTGGTACTGTAAATATTATAGCTTTTTATGGATGAATAAAGCAGATATTATACTAGGAATACTGTTCTAAGTTAGAGTCCCCGACGTGTGAAGTTATGTTGCCCGCCGAGCGAGCTCATCGGGCAGCCTACAAGCATGCCAGCTGAGGCCTCTCGTCCTTTGGATGCGTAATCATGCGACAAGTAGCGATGAAGTGTCGTCTGTATACGCACGACAACGCAGGACTGTTCCAAACAGATGGAGAGGGGTGGGAGCTCGTCCACTGGAAGCGGGGTGGTAGTACGTACACGTGCGACGCCGCATGTCATCCAGTCCAGTTTGGATTTTCCGTGCGACAACACACGACAGCAATGGATTGTGAGAAACTAATTAATTTAATTCAAGAAAGGAAATGTCTGTGGGACCAGAAGGAGCCTCAGTATCACATGAGGAATGTGCAATTGAAGTTGTGGAAGGAAGTTGCACTTGAAATGGAAGAATCAGGTACATTATATTATGTAATTACCATGTTATTAATTGCATATTTATATTTATTTACATTATTATGTTTGTATTCAACAACTCTGATTCAAGTAGGCTTACAGTTGCGATCATATATTTACGACCTCAGATTAACAGTTTTTGTTAACATTCATGATCATTATGGGTTATTAGCAAAATAGGTCTTTAATTTTTCCCTCACATCAGTAGCTTTAAGACTGCTCCTATTCTCACCCCTGCTAGCAAACCTAGAGTGGTTGTTAGTCGATTCTATTGAAGGATGTATGTCTGGTGAGCCTTCTCTGTCTATTATCACATTGTGTAATAAACAAATACATTTCACAATGTTTTCTGCTCTCTCGGGGGTAACTTCTATTGCTTTCATTAATATGCGCCATTTATTGCTTATTATACCGAAGGCACACTCGACCACTTGTCTTGCATGCGATAAACGTTTATTAAACATGTCTTGTTCGGGTGTTAAATGTCTCATAGGATAAGGGCGCATCAAATAGGGCTTCAGGGGATATCCTCCGTCCCCTATCAGAAAATGTGGTACAGTTACATCACTACCAGGAAGTTCTTTCAAGCATTTCACCTTTAACGCACCATGTTCCAGCTGTTTATTCAAGTTTGAGTACCCGAAAATCCCACTATCACTCTGTTTCCCATAGGCCCCTATATCAATACAAATGAATTTGTAGTCTGCTCCTACCACTGCTTGCAGTACGATAGAGAAAAATGTTTTGTAGTTGTAATACATACTTCCAGATTGCTTCGGACACTTAATTAGGACATTTCCATTTTCTCCAAAACTGTGATTCAATCTCATCAATTTGCTCGCCAGAAGGGAATGGGATATGGTCACTGTGTAATGTTTCCCATAACACAGAACACGTTTCGTGAATAATTCTTCCGACTGTAGCATCTGATATCCGATAAGAATAACCCAGTGCTTTGAAAGATGAACCAGTTGCTAAGTACCTGCAAAATACAAAGCACGTGGTTATGTTGTAATAAAATGCATCCACAGTGAGCTAGTTACAACATAATTTAATTAAAAACTTAACGGCTATTATTTAAAAATTAGTATGTTCAATGTTTTCATTAGATTTTTGTGATTCAATGAAATTAATTTATTTGATTTTATTTCTGTCGATGATTAGCATAGAAAGTTTGAATTGTAGTAAAGTAAATTTCAGGACCTCAAAGGATCTGTTACAACAGTTCCTTACCTTTTCACTTGACTGTTGTATAATTTCGCTGCGTTTTCCTTTCTATTGCAGTTGAGGAACTTAAGAAAAGATGGAGGAATCTCAGGGATTCGTTTAGGAGAGAATTGAAAAAAATGAACGAAACAAAATCTGGCAGTGGTAGAGAATCGTCAAATACATGGGCTTTCTTCAACCAAATGAGTTTTCTTACTGATACTATGCAACCAAAAAGCATGCAAAGCAGCGTTCCTGATATTACAAACAACACAATAGATGAAATGTTCGACGGTCCTAGTACCTCCAATACAGCCCATACAGACTCAAATCAGGATGATAATGCACAACCGGATGCCAATGATCGCGAAGGGGAATGTTCACAATCGAGTAAAGAAACAACCAAAATTACAGGAAATAGAACATTTCAGAGCCCTCGTAAGAAGAAGAATAAAAAAATTAATTATGACGAAAAACTTCTTGAGATTGAAAACAAGAAACTGTCCTTCTTTCAGACAAGAGCACAAAATGATGGAGACAGTGACTACCAGTTTTTGGTTAGTCTTCTCCCATATTTACGTGAAGTACCACCGGAAAACAAGTTACGTATACGGATGGAATTAATGAATGTTCTCTTGGTAGAACAGGCAGAAAGACTGAGACGTAATCAATCTTCAACAGGTTCATCATCTCAATCTTCATATTGTCAAATTAATGATATCACTTTCACTGATTCTAGCACTGCTTCGTACTATGAGAATTTTGATCCTAGGCAATAGGGCATAGGTTGTTTCAACTGTTTATTTTTCAGTGACATGCTTTCTTAATTAATGTATTAGTTATCGCATTAATTGTATCTTGTAATGATTTAGTGTATGATTCCGATTTGTAATACAGGTACTTACTTTTCTCCTGTCTTGTATAAATAGTTTTAAATTATCCCTACCTTAATGTTAGTGCTAGACGTTCTGCGGGTGCAATGGTGTCCCTGAAGTTACTGTGCTTCTGCAGACGATCCTTCACCTTGGATAATATGTACTGAAAAGTTTCTTTCCTCATCCGAAAATAACCAAAATGTTCAGCTTCATTAACTTGAAGATCGTCATATAAGTGGGAAAATTCACCAAATCGACTCCTTTTGCTTAAAATTTCATTTACCCACTCCTTTTTCCTCTTTCGGGCTCTTCGCCTCGCAAGCAAAGGCATCTCCAAAGCATATAGTAAAAATGCATCATCATGGAAGGCCATGATCACATCACAGAGCTAAGATTGACTCCGCTGCTATCAGGCGACAAACGCGTGCAAAGGACGATGCACTGTCGTACGACACTGGACTGCTTCACGTCGCGCGTACACGCTCAACGTCGCAGTCGCAGATATACGCATCCAGTGGACGAGAAGCCTGAGAGCGACGAGGAGTTGTGACGTCACGAACTGTGGAAAGCGATCGAGGCCATGTTGCGTCAGCCGATAGAATGTTCGATTATTTCCATCGTTAATATATTTTGAGTGGATTAAGGTATGAAGAGATGAACTACGTTGTCGTGTAGCCCAGTTTATTATGATGATGACTCCCAAGTTTGAAAGAAATATGTTAAGAATTAAGGGAGATATTAGAAGAAATAGAACAGTCACAATTTCTCGGGGATCCCGCATAAAAAGGCAGGCATTACGTCTGTCAAGCCAGTCTACTTTGTGCCACAGTCGAGGCCAGACGGTCGGCTGTTGGTCATTCTGCTGCCGTGATGTAAGTCGTCAGTTGGACTCTCCCATGAAAGTTTAAGTCCGCGAACTATTGAACTCTGATTCTACATTGCATCTACAAGACTTAGACGAATGATAGTATCATTAGCGTGTGGTAATAGAAGTTGCGTATGAGTTGAGACGTGAACAGTTAAGGTGTTTAACTATTTGAAGGAACAGTGTGATCCGAACGTATATTTCCTCGCAAGTACGATATTACGCTACCAAGTACTTAAACGGAATTTGATGCTTGAATTACAAGAGATGATAGGATTTGAATGACAGTGTTTAAACTTTACAAAGTGATTTAACACTGGATGCTAAAAGTGATAAAACATTGTTGTTAGCGTAACGTCAAAACTGTACATAATTTTGTATTTAACCCTAACAAGTGATAAAACTGTGCTAATAGCGAAACGTAATCCAGTATTTCAAACTGTACAGATGATTGAATTTCGTGAAAGTAAAACATCAAAGTGCACGATTACTCCACCAAAGTGTTAGAACATTTCGTCAAATTATAGTTTATGTTTTAAGCTACTGACATAAGTAGTTGAATTTAACAGTGCTATCGAACTTAGGATTTATTTTCCAAGTGACCAGATCCTTAGAACTGTGGTTAAATAAACTGGTGCAGTTAACATTTCTTAATTATCCGGATAGGACTTGTGTTGAACCCAGGACGGTTCTAGAAAGGACAGTGTTTTCTTTTTCGCCCCTATTCAATCGTGAACGGGACTAAATTCACAGAACCAATTATTTAGTTTCATTTTTATTTCAAGACTTAATTCGAACTTGAACTGTGTAAAGTTTGGAAGTGGAATATCTTATTTTCTACGTCATTATTCAGCCGAAGTTCTCATATTTAACTTTGATAAAGTGACTTATTTTTTCCGTGGCTGATACATCACAGATTTAATTAAGAGTTCAATTCAATCCAGTAGTAATGATTGTGTACGTGAAGTTCAGTGATATTACATCGCAATTATCCAGTGTAACTAAACTGTGAGGACAGTTGAATGTGATTTGTTTAAAATCGCCATTAACAATAACTTTGTTTGTGCAGATCAAAAATTTTACGAGTCCATTTCGAATCCTAGTGCAGTTTAACACCCAATACTATGAGTGCTCCTAGATCATCTAGATCTTATAGATATTCCAGACTTTCTAAAAATTCGAGATATTCGAGACCTTCTCGGAAGATGGTGCCACTATGAACGAACGTTGTGATCCCGCAGTGTACCAGGACCAACTCAATCGCAGGAAAAATACTTATTGTAACTGCTGTGCTGAGGTGATGTTGAATTCTGATTTTATTTTATGAATAAACTTTTGAGCAAAATTAAAAACATTTCATTATACTTATTTTACTTCCCTCTCCTCTGTAACAAATCAGATAGAGACCGAACACCGCTGTGTCGAGTCTCGTGTTCAGCTAGCCGACGTAATCAACTTTTACTGTTACAATATACACATCAGTAAATAATAATGAGTACGACTTTTGGTTTTCCTTTAAGTTAGTAATACAGTATTGTCATTTCGTTTAAAATTCCGTAACTCACAAAGTTTTAAACTGAACTATAGGCAAAGTTAATAAAGAATATCACTTCATATCCTATTTCCATGATGTATTTCTATAAGTGTTAATCCGCAGAAAGAAAAAAGTTTACAAATAGTTTCTGCTTTCATCACCAGACTTTTTTCTCGTTTCCCACAAGTTTATATTTGGTGACTTACGGGTTAAATAACAGATTCAATTATTAAACTATGACATAGTCGTAATATTACCTCTGAGTGAGATAGTGATTAGCTCCGTGCCAAACTTAGTTCTACAGGCGGTAGAACACTGCCTATCTGAGCTCGAGCACGCGGTTCGATCCTAGCTCAGTGCGGTGGTATCTGAAGATACTCAATCACGACACCGTGGAGCCCGCATATTTACTGAGCCCTAGAGTCATAGATCGAAGAGTCGTTCCTAAATTTATCAAATTCCTGACGAGGAAGAGATCCCATAAATTTGCGAGCGAACCGAGTATGTCTATACTGCCTCGACTGACCAGTTCCTAACAGTTAACTTGTTTGGTTATTATTAGAAACATTGACTAGAAGAAAAGGCTATAGCATGGAACAAAGCGTAATAATAATGATAGCTCCAATCTTATTCAATTGCGTCCTGGAGAAAATAGTAAGAATTTGGAATGAAAAACTGAAAGAACACAAGGTATCACCAATTACACTGGGAAGAAAGAGCAGAGGTGTCGAAATAAACTGCCAAGCATTTGCAGATGACTTTGCCATACTTTCAAAAAATCTGAAAATGCAGCAATACAAGTCAATCTCTCTGAAGAAATAGCCAACAGAACAGGTTTAAGAATTTCTGTAGAAAAAATAATGTTTTGACGAATATAAAAACAATGCTCCAGAATTTCTAGTAAAAGAAATTCTTCGAATGAAGAAGGTAAAAAAAAAAAAATTCAAATATTTGAGGGAAACAGTTCAAGCAAATGGTTTGGAAAATTCCGCTGTAGAAGAAAGGATACACAAGATAGAAAGAGCACACAGTAAAACTAGAAATATCTACAGCAAAATGTGTTTATCTAAACACCTCAAAATACAACACTACAACACAGTAATCAAACCGGAATGCCTATACGCGAGTGAATGTCTAGTACTGAATTACAAGCTGAATGAATTAGAAGTACTGGAAAGAAAAATTATACGGAAAATACTCGGTCCATGAAGAACTACAGAACTCTGGAAATCAAGAAGTTATGATGGCGTATGCCGGAACATAGAAAACATAACAGATACAACGCGGAAGAGGAGAGGCGATTGATGTTTTTTAGACATTTATACAGAATGGATGACAACAGATTAACCAAACAGATCTTCAAATATCTTTGAAACAAGAAGTCAACAACAACTTGAATTCATGAAGTCAAGAAAGATTTAGAAAGAAACAACATAAGGGAAGAAGAAGCAAGAGTGATAGAGACTTTTAGAAAGAAAGTGTGAAACATAGAAGGATTCCAAGGTCGGGAGGGAAAGAGAACAGGCTCAAAATGGGCTGAGAAGAAGAGAAGGAGACATAGTGAGCAGATGAAGGAGTTTTGGAGGAAGAAGAAGGAACAACAAAGGATGAAGCAATGAAATTGTCACGTGGTCTCTAAAAGACCCTAACGGAGAAAGAAATAATAATATTAATAATAATATTGTATGCAGGTCTTTCAAGCCCCGCGGAAAGAACAGATCAGTCGACCTACAAGCTACACATACATAATACTCATCTCTGGGACTGGCTGCATAGGGAATATTGCCATAAATAGCATCATACTTGTCACTCTCGCATTTTCAAAGTGAAAGATCAGACTAATACAAGTCGACGAAAGTAACTTGTTCCAGTCTACATTGGAAGACACAGTGCACCGAAAACGCTGTAACTCTCCAGGAAGGGGTCTGAACCAATGGCATTATTATTACTGTAGGATTCAATAAGGGTAGACGCAACAGCTAAAGTCCATAAAGGGAATAATGGATGTTACAGAGTAAATTACAAAGCCTTAATAGGGCTGTCGTTCGTTTCAATTTACTTCGGTTGTTTCCACGTAAGTCAGAACCTGTAGGGTAGCTCAGTATATCTATGGCAAGAGTTTGTGGGGTATTACACCTTAGTCCGTTGAGCACACATTATCGCAGCTGAAAGTCGTAGTAAATCCTCTAAGTAGAGAGCCTTATTGCCTTGCTAAATCTGTTGATCAAAGTTAGTGGCTGGCTTGCAACAAACAGGGGAGGAGCATGATACTAGGTGTTTGTACTTGGCCAACATACCAGCAGCCCGTCTGCTTGTTTTACATGCCCTCAACAATAATTTAAATTCTGAATATCTTTTTATAACAATAATCCCGTGAGATTTATTGTTCACCACTTGTACAACCACCAAGTCAACAACTGTTTTATGACAGAACGTGCCTGAAAACCCGTCTTAGAGTGCGTTTTATATACCATTTTTTAAAGTTGCTTTACATCGATGCGTCAGGAAAGGGCTAGGCACAGTAGCGGCGCTAAGAAGCTCGCCCCCACCCCCACAACAATAATTGAAAATGGGCCCCTGGTTTCTTGATAAGGAAAGTTACAAGTATACTTCGTAGTATAGGATATATTATTACAATGAACAACAACATACGATGATAATAATAATAATTAATAATAATAATAATAATAATAACAATAACATAATTCAGTTTTCAACTCCGAAGGAATTAAAACAATACAGTAATAATAATAATAATAATAATAATAATAATAATAATGGCGTGTGACCTCCGGAGAGGACTGGTGCAGATCTTTTCATTTTACGCCCGTAGGTGACCTGCGCGTCGTGATGTGGATGCCAGGGGAATTAACCAATTACGGTTAAAATTCCCGAAGACGGAACCCTTATGACCAAAGGCCAGCACGCTAAACATTTAGCCATGCAGCCGGACAATAATACAGTTATATGGTACGAACACACACAAGAAATGCATATTCCAATTATAGTAACAAAAACACACTGGCCGGCACAATATTAAGAAATAATATCTTTCCCAGGACCAAATAATTTTCAACTCAACCGTCTATCGCAGACGTCTAGACTGACTGCCGAGAGTTATAAACAGGCCGGAAACTTCACTACTTCGAGTGTAGATAAGGAGGATGTCCGTGTTATCTCATCTTCGCTGACTACTGGGTTCTCAGATCTGGCTAATTACTTCAAATGCCTTGTCGATTGTTGTGAGTGGCAGCAATGGATGGTTATTATTGGAACAGGTTGGAAAACCCACATTCTTTCAGAAATAACTACCGTACTCCTATTGACGAAAGAAGCTCTACACTACGACTGCCTAACTTTGGAGTATCCCTCTGCAATACAAATAATACTGTGTTGTGTGCTGTAGCTTTATCAATATGCAAAAAAAAAAATCACTCTTCAGCTGCTGAATTCCGAAACAGTCATGGTCCCCTTAAAAGTCATGGGCTTATCACCGCCATAGGCTAGGAGTGGGAAGCAAGCGGTCGTGGCCTTAATTACGGTACAGTCCCAGCATTTTCCTGGTGCCGACAGTGGGGTTCTAATAGAGTATCTCCGGAATACTGGATACCGCCCGAACTTATGCGACTGCAGCTGTCGAACTCGGTATGGTAGTATGGAAGCTGCTGAGGTAAGGAGTAATGATACTCAGACCACGACTGAAACATGCAAGTCGCACGGTCAGCAAGGCAGCAATATCACTTTCTGGCCCAGCGGGAAAAGCAATGGCAAACTACTTCACCCCTTCATCTTGCCTAGTACGCCTCATATTTTTGAGGCACTATCGATATTTGCGGCTTCCCTACAATCGCAGAAACTTTGATGGTGCCCACCACCCTTTACGCTGACGACCAGAGAGACTTTTCCAACCATAGCAAAAACTATAGCCATATGCTTTTTTTCTCATAACAATAAAATTAAAACGGCTTGCTCCTTTCACAATGTAAACGATTTATGCATTTAAACCTTCTGTTCCTTGTTAACAGTGGCGCCTGGTGCAGAAAAGAGGCTCTCCACTGAGTTCTCAGTATTGAACAAACATGCAAACAACCCCAACACATATACACACTACTCATACAGAACTATTTAAACACACAATAACACCTGCAATGACAAAACATTCATGAACTCAGAAACACTTGGTGTGATTGCGCAAAAATAGAACTTCTCAATGTTACCAAAATCAATGAAATAAAAACAACAACGTCGTAATGCAAAATCACATGTCATGTTGTTATAGTGAAATGTATATGATGATGATGATACTTGTTGTTTAAAGGGGCCTAACATCGAGGTCATCGGCCCCTAATGGTACGAAATGAAAGAACAAAAATGTCAAATTCATCCACTGACCAAAAAAAATAATAATGTCGTAATGAAGAATGAATGGATGGACATGAACCCAACAAAAAAAAAAACAAAAAAAAGGAAACAAACAACCAAAATACAGTGGATCAGACTCAAAGATCATACATAATTGATAACTGACCAAGGGACCACTCATAAAGCACGACGATGCTTGATGTCGAAAGGGGTGCAAAATCCATGGCTAAGGCCCCACAGAATGGTACATGTCGCGAGTAAAGTAGAACCATGGTATTGGCATGTTGGGGTACTAATCAAAAGTAGCGAAACTCACGGTGTTCCACACAAGACGGTACTACTCACAAGTATTGTACTTCGTACAGGTAACGCAGACCTATGGTGTTTCGCACACAATGGCGCCACTCATAGCCACCGCAAACCAATGAGTTTCCTCACCTAGGTGTACTAGGCACGGATGCCGGTCCCACGGGCCCCGTGGTGTTCCTCACATAGTGGGTACTAATCAAAGGCAACGAAAACCCACTGTGCCGCTCATATAGTGGTACAACTCACAGGCAATGCCCAGACCCGCGGTGGTGCTCAGATGGGTACGACGCACGGGTACTGGAAACCCCCAGGCCACGCTCATGACTACTACTAAACACAAACCCATTCCGTACCGAACATAGTGGTACAACTCGCAAGTACAGGCAACCCATGGCGTTCCCCGCGTGATGGTACGAATCAAAAGTAGTTTCATGGTTCTAATTCAATCATCCCTTGGTCGCCCCTTTTAGTCGCCTCCCACGACAGGCAGGGGATACCGTGGGTGTATTATTCGTCAGCCTCCCCCACCCACAGGAGGTGTGTGTTTGGTCCGCGAGAGGTATTTTATTTCCCTCAAGTCCGCCGGCAAGCCGGTTAGGACCCCCCTATCCGCCACCTGGGACGCGCCACGTGGGAGTATCACCTCTCCCCCTGCTACGCCTGCGTAGCAGGTTCGTGGTGTGAAATGTATAAACAAGACATTTTGTAACTAAAAAAAAAAAAATCACGATATCATGTCCTTATTTAGGCAACATAAAAGGTACCATTTTTATTGCTCATCGATTTATGAATGTGGCTATGGCATAGGTAAGTTGGGAGTACTAAAAGACCTGGCGGGAACAGATAAACGTATCGCTGTGAAGTGATGTCTTGGCTGTTGTTTCCACAACACATGGAAAAAGTTGGGCACGCATGCGCAAACGGCAGAGTTCCTGCTTTTTGGCAAAAAAAAGTTTAGAAATTCTCGCTGAGCTGTGATCTGCACAGCACCCGGCAAAAACTTAGAAATTATCGCTGAGCTGTGATCTGCACAGCACCCGGCGTGGAGCGCACGACTAGTTACCTGGTTGTGTGAGGAGCTGAATGATTTCCTTTTTTTGGCTGACCTCTTTTTCAATGCATTGTATTTGACTGTAGATAATAATACACAATTCATTTATTTTTCAAATAGACATTGTGCTGGAGCACTTCAGCACATAAGGTACGGCCGCCCCTGCTTGTGAATATTCACTCGAAGGTACTCCGGTGGATAGAGAGAGAACGATGTATTTTATCACCCATCTTGGAAAAATGTATGTAAGCAACAAAGGTGCAAGCATAAAGTGAACCCTTCTGATCAGTGACCAGTCTCGTCTGCACTGTACCCTTGAAACATGAGCAGAATTTGTGGTGGGCCAATGAGCACTTGTCGGGCTTCATGGAGGTATACATATTTCTTGCTAGATGTTTCCATCGTAACTTATCTTGTTACAGCAACCGTAGTCTTCATCGAGAACAACGAATATTTTTACATCCATGATGTTGATACTATTTCCTAAACTCTCACATCTTGTTCTATCATCAATGGGCCTTGCCAAAGCACTGATAGGGAAGGGGGGAACGCGAGCTGCCTTCAGGAAAAAAAGTGAAGAAAAACTGAAATATGGACATAAATAAGAAGGTTAAATATATGTATAAATGCAGCCACACTTCGCATGAAAGTTTCCCCTAGATTCCCACATGCAAGTTACGTACCAAAATGGGTAAATAAATGCAATGTAAATGTAAATCTTATAGCAGTTGTATAGTATTACTTTTAGTGATTCCACATACTATATATGAGTTGTTTATGTGCGTAAATACAGAAGTTATTATGAGTAGAATTTTGTAAATAATATAAATTTATCCGGGATGAGCTGTGTGTATAATAGAAAAAGTTTTAATGTAAAATGTATAATACTGTATTTTAGGAAAATGTCTCCTTTTCTTTTTAATTTAAAATTTAGTGCTTGATAGTAATGTATTTTTGTGTATCATTTGTCACCGAGGTAGACACCTCACCTGCAAATATAATGATCCCATTTAAATATTAATGATTCGCAATGTCTGAATTCTGGAATTAATATCGAAAATTTTTCATCCTTATTTATTAATTTGATACCGAGGGTAAAATCTAGCGTTTTGTGAAACTTTCATACAAACAGGATATCCTACATTACTGTATTATCATTGCATTATATTTGGTACAGACACAAACGTTTACACTTATTGTGATGTGTTATAAAAATGTGTTTCATTTCACAACTTCGTCTTATTTACGATGTATATTTAAAATAATGATTAATAATCAATTAAAATGCCTCATTAATTAGCCATGTACTCATATATTTTAAAACCTATTATTTAAGGATTTCTTAATGGGGGTACATTGAGCTTTCAGTCGTGAGTGAGGGATACAATCTCATAGTTTGAGAAGCTCTGTATTAGTGCATACATCAACGGAAAAATTTCAGGCAAATCCTAGTCAATGGGATTTTTAAACGAAATATCACTCCTATATTATTCGGATTCAACGTAAAATTTGAGGTCGCGTGGCTCTAATCATTAACGTAGAACTACAAGCTAGCTTTCTGACAAGCTCCGTGACTCCGTCAGTGTCTTGGTCACCGGATCTCGGGACCCTAGGTTCGATTCCTGGCTGGGTACTTGTATTTTAAACGTAAAGAATTAATTCTCTTTGCTGGCGGAAAGGTGTTTGTGCTGTCACCAACATTTCTGTAACGTACATCGCACGCGCAACACTATCCTCCACCACAATAACACGCACAGTCCCATGCGTAACCGACAGCGGTTCGCCCACACTCATCGGTGGGTCTACGTTACAAGGACTGCACTCGGTAGTAATATCCTAGCGGAATTATTTATTTATTTATTTATTTATTTATTTATTTATTTATTTATTTATTTATTTATTTATTTATTTACTTGCTAGGGCCATCGGAGAGAGCCCATCCCGTTGTCTGACTCCTCTTTTTACCTCAAAGGAATCCGAGACACTCATCATCATTATCTAAAGGCTTTGCCTTGTCGCTGCAACCATTGATCTCTTCTCTCTGCGATCCTCTTCATCTCTCCATAACCTTGACATCCCATCATCTCAACTACCTCTTCAATGATCTTCTTCCGTAGTTTCCCTCTGCCTTTCTTTCCCATCACCTTGCCTTCGAACAAGTTCTTTCTGAAGTCATTATGCCGGAGAATGTGACCGAAAACTGCTGCTTTTCTCCTTTTTATCGTTGTTATTAAATGTCTCTGGGTGTTTATTTCTCTAAGCACTGCTTTATTAGTTTTCTTCTCAATCCAGCTAGTTCTTGTCATCTTCCTCCATAGCCACATTTCCACTGCCTCTAGTCGTTTCACGTCCTCCTTCAAGAGAGTCCATCCTTCACAGCCATATAGCAGCACACTCCAAATGAACGTTTTGATAAACAATTTATTTTGTTCAGTATTTAAGGATTTATTAGTTAAGAGCTGCTTCTTCTCCTCAAAGGCTTTCTTACACAGGGAAATTCTTCTTTTTATTTCCACAGTGCATATGTTGTCATCGGTAATAACTGATCCTAAGTAGCAGAACTTGTGCACCTGTTTTATTAAAATATTTCCAATTCTGAGCTGTGCCTCTGGCTTCATTTTAGATTTGCTTACAACCATAACATTAGTTTTATTTACATTAATGTTAAGTTGGAAATCTTTTAAGATGGATGTTAATTTGTTGAGCATGATCTGCATGTTCTTCTCATTGTCAGCCAGAAGTGCAATATCGTCGGCAAATCTAATACAGTGTACAGATGTTCCATTTATTTTAATGCTAGGTGTCTTTGATTTAAACATTTTCATGGCTTCTTCAATGTACAGATTAAATAGAAATGGTGATAAGGAATACCCCTGTCTTACTCCTTTCCTGATCCTCACCTTGCGTACTTTATAATTACTTTCGATGTTTATTCTTTCATTGATGTAGAGGTTAAGTATTGCTTTTCTGTCTTTCCAGTCCAAATGAATGTCCTTCATAATTTCGAACAGTCTTTTCCACTGAACATTGTCAAAAGCTTTTTCCAGGTCTACAAAAGCTATATATGTATTTTTGTTAAGCTCTAGTCTTCTCTCCAAGATGGTTTTAAGTGCTATAATAGCTTCTCTCGTTCCTACTCATTTCCTGAACCCAAACTGATCATCATCTAGATTCTGCTCAATTTTCATTTTGACCAACGGCGTGAAGGGTGGATGAGTCTCTCTTCCTGGTAGTGGAAGCAGCGCTATCAGTATCAGCACAGTGCAGGACTAGGGTGTCTACTGGACTGCCGCTGAAAATTTACTGGCATGGTCAGGAAGACTTGAATGGCAGTAAAACTGCGATGTGGAAGGCAACGGGAAACCACCACATTATTTTCCCTAGTATACCAACCATGGATGGTACCGAGACACTCCTCGGAACTTTATTTTGGATTTTCTATCTGTCCAAGGTGGCTTTAATTAATGCCAACAGTTTCAGGTCAACCCCGAATTCATTAAGGATTAAACATCCTCACGGTCTATTTATTTATTTATTTATTTATTTATTTATTTATTTATTTATTTATTTATTTATTTATTTATTTATTTATTTATTTATTTATTTATTACAAATTGCTTTACGTCGCACAGACACAGATAAGTCTTATAGTGACTATGGGATAGGAAAGGGCTAGGAATGGTAAGGAAGAAACCGTGGGCTTAATTAAAGTACAGTCCCGGCATTTGCCTGGTGTGAAAATGGGAAAACACGGAAAACCATCTTCAGGGCTGCCGACAGTGGAGTTCGAGCCCACTATCCCCCGAATGCAAGCTGATAGCTACGTAACCCAAACCACACTTGCTCGGTCTTCTTCTTCCTCTTCTACTCCTTTTTCTTATTATTACTATGCTTTATTAGCTGCTTGTTAACCTGGTCTGGCAGGTGGCTGGAATCAAATTTTGTAGGTTACTATGTCCCTTATTTTCGAAGTATAAAACACTAAAAAATCAAACTTAGGGTTCATTAGCAGAAAGATAACACTGAAAAGAAATATCTGCCGGGCTGAGTGGCTCAGACGGTTGAGGCGCTGGCCTTCTGACCCCTACTTGGTAGGTTCGATCCTGGCTCAGTCCGGTGGTATTTGAAGGTGCTCAAATACGTGAGCTTCGTGTCGGTGAAAGAACTGGCACGTGAAAGAACTCCTGAGGGACTAAATTCCGGCACCTCGGCGTCTCCGAAAACCGTAAAAGTAGTTAGTGGCACGTAAAGCAAATAACATTATTATGAAAAGAAATATTTAACCGAGCTCGAACGTAGTCACCTGAAGCAGAGAGAGAGAGGTGAAGAGAAGAACGGTATTAACAGTCAAACCTAACTAAATATGTTCACTCAAGTGTGTCTTTGTGCTCAAATGACTGCATGCAGCTTCCTACAGCCGGAAACGTTTCTTGGAATGTCGAGCGGACTCCGCAACAAGAGAGAGTTGTTCCTGATGACCTCAGTAATTCCAAAGTCGTGAGGAGACAAGTCTCGGAGGAGATACGAAGCTTCCCTCTTATAAATCTAGTTAGGAATTACTGCACTTTATGTAAGCAACATTTCCCAGCAGTACTTGCTATATGACAGCTATAAAATTACATTTTTGGTATTAATAATAGAACTTATTAGCTTTTATCCTTCTGTTGAATCGATAGAGGTCTGCTTGTTAACTGAGAACAAGTAAGATGCATTCTGAAGTTTATAGCGACACTGACGATAAGGATTTGTTTCCGTATAATTTGTTTATGATTCCCCAGATTTTATGTGGGAGCATAAAAGCAGTGATCGAATTTACAGGAATGGGTTTCTCAGATACTGTAATTCGTTACCTCATAAACCAAATGACATAGTCGCGTAGGAACACTTGACTTGCTTTTTTTTTTTTTTAATTAGACAACATTAGTTTGTCTGTACGTTGATGGACGATTTAATTCCAGAAATCAATTGACTACCTTATCGGAACTGCGGAATGTTCAGGATGTCAAGTACGCCTTGCATGGGTATGGGCCAAGTTGAAAATATCCAAAGGTTATATAAAATTATTATTATTATTATTATTATTATTATTATTATTATTATTATTATTATTATTATTATTATTATTATTATTAACGAACAAAAAACGCCTGGTCGAAAAACTGGAGGCCAAGGAAAGGAAGATTCTGAGAAAGATGTTAGGCCCTGTCAAAGACAATGAAGTGGTGGTGGTGGTGGTGATTGCTGTTTTAAGAGGAAGTACAACTAGGCAACCATCCTCTATATAACACTAATCAGGGAGAAAAAAATAGAAGGGATCCGTCACTTCGAAAAATGACGGTATTGGCCAAAGAAACACAAAGGCCACGAAGGGCGTGAAAATGAAAAACTCCCTACGCCTCGATACTTTGTTTATTTATTTATTTATTTATTTATTTATTTATTTATTTATTTATTTATTTATTTATTTATTTATTTATTTATTTATTTATTGATTTATTTATTTATATTTGGGAAACCAAAACAGCGATAAGCTGAATTACAGAGTTCCACAATGAAAAATACATTTGCAATGGAGTAGCAAAATGCAAATTTAAAAAAATAAGTGCAGGAACAGTGAGGAAAAATAATAATAATAATAATAATAATAATAATAATAATAATAATAATAATAATAATAATAATGTTATTGGCTTTAGGTCACATGAGGTAAAATCGTCTAATGACAAAAGTAGCGGAAGAAAATTAAGAACTAAGAAAATAACTGTAGAGACACAACAATAAAACATAGACAAAAGCAAGGAACGAGGAAAATTAAAGACTGAAAGTAAAACGAAGAAAAGAACATATACCTAGGCACAAATGAAATAAATGAAATAGTGCATGGCTTTTAGTGTCGGGAGTGTCCAAGAACAAGTTCGAATCGCCAGATGCAGGTCTTTCGGTTTGGCACCCGTAGGCGCCATGCGCGTCGTGATGAGGATGAAATGTTGATGAAGACAACGCATACACACAGCCCCCGTGCCAGCGAATTAACCAATGATGCTTAAAATTCCCGACTCTGCTGGGAATCGAACCCGGGACCCTTGTGACCAAATGCCAGCACGCTAACCATTTAGCCATGGAACCGGACAGCTAGGCACACTGAGATGTATGTATGTTTAGTCCTCAGCCCGAAGGCTGGTTGGATCCTCAACAGCTCCGCCATCAGTTGTCATAGATGGCCTAGGCATCACTGAAGAGGCGTACTAGGGAAATGAGGAGTGAGGTAGTTTCCCGTTGCTTTCCTCACCAAACCAGAAGTTGCTATTACATACCAGACTGCCAAGCCCACTGAAATGCATGCACCAACCGACCCTATGAGCAATATTTTCACACCATTCACAGCAGGGACTAGCTGCAGAAGGAATGGCATTACTAGCATCACGCATACCTCAGTCACTTTCATATTGTCAAAGCCAAGAATAAAGCTGAGACAGATCAATGAAAGTAACAAGATTGCTCTAGCCCATACCAGAAGACATAGTGCACTGTAAACACTAGGTCCGCCGGCAAAGGCATCACACTAAGATAATACAGATATAACACATAAGTAACGGAATAGTACAGTAAAACAATAAATATTACATTATGTACAATTGAGGAGGCAGCAGTGAGAAGAGAAAAAGGAATGTGAAGGAAATGAGCTAGGTGAAGGTTATTTCCTTCACGTCGCATTGACACAGATAGGTCTTACGGCGACGATGGGTCAGGAAAGGCCGAGGAATGAGAAGGAAGCATCCGTAGCCTTAATTAAGTTACAGCCCCAGCATTTGCCTGCTGTGAAAATGGGAAACCACGAAAAACCATATTCAGGGGCTGCCAATAGTTGCGTTCGAACCCACTATCTCCCGGATGCAAGCTCACAGCTGCGCGCTCAGTAATGTTGGTAACCGCTCGCCCTTACTCGGGCATGAGAATGTTGTGTCGTACACCTCTCGGCCGGCAGCGGACGAAGTGGAGATGTGACGATGGATAGTGAGATAGTGAAGGGACCCGTTCCCTATGGAAGGCACGCCGGCTGGGTGAGAGCCCGTGCTCGGTGGCCTGTGAAAATTTAGTTGGCGGCCACTCGGCCGGCCAACGGAGCAAAGCAAGTCTGTGTCCCGCAGGCCACACTTGTCGGCGGCGGGCTACGACGTTCAGTTTCGGCTCTCGAGCCAGCCAGCTCCCTGGTTGATCCTGCCAGAAGTCACATGCTTAGCTATCTATCTATCTATATATATAATAAGAGTTTTGTCTGTACATTGCTCAGAATTTGAAAAGAATGGTATTTCTGTATCGGTCATGCCCACAGTAACCAGGAAATGCACTTTTTACTTTTCCGTAATTTCTGTCTGTCTGTATGTATGTATGTATGTATGTACACGCATCACTAGAAAACGGCCAAAGAGAATTTAATGAAAATCGGTATGCAAAGTCGGGGAATAAGTCGCTACAATCTAGGCTATAAATAATTTCATTCACGCTGATAGAAATGGTAGTTTAGGGGAAGGCCTAAAATTTAATTTTCAAATATTTATGTTTTAGTAGTCCTATAATCATAAAAATTGGTATGGGAAGTCGAAGAATATGTCGCTACAATCTAGCCTATGAATAATTTTATTCACGCTGAGTGAAATAGTAGTTTAGGGGAAGGCCTAAAATTTCAACTGGTATGCAAAGTTGGAGAATGAGACACTACAATTTAAGCTACAAGTAATTATATTTACGCTGAGTAAAATGGTATTTTAGGGGAAGGCCTAAATGTAATTCTCAAATAATGATTTTATTAGTTGTCGTGTCGATAAATACTATATAACCAAAATTATAGAGAATTAAATTTCCGACCATTCATGTCTTATACATTTTTATCGTACCAGCTATGACAACACAGACATTCATTAATTTGTATTTTTGTTGCTAAGTCCATATATACGCCGAGCCATGAGAAAATGGATTAACAGAATTTAATGAAAATCGGCATATAGAGTCGGAGAATAAGAAACTACAGTCTAAGCTATAAACAATTTTATTCATTCTGGATGAAATTGTAGTTTAGGGGAAGGTGCCTAAAATGTAATTTTTAAATCCCTATGTTATTGGTCCTATCGAAAAGTACTATATAAAAAGTTATAGCGAATACAATTTCCGATCATTTATTTTTTATTCAGTTTTACCGTACCGACTATGATAAGAGTGGTATTTCAGAGTCGGAAGAAAACGAAACGTGAAGGCCTATAATATCGAAAGTGCATAACATTGATCAACAATAACATTACACTGACCGTTGTTTGTTTTAATGTTCTTTATCTCTTATGCTGCCCTCAACTCCGATAGATGGGATTACTGCTGTGTACCGACTACAATAGCCTGACTGAATATTGGCGGGAAATAGCCGGGGAGTTAGAAAACTTTCTTCTTTAGCATGCCATTCCTCTGGTTCATACATTTTCTGATACAGCTGGTACGTAAAACACTGGATCATCATAGTATTTCAGCTATTCGATCCCTACTCTGACGCACTGTTTTGAATGAGCAGTGTGCATACTTAAAGCAGAGCCTCACTTAGTAGTAGTATTAGTAGTAGTAGTAGTATAGCCTGGTCTAGAATAAAAATTTAGGTCTTTTTCAAATTATAGCACCACAATATTCACTAAATAACTCAAAATTCAACTCTGAAAAGGGCCGTTTCTTAAAAAAAGCTTCTTTCTCTTCACTTTTATTAAATTCTACATTCAATTTGCCTTCGAGTCAGATAGATTTCTCCGCCGCCAGTGTAGTGAATTGATATTTTCCGACTCATCGGGTACTCCTAGGAAACAATAGTAATTGAGCATAGTTTTTGCCCTGGAAGTCTCCACTATTCGACCCTCTCCCCGCCGAAGAGTGTTCACGGGTCACGGCTGTCTGCGGTTTGGTCATTCCAGGTCTGGAATTTTGGACTGTTAGATAGGCAGCGTAGTCCTGTTCGTTAAAAGTGGGAAAATGTGTGGTGTTGCATTTGATCGAGTATTTCGTAGTATGAAAGCATTGCTTTCAATCGCTCCATTCCTATTTACGTCATTGTATGTTCATTTCAGTTGGGAAAACCACTAAGACAGTCTTTCTGAGGATGTAAAAAGGCATTATAATGAAAACTTCCCAACCTGATTGTGAGTAATGGTATGAAATTGGGTCTACCATTACAGTGAAAATTCCCTCAGCCTTCATACGAGAAAATATGTTTGATTACCTCCCATCGCGTTTCTAGGGTAACGTTAAGAGCTATACAATTTAAGACAATCTTGCTCACAACGTGTACACTACCTAACCTAGAATTCTGTATACAATGTAGAATTCCGTAGCGAAGCACGGGTACATCAGCTAGTCTATCCATAAATGTTTTCATTCCCCACCCAAAAGGGCTGGGGTGGACCACCTAGAGGGTAACGCCCTCTCTCTGGCCAAGAGATGCGGGCGGGCTGGGGAGATGTGATGGAAAACGAGGTGGGTAAAGGATGTGAAGAAGTAGGAGATGGAAGAGGAATTGTGCCTATTCCTAAGTATTGTACAATTGCTTTATTTAATTCATAAGTACATGTGAGACAATAGATGATTTACGGAAGGGTGTGAGGGAAAAGGTGGTGTGCAAACACATGCTTGTCTCAAAGATTAAGCCATGCATATCTCAGTGCAAGCCAAATTAAGGTGAAACCGCAAATGATTCATTAAATCAGTTATGGTTCCTTAGATCGTACCACTTTACTTGGATAACTGTGGTAATTCTCAAGCTAATACATGCAAACAGAGTCCCAAAGAGAAGTGGAAGCGACGCTTTTATTAGATCAAAATCAATCACAGCCAACTCGCCCTGTAGCTAGGTTATGTTAAGGAAGCCTCGATACCTACATACCGTCGGGATCGGAAAAGAACAAGAGATGAGCAAGGGAGGTCTGATGGGATAGATGAAAGTAACTAGCCAGGCACAAGTAAGTGGAAGCAATACCAGGACTCAGCTAAGGCCACCGTCGTCGCCAATCCACGCTCCAAAGTTCAGAGCCCCTGGGGTATAACGACGAATTGTACACCCATGGAGAGAAGATTACCGATAACATCCGGAAAAGAAGAATGACCTCTTATGGGCATGTGACACGAATGCACCAAACAACACCGCATCACTAACTTCTTTCAGCAGAAGAGAACCAAAGGGGCTTGATTCATTGGGACCTTGAAGAAGTGAGAATCACACATAATGACATTCAGGCGCGTGTGCCACTTAAGGAGAGACTTCGAACGTTCCAGGCTTTCCAAGACAAGCTAAAATAAAATACAAAACAGGAAAGGCATGGATGTAGGAGAGGAAAGAACGACACTATGAGCGCATGCCGGAAGTTCTGGGCAGACATCAAAGCCAGAAGCAGCCAGTTGAAATGACATGCTCTTAAGTTGGCCGATACGTCATGAATGAATGAATTGTTAATGATAGATTTTGAAACCCTGCCGAGTTCAGTGGCTCAGGCAGTAGAATTCTGGCCCAACTTTGTGAGTTCAATCCCAGCTGCGGGCGGTAGTATATGAAGTTGCTCAAATGTGACAGCCTCGTGTCATGTAATTCAACTTCTGCGCGACAAACTTCCGCACATCGGTGTCTCCAAGCGTGACGCAATGGATTTGTGAGAGAGTGTCTAAGTGTGTTCTGATGAAACATGTATACTTGATACTAAGAAGAGTTCATTTGTTCGCACACTGCGCAAACCAAAAGGAAAAACGGAAATCTTTGGAACTATGTAAGCAAATTCTGTTAAATTCGAAATCCTGAAGCAACTAATGCTCAATTTTTAATTACCCATGACTATTACAAGAAATTTCTGAAACTTTTAAAACTTAAGAGAATAGAAACAAATTCTAAATTTATTGTGCAGGTAAACGACCTTAAATGAGTGGAATTTTGCTTAAATTTTGACTCGATCGTTTCCGAAATATGGGTCCTTATCTCAAATTAATCCATTTCCTGTCACCCACCATCCCGGAATGTTTATAACATCATCACCCCGTATGCATAATTCGAATGTGCGCATAAGAAATAACCCTATTTTTAACTTTACTAAGTATAAAAGGTAAACAATCTGTTCAATGGTTCGTACTATGGACACTGGCTAATGCTCAATACGTTGCTGATGCATTTGCTACTATTTCAAGTCTATTTACAGTAATATCTCTCAAATTATGGTGCTTTCTAGTCTGCCGTTCATGGAAATTCCTAACTCGCTATAGATCAATCACATTTGTATAGAGGAAATAGAAGCAAGGGTTAAAAGAATAAATCCCGAGAAATGTATTGGTCCACCTGGCATACCAGCATATAATTTAAAACAGGTGATGAGGTATTGTGTTGTCCTAGCTCTAAATATTGTATTATCTATCAAAATCCGAACATTCCCAAAACTAACAAGGGAAGGGTGCGTACTGGAGAATCACGTTACATGAGCCAGCAATAACATAATGGCCAAAACATTTCTTTCGGAAATTTATTTATGCGACATACAGAAAGCGTTGACATTCACACTTTTGAATTGGCTCGCTTGGCTTCGCAGGACTACGGCGCGTGCTGAGTTCGCTCGTCGAGGGAGCGTACCATTGATCTTCTTTTCTATACCGTTAGTTTCGTAGCTCGCAGTGAAAATGATGTAGCGGCATTAAGAAATATAATGTAACTAGCTGATGTACCCGTGCTTCGCTACGGGATTCTCAGAAAGACTGACTTTGTGGTTTTCCTAACCTAAAATAGGTCATTACAAAAACGTAAGTATGAATGTAGCGATTAAAAGCAATGCTATCATATAAAATACTCGATCAAATGGAAAGCCGCACGTTTTATCACTTTTAACGAACAGTGCTGCGGTTAGATTGCGGTGCCAATCTAATAGTCCAAAGTTCCAGAGCTGGGATGACCAGGCCGAAGATTGCCATGAACACTCATCTGCCATTATTCCGCTAAATATGCACACTGTTCATTCAAATCAGTGCCTCAGAGTAGGGATTGAATAGCTTGAATGTTATGATGAACCAGTGTGTTACGTACCAGTAGTATCAGAAAATTTATAAACCAGGGGAATGGCATGCGAAAGAAGAAAGTTATCTAACTCTCCAGCCACTTCACATCAATATTCAGACTAGAGTGTCGGCCTCCTGATCCCAAGATAGCGGGTTCAAACCCGGCAGAGGTAGTCGGATTTTTGAAGGGCGGAAAAAAGTCCATTCGATACTCCATGTCGTACGATGTCGGCATGTAAAAGATCTCTGGTGATACATTTGGTATTTACCCGACAAAATTCATTAAATCTCAGCCATAGACGCCCAAGAGAGATCCGGTTTACTCGGTCTGCCATCTAGTGGGCCTAGAGTAAAACGGAACGTCGAAATTGACGAGCAGACAGCCAGATGGCGTCAAATCGAAATGTCTGCACAAGGTAGCTGAGGCCATACTATTATTATTATTATTATTAATATTCAGACAGGCTGTTACACTCTGTACGACTGGGCGAGTTGACCGTGTGGTTAGCGGTGCGCAGCTGTGAGCTTCCATCCGAGAGATAATGGATTCGAACCCCATTGTCGGCAGCGCTGGTATTCCGTGGTTTCTCACTTTCACACCAGTCAAATGCTGGGCCTGTACCTTAATTAAGGCCTAAGGCACTCCTAGCCCTTTCCTATCCCATCGTCGCCATAAAACCTATCTATGTCGGTGCGACGTAAATCAAATAAAAAGTACTCTGTACGCAGCAGTAATCCTATCTACCGGAGATGAGGGGCAACAGAAGACCCAAAGCACATCACGACAAACAATGGTCAATGTAATGTTATTGTTGATCAATGTTATGAGCTTTCTATAATGTAGGCCTTCACATTTAGTTTTCTTTTGACTCTGTGATTTGTAAAATATTTTATACCATAAACTGTAGTTTCTTATTCTCCGACTTTTCATACCGATTTTCATTAAATACTTTTTACCCATTTTCTCGTTACTCGGTGCTGATATGGACTTAGTAATAAAAATCCAAATTCATGAATATCTTTGTGATCATAGCCAGTACGGTAACAATGTATAAGACATTAATAATAGGAAATTTAATACTATATAACCTTAGTTATGTAGCATTCATCGATTACACCTCTAATAAGAAATATTTGAGAATTAAATTTTAGGCCTTCCCCTAAACTACCATTTTCTCAGCGTGAATACAATTATTGACAGCCTAGATTGTAGCAACTTGTTCCCCAACTTTGCATACCCATTTTCTTTAACACTCGACCACTAATAATATAAATAGTTGAGAATTCAATTTTAGGCCTTCGCCTAAACTACCATTTCAATCAGCGTGAGTAAAATGATTTATAGCCTAGATTGTAGAGGCTCATCCCCCGACTTCACATGCCGATTTTCATTAGACCACTAATAACATAAATAGCTGAGAATTCAATTTTAAGCCTTCTCCTAAACTACCATTTCACTCAGCGTGAGTAAAATGATTTATAGCCTAGATTGTAAAGGCTCATCCCCCGACTTCACATACCGATTTTCATTAAATTATCTTCATCCGTTTTCTCGTGATGCGTGTACATACATACATACATACATACAGACAGACAGACAGACAGACAGACAGACAGACAGACCGACAGACAGACAGACAGACAGACAGACAGACAGACAGACATTACGGAAAAGTAAAAAGTGCATTTTCTTGTTACTATGGACATGACCGATACAGAAATACCATTATTTTCAAATTCTGAGCAATGTACAGACAAAACTCTTATTATATATATATATAGATTCCTGCATTGATAGCGGGTTAATAAATGCGATAGAATATGATTGTTACAGTGAAAACAAAGGTTAATCAGTATAACAAGTGACGTTACACACGAAAGGAAGTTACTCCTTATAGCTTCTACAACAATGATGCTCGTGGTAGGAATGTTGAAAGCACAAAGCGGTTCTACACCAACCAGACCTAACGAAGCGAGGATAAGGGCTTAATATCACATGTTCCATATTTTTTTCCACGCAAAAGTATCTGTGCCTATGTTTTTAAACAGATTTATTTACAAACAACAGTTAATAGATAGATAATTAATATATATATATAATAGTTCCCAATCGTTTAACAAAATGAACACAGAAAATAGAGAAAGAAGAACACAATCAAAAACCATCTTTGCAACTTCCTGTTGCCTGAAGTTCGTGAAATATAAATGGCACTTTTTTGAGCATTTTTGTTTAACTTAAAAGAACATTTATACTTTTAAACTTATAAACAAGATTTATCTGTCCGTGGTATTATTTCTTTTTAGAATTTCTATGTCTTACTTTTATGTTTACATATTTAAATTTTATTGTTTATAGTGGTTAAGTGTAAGAGAGGGCCATGAGCCCTAACTTCACCGCAAATGTAAGTCAGGAATAAATACATAAATAAATAAATTAGCAATTGAACAATAACTTATACAACCAGAAAAATCAATAAATTAAGCATATTCAATAAATTCACTGTTCCTTTCTTCCAATGTTGATTACCATCATACAAACACTTGTCGCATACAACGACTGTAAGTGTATGTCAAGATGGCCTCAAATCAGCAGTTGGACAGTGCGAGTTCCGGGTGGGAAATGGAATAGCGACCTGCGTAGCCGAGCGCGCTAATTTCCGAAACAAGTATTTATGTAACATCGGCGATGCTCCGGTACACGCCCTTCCCTCGTAATAATATTGTTACTGTGTGTCCAGTAATTAAGACAGAGGATACAACAGAAATTGAGAACTGTAGTCCAGTAGTAATTATCTCTGTTTCTTCCAAAGATTTTGCACAATTTCTGCATATTCGAATATTTAATCATGTTAAATATTATTTATCAGAATTTCAATTTAGTTTTACTCCAAACAAATTCACGGCAATTGATGCGTTAGAAATCAATGTTTGCATGACGTATTCACACTCCTACAGTTTAATGTATTTTAGGTTAATTTTTCTTTGCATGGCAGGATAGGAAAATTAAGACAACGAAAATTGTTTTGGTGGGCTATGTATCCATACCCGGCAGGTAGGTAGGCGTGGCCAATCCAAGTTCTGCCGTTTACTGATGCTTTGTCTGTTCCACTCCTTGGCTGAATTGTCGGCATAATGTGTACTTAATGTCTGTCCAACCTTTGTCCCGTTTCTCTATGGGGTCGGGTATGAGGTGAGATAAATCAGTTGTGGCGGTTTTTTTTTTTGACCGGATGACCTTCCTGACGTCAACCTCATCAGAGTAGTTAATGAGATGAAAGAATGGTGCGATATATGATAGTAGGGAGAGGGTGAAACCCGGTGCCGGCACATAGCCCACTCCTGTCGAAAGGCACCAAGCTCAAGGCTTAACGCCTCCATCTGACGGACGAATCACCATCAACAGCGTCACGTGACCTCACTCCGTATGAGCACTGCGGAGAGTTTTGGAATTTAATCCGGGCTTTTGGCACACAATCCACTGATTATAAATTGTATAGCAGAACCTCCCCTACCCTGCCGACCAACATTCTGGTGGTGAAAACTTTTTCGACCAACGGAACTCGAACCGCATAACCACGGTGTTAGACCCTTTAGACTTCAACGCCTTAACGATCATGGCCACCAGGCGGGTTAAATAGTGTGTACTTAATACTGATAAATATATTAAACGAGCGTTCCCTTTTTAATTTATGGACTCTCGACCTGGAAAGCATTGCAGTATTAAAGAACATGTTGTTGTTGTTGTTGTTTTTGTGTCACTATCGCACAGAGTAACTCGATGAAGTCCTCTACGCCACACTATCGTGTGCAACTTGTTTATTTATACGTAAATACTGCATCCAAAACTACAGTACCTTGTCATATTGATATCTTGGTCTAACGCTACCATTTCACCTCAATAACAGAAGTTTCCTCGATCTTACGCAGTAGTGGCTGGCGCATAATATCAAAGAGTCATGTGACCTCCCAGTAAACATGAATCTTTTCATTTTTACATATCAATACATTAATCTCGTAAGGAAGGCGACTATTACTTCTAAAGTGCGAAATCTGGCTTCAGGATAGTATATATCAGCTCCCGGTCACAAACCCCATGTGACCGTAGAGCAGGCGTTTAAAGTACATGGTCTCCAAACGCTACAGCTGGCTGTGTTTCTTGGGAAAGAAACCTGTTGTAATGAAAGAGTCTCAGTCACAAGCGAACAGTGACCGAGAAGGGTAGCAGGTAGTTCTCAGAAAACAGCTACAGAATTCATTGTCTTGTGTTTCGGAACGCACTATACCGATGACTACTATGGAGAGAGAAATATCTCTCTTCATTAGATAGAATAACGATATTCCTGGGAAGTAAAAAGGCAACTGAGAGGTAAAATAGCACAGACTACATTTGAGAGATTTACTACAGATAAAGAAAGAAGGTTGGATCTGACATAAGAGATAATGATATGGTAAACATAGGTGTGTTTTGGTATATTGTCTCATTGTTTATTCTTGAATGCGTAAATACGTGTGAGTCTTTTGACTTACAGAATATTATCCATGTCTGTATGTAAACCATAACGTGCCGCATCTATACGAAACTTTACGAACCACCACTGATCTTAGGGCAATTTCCCTTGCTTTACGTGGCATGATCCCAAAAGCTCTCCTTCCTGAATTGAATTTTAATACTCCATGACCTACTTGTGTACTACGAGGAAATTTCGCAACAGTCTGAAGAACTATGTTAAATCTTTAGTCAAGGTGTGACTGAAATACTTTGTTACAAAATTTACTTTGTCACCATTTTAGGTTTCCACTCATGGACTCCGCAGGCGTTCCTCAGATTGCAACGCAAACACTCAAGTGACCTCGACACCATCTTGACTTCCAAATGCTCGGAGAATGGCAAGTAGGAAGCATCCCAACGGGACTTTCTCTTTAGCAAACTTCTACGCCGAGAAAGGGGCAAAAGGGATATGATCAAATACCTTGATTTCTGGTGGTTTTTACTATCTCAGCCTCTTTTGGTATACCACATTTTTCTGTTTTATTTCTTTTGCTCTAGATGGATATGTACTCTTTCTTTCTTTCTTTCTTTCTTTCTTTCTTAATCCGTTCACCCTCCAGGGTTAGTTTTCTCAGGGAGAGATCCCACCTCTACTGCTTCAAGGGCAGAGTCCTGAAGCGTGAGACATTAGGCCAGAGGATACAACCGGGGAGGAGGACAAGTAACTCGACCAGGAGGACTCACATGCTATACTGAACAGGAGCCTTGTGGGGGACTGGAAAGATTGGAAGGGATAGACAAGGAAGAGGGAAGGAAGCGGCCGTGGCCTTAAAGTTAGGTACTATCGCGGCATTTGCCTGGAGGAGAAGTGGGAATAAGGTAGCAGGTAGGGACCCTCTTCAGAGGTAGCCCTACCCAGGGAGTGGCGCCCCTGCCTATGTGAGTCCCAGAGCACACTGGCCCGGTGTGTAACATCTGGTAAGGGTCCCAGCTCAGGGTTACGAGTGAAGACCTCAACGGAATCTTTAACGGAGAAGATGGACTTCGGAACGGTGGAGATTGCGGAAGAGGCAGCCCTGTACTTGGGGATTAATACGAGTACAACCTGCTGCCTTGCAGGTTGATAGGGGTCTATCAAAGGCTAAGGGAGAAAACCCCGAGAGAAATATCCTCTCTCGCCTTAATTGGCTCTTAAAGGGCACTCTTTTGTCCTTGAGTTGGGAAACTGGCTTTAAAGGCGTAGGAACCACAAAGGTGGTCAACGGCATAAGGATGTAGAACGCACTGGACAACGACTACATAAAAGGCCTGATGGCAAGTCCGAGTAATCATTATGGCTATGCTCATGACGAAATTATCATCATCCGGAGTAAGTTCCTCAGTCGGATCTCCGGGAGGAACAGTAGTGAGTACAGGCATGAAGAAAATCAAGTGGCAAGAAAAAATTAAAGTGGCAACCTAGATCGTGAGAACAATGAGCCAAGGAGGAAAAATACATAATACGATTAAAGAAATGGATAGGATGGAGTTAGATATACTTGGTGTTAGTGAGATGCGATGGCCGAATACGGGAGATGTTTCCATAAATAAACATAGAGTGCTATATTCGGGTAGAGCTGATGGAACGCATGAACATGGAGTCGGTGTAATACTTTCAGCGGAAGTAACAAGGTGTCTCAAAAGTTTCACACCCGTATCAGCCAGAGTGTTACAGCTGAGTGCTAGGCCTATTGACATAAACATAATACAAGTGTATGCGCCTACAACGGACAAGGAAGATGAAGAGGTAGAAGAATTCTACGAAAGCATAAATGGGATTTTGAAAAACCTTAACAAACATGACATGACAATTGTGATGAGAGATTTCAATGCGAAAGTGGGGGAAGGTAGGACATCAGACATTGTAGGACCGTTTGGACTAGGAGAGAGGAATTCCAGAGGGGATGATCTTGAAAGTTTTGCGATGTCAAATGATTTAGTGATCATGAACACTTGGTTTAAACTACCACCTAGAAGACTATATACATGGAAGTCTCCAACGGACAAACCCGGGAAATGTGTGAGAAACCAGATTGATTTCATATTGGTAAATAAACGTTTCAGGAACAGTTGCACCGCAGTGAAAACCTACCCTGGTGCAGATCACACACCACTTGTTGGAGTTTTCAAAGTCAAAATGAAGAAAGTGAAGAGGAAGAACAGGCAAAACTACAATTTGAGGAAAATGAAAGACCCAGCAGTGAAAGACAATATGCAAGTGGAACTTAACTTGAAGATTATCACAGAGGAAAACATCACCAGCAATAATGTCAAATTAGAATTAACTAAACTACAAAACGCCGTTCAGCAAATAAAAGAGAAGTACATGAAACCAGAGGAGAAAAAGAGAAAGTCATGGATGACAGATGAAAAACTGAACCTAATGGAGAAAAGAAAAGTCAATAAAGGAAAACCTGCAGAATACAGAAAGATAAATGCAGACATCAGAAGAAAGATCAGGGAGGCAAAAGAAAAAGAAAAAGTGGAGCAATGTGAGGAGATTGAGTTATATCAAAGTAGGTATGACAGCTTCAATGTACACAGGAAAGTAAGAGAAGTAACAGGGAAATACAGGAATGGCACTAGTGGAAAGTTAATAGATGCAGCCGGGAACTTGATGGTGGATTTAGAAGACAAGAAAAAGATCTGGAAAAAATATATAGAAGATTTATTTCGTGACACTAGATGTGCTTTTACACAAAATACAAATGAAATATGCGGCACAGATATATTAAAAGAAGAAGTTCAAACAGCCATCAATCAGATGAAGGACGGAAAGGTAGTGAGACCAGATAAAGGAGAAGCAGAGTTCTTAAAACTGATGGATGAACATCATGTAAAATGGTTGACCAAAATTTTCAACCGAATTTATGTATCCGGGAATATTCCATCGGAATGGCTCAAATCAGAGTTCATCACCTTGCCAAAAAAGCAAAACGCAAACCAATGTGGAGATTACCGCACAATAAGCTTGATGAGTCATCTCTTGAAAGTGTTCTTGAGAGTGATACACAGAAGAATATACAGACTGTATGAAGATCAGATAGCCCCTAATCAATTTGGGTTTATTAAAGCAGTAGGTACGAGAGAAGCTTTGTTCAGTGTGCAGGTCCTCTTTCAGAGATGTAGAGATGTAAATAAGAATGTATTTGCTTGTTTAATAGACTACCAGAAAGCCTTTGACTGTGTAAAACATGAAAAATTGATGGATATTTTGAGAAATATTGGAATGGAGGAAAGAGATCTGCGAATCATCAAGACGCTGTACTGGAATCAAACAGCGGTGTTGCATGTTGAAGAACACACCGAAGCAGTTAAAATCCTGAGAGGAGTGAGGCAGGGATGTATCTTGTCACCTATACTATTTAATTTGTATTCAGAATACATATTTAGAGAAGCCTTGGAAGATATAGAAGAAGGAATTTTGATAAATGGAGTGAGATTAAAAAACATCCGGTATGCTGATGATACAATTGTATTTGCTGATACTATCCAAGTGCTACAATCACTAATGGATAGAATTGTAAGAGTCAGCAGCCAATACGGGCTTGAAATAAACACCGCAAAGACAAAACTCATGGTTATAAGTAAGGAAAATATTTCCGGAATAAACTTGGTTATAAATCAAAAGAGTATAGAAAGGGTAAAACAATATTCATACCTTTGAACCATAATAAATGAAGACTGGAATTGCTCACAAGAAGTCAAGGTACGCATTGGAAAAGCAAGAAGTGTGTTCCAGAAAATGAGTAATGTGTTTAAAAGCCACAATCTAACATTAGGGACTAAAATCAGACTTCTGCACTGTTATGTATTTTCTGTTTTTTTATATGGTGTAGAGACATGGACCTTAAATAAAAACACAGAGAAGTAGCTGGAGGCCTTTGAAACCTGGCTTTATAAGCAGATCCTGAGAATATCTTGGACCCAGAGAATTACAAACGTGGAAGTAATGCGAAGGATGAACACAACACTTCAGTTGATCAAGATAGTGAAATGCCGAAAGCTGCAGTATCTAGGACATATAATGCGCAACACAGATAGATACAACCTACTCCAAAAAATACTCCTGGGGAAAATCAACAGCAAAAGAGGTCCTGGAAGAAGAAGAATATCTTGGGTTGACAATCTTAGAGGCTGGTGCAATATGCCATCAGTTGAACTGTTCCGCGCTGCCACAAACAAGACGAAAATAGCCATCATGATCGCCAACATCCGAAACGGATAGGTACCGAAAGAAGAAGAAGAAGAAGAAGAAGAAGAAGCGGGAAAACACGGAAAACCACTTCGAGGGTGGGTAAGGAGGTACTTGAACCCCCCTCTACTCAGTTGACCTCCCAATACTGAGTGGACCCCATCCCAGCCCTCATATCACTTTTCAAATTTCGTTGCAGAGTCGGGAATCGAACCCGGACGTCTGGAGGTGGCAGCTAATCACGCTAACCACTGCACTACAAAGGGCGGACGTGACATATATTCTACCCTTCATTATTTTTGTTACTGCGTATCATATTTTCTGTTATTTCCTTTTGCGACATTTTTTTAAAATACTGAACAATTTTGTTTTTCTACAAAATTTTACAAATGTACGGAATTCTTAGAAGGTAACCTGCTCACTGATCGTTGGTAATAATAATAATAATAATAATAATAATAATAATAATAAGAAGAAGAAGAAGAAGAAGAAGAAGAAGAAGAAGAAGAAGGAGAAGAAGAAGAATGTCCGCCTCTGTGGTGTAGTGGTTAGTGTGATTAGCTGCCACCCCCGGAGGCCCTGGTACCTCTCCCAGGCGGCCTCACCTGCTATGCTGAACAGGGGCCTTGTGGGGAATTGGGAAGATTGGAAGGGATAGACAAGGAAGAGGGAAGGAAACTGCCGTGGCCTTAAGTTAGGAGAAGTAGGAAAGGACGGAAAACCACTTCGAGGATGGCTGAGGTGGGAATCGGAAACTCCTCTATTCAGATGACCTCCCGAGGCTAAGTGGACCCCGTTCCAGCCCTAGTACCACTTTTTAAATTTCGCGGCAGAGTCGGGAATCGAAGTCGGGCCTCCGGAGGTGGCCGCTAATCACACTAACCACTACACCACAGAGGCGGACTACTTCTTTATTGCTGTCTTATTTTACCTTGTCATGTACCAACCTTAACATGAGTTTTAATCTACGTATGATCTTCCTTCTTCTACTGTATTTCCAGAGGGAAATAAATCTTCATCTCAAATAATTGATTTGGTAATTTAGCATACAATATAAATAAATAAATAAATAAATAAATAAATAAATAAATAAATAAATAAATAAATAAATAAATAAATAAATAAATAAATAAATAAATACTGGCTTGACTAAGAAATACCATCCTAGATATTTGGAATTTAAATTTGTTCTAAATAAATTCCTTTGTTATATATTATGAGATGCCCGCCTCTGTGGTGTAGTGGTTAGTGTGATTAGCTGCCACCCCCGGAGGCCCGGGTTCGATTCCCGGCTCAGCCACGAAATTTGAAAAGTGGTACGATGGCTGAAACGGGGTCCACTCAGCCTGGGGAGGTCACCTGAGAAGAGGTGGATTCGATTCCCACCTCAGCCATCCTGGAAGTGGGTTTCCGTGGTTTCCCACTTCTCCTCCAGGCAAATGCCGGGATGGTACCTAACTTAAGGCTACGTCCGCTACGTTCCCCCTTCCTTGTCTATCCCTTCAAATCTTCCCATCCCCCCGCAAGGCCCCTGTTCAGCATAGCAAGTGAGGCCGCCTGGGCGAGGTAGTGGTCATCCTCCCCAGTTGTATTCCCCGACCCAGAGTCTGAAGCTCCAGGACACTACCCTTAAGGCGGTAGAGGTGTGATTCGTCGGTGAGTCCGAGAGAAAAGCCAACCCTGGAGGGTAAGCAGATTAAGAAAGAAAGGAAAATTAATAGATCAGTCAATAAATAAATAAATAAATAAATAAATAAATAAATAAATAAATAAATAAATAAATAAATAAATAAGCCACATCTTTACCGGGTTATTGGTCCCCTGAATGTCGCTCCACGGATTCAGTAAGCGCACAACATTCTTGTACTTTACACAAGTAGGCCACAAGGTCAGTGTTGATGTTGGTGACAGTTAATATCCGTAATATAAGCATTAAGGAAGAGATCTGAAATCAGTGAAATAAGAATTTTGCTAACAGTACAGCAACTAAGCTGGCATACTGTGCTACCTTAAGAACACGATCATAAATTTCTAACAAAATTAACTTATCAAAGTGACACAGATGACCAGCATTCAGTGGTAGTTACCTACCTGCTGTACATGTCAGGTCACTGCAACGGTTTGTGCAACTTGAAAGAATTTCTTGAAATTGTTAGCAGAAAAACAAACAGTCATCAAATTAAAACGTAGGTATTTTATTTATAATGGTATATACAGCGTGTCCCAGGAGGAATGGTCAGTATTCAGGGAAATGACAGGAACGAGCAAGGAACTTCATATGGACATATGTCATATTCCTAATGGTTTCTGACATAGAAATTTACTGTACAATTGTTTTTGAGCAACTGGCGCGGACGTATGTGTCTTACCAACCCAACCTCTTTGACGCTTCATTCTAGCCCAGCCTAACTCGTTACTTTTAACCTGTTTGCGCGTTGAACGCGCAGTGTTGTGAGTGAAGTAGTGCGAGGGACTGAGAGTGTATCAGAGAGAAGCATCGGTTAACTGTGTTTGAACACGCGCTGGCTAAAATGCCACACATATATACTAATGAATAGTGTATGTTTACGTCTTCTGCGATTGAAGTGCTCCTGCTGCTGTCGAGGAATGCCGTCGGCGCTTTCCGACACGTCGAATTTCTGATCGTAGAGTGTTTACCAGAGTTTTCACCACAACGCGAGAAATGGGTATTCTTCCAAGTTCCCTGTTTTCTTCTGAACAGCAAAGCATTGTTTAAATGGTGCAGCTTAGTATTACTACCAGCACACGGCGACTTTCTGCACCTATCAGTGTCCCACAAACACGGACATTACATGCGGAAAACTTGTACATATTTCAAAATCTCAATGGGTTTGGGTGGGTGGGACACATACGTGCGCGCGACTACCCGAAAGCTCCGAAAACCGTAAAAGTGGTTAGTAAGACGTAAAGAAAATAACATTATAACTACTAGGTGATAAACAAATGTACATTAAATGTGTTCTATCTCGCAAACCATTCGGAAGGATCATCGCAGTTCCATCACAATTACGAGGAGGAACAATACAGGATCACCTCACTTTTTTGCCTGGCTGGGTGCCGCATCATCTCTAACTTGCACCTCGCCGGGGCCAACAAGCACATCGGCCTAACACCACGAAGGAATCGGCCTTCCCATCATGTACACCTGCATCGCCCGTGATATGATATTCCCCCTACTATCTCCGAATATGACATCGAAATGGAACTCCGTCTACTGGGCGTCCATAGTGGTTCAAGACTTTTCACTGGCCATGAACCTTCCTCGGATGTATTGCTGTTTATTCCTAATGCAGATGACTTCCTATACATCATTGACAACGGAGTGGTTATCCATCGCATCGTACCGACTCTACGCCTCCGAATATTCTGGTTCAGCTCCCGGACAAGACACCAGCTCAACCTTCAGCAGCCGCGCCACCACAGGAAACATCGCCACAACCGACTTCGTCCTCTCTTTACACCGCACCAGTGACTACTACCACCATCTCCACCTTCACTTCTATTCCCACCTCTTCTTCCGTTCCCATCACCACAACATCCATGTCTCTTCCTTCCCCACTTATGATTTCTTCTCTCCCCGCCTGTCCCATCCCTGAAGAACCTAGCTCCCAGCCCGCACCCCTTCTACCTCCTGCAGCGGAAACTGCCAAAGCTCCGCTTGACACAGCACGTCCACCATCGTCCCCACCGCCGCCCGACAGCACCACCATCTTCGGCTGCGGGGCCCGCGGAGTGGACCCGAGTATTCCACCGGAAGACATCGCCCACGAACTTCGCCGGCCAGGACTACCGATCCGCAGGGCGTCCAGGATCTTCAATGCCGATGGCCCTACCTTTTTGGTTCGCCTTCATTTTCCGACGTCCGCCGACACCGAGCGCCTCATTGAATATGGACTACATCTATATGGCCGCCATCATCGTGTCGCTCTCCCCCTCAATTCCGAACCGACCTCGCACATCTCGACGACGTCCCCGGCCAGCCCCCCCCCCTCCCCAGCCACGCCCACATACCCTTTTTTCTCCACCTCCTCCTGGTTACTTTTCATCTCCACCGCCTAACTTCGACCTCCTCCGTCTCCTCCTCACATCGCTCGTTAATATCTCCTCCTTATTCCACCTCCTGGCACTCCACATTTCCCATCACCCCCTAGTTTAAATCTTCTATCTCATACAAGACTGTAACTTAACCGATGAAATAAATAAAGCAATTGCCCCATACTTAGGCATAGACACACTTCCTACCCCATCTTCTACTTCTTCACATCCTTTACGCACCTCCTTCTTGCATCACCTCTACCCGACCCGCCCAAATCTCTTGGCCAGAGAGAGGGCGTAACCCTCTAGGTGGCCCGCTCCACCCCTTCATGGTGGGGAATGAAAACATTTGAGTAGCAGCAACCATTCGTATCCCGGCCAGAGAGAGGGTGTTGCCCTCTCGGTGGCTCGCCTTAACCCTTCAGGGTGAGGAATGAAAGCATCATTAAGAAACAAGGATATGTCCATATGAAGTTTTTTGCTTCCAATGATCATTCCTCTCATATCCTTGAACATTGACTATGCTTCTGGGGCATCATGTATATTTCACAACGGTAGCTTCAAATGTGCTCAAGTCGAGCGAGTAAGGTACGTGGTACGGATCAGGAAGCAGTAAGCTATCTTCCGAAGGATGATGGTTCGAACCCCAGTTTCACACCCGGTAAATATTGGTGCTGTGCCTTAATTAAGGCTTTACTCGGTTCTTTCTTAGGCTTAATCCTCTCCAATCCCAACGTCGCGTCGCTGAAAATCTGAAAATCTGATGTGACGTTGAACTACAACAAAAAAAAAAAAAAGCGACACCAGTGTCACACAATTATGAATGGAACTCTATGAATCATTCAATTTATCATGCAAATTGCTAATTTCTTGGCTTTTTTAGTGAAGACACAACGGCTTTCCATCACTTCCTTTGGTGAGAAATGCTCCATCGAGTTTGCTGATCAAGATCAGAATTCTGAAGCCAATTCAACACTTTTACCTTTCCTACTCGTTCGTAATTATATGAAGCAGAAGAGAGACTTTCCCTAGACTTAAAGTAAAGAAGGAACAACACAAGTGAATAATTCCCAGTAACATTTGCTGATACACAGTCATACAAATAAAATAGCATATTTTTTTTTCACAATGCACGGATTCTGTTTTGATTTTAAACGACACGGGGAGCTTACTTCTGTAAAGTATCCGAGTGATATGGTAATAGACCATATATTACTCATTTCTATAGTTCTTAGTGTTTATCGTACATTATGAAAATACCTCAAACATAGACTGAACGTGGGCTTTAGATGAAGAAACTACTGGATATCGAACTCCATCGTCTATAAACAAAGAGTTTTTCGAAGAGAATATGCTGCACGCTTTCCTTCCAAGAGAGGCACAATCCTGGCCTTAGGAAGTTGGTAAGAACAGATTCGTTGCTACACAATACTGGCCAGCATCGTATATTTCATGCCCAATAAAACAGGTCTTACAAAAAAACTTGTGAACAGCTGTATGAAATTCGAGTCGACAAAACTGCGCAACTTGCCACAAGTTAAATGCGACTCTCATTCTAATAAAGTTTGCTTGATGACCGAATAATTTGGCAGATATTACGGGCTCCCGGATCATTCGACCTTATGCCACCTGACAACAGACCAATGAAAGACGCAACGTCATTGTAACAGCTCAAGCATTTCAACTAGGAAATATTTCAAAGACGCCTACTATGACCATCGGGTTTATGGTGTCAGTATAAAACAGTGATTTAAGACTTTTTCCGACATTATCCCTGGTGCGGTCGTGGGTGGGAACCATATCACACATGTGCACTTGGCCCTGTCTTAAAGCCTCATGCGCTTCCTGTTGTCATACTAATTAGCGTTGACATATTCGCTATTGAGTGTTCCTGTGGTGGTTTATAGTATTGTGCGTATATGAAGAGGTGTCCGCGAGTCAGAGGATTTAACCAGATGCGGATAAAATTTTTGAACTGTCCGGGAATCGACCCGGAATCTTCTGAACCGAAGGTGGCGATAATGATAATTGTGCGAAGGAGCCGTAGGAACATGATTAAATTCAAATACTGTATCATTAAGTAAAGATGTGTGTGCTCCATGTTTACGACTCTATTCATACATTATTATTATTATTATTATTATTATTATTATTATTATTATTATTATTATTATTATTATTATTATGTCCGACTCGTTGGCTGAACGGTCAGCGTACTGGCCTTCGGTTCAGAGGGTCCCGGGTTCGATTCCCGGCCGGGTCGGGGATTTTAACCTTAATTGGTTAATTCCAATGGCACGGGGGCTGGGTGTATGTGTTGTCTTCTTCATCATTTCATCCTCATCACGACGCGTAGGTCGCCTACGGGAGTCAAATAGAAAGACCTGCACCTGGCGAGCCAAACCCATCCTGGGATATCCCGGCACTAAAAGCCATACGACATTTCATTTTTTCATTATTATTATTATTATTATTATTATTATTATTATTATTATTATTATTATTAGCGTATTCTCCCAATAATGGAAGACGTTAAGCAAACAACTCAATCAAGCTTTCTTTGGGTTCTTCTTGTTCTTCCAATAGGCTTTCATTCTCTGAGAAGGCTTGTTTACGTTCTTCCGACCATTTCGGTCTGCACTGTATTTGCTTTGGTTGCTCTGATGTAACTTCCCACTTGTTGACTTTGTGTCTGAAGGTGTCTCTTTCTAAAATGTCTGTTGCACATATGTTTGCGTTTTTGAGGTCCTTTCGAAATTCGTCCAGCCAAGGTGTTGGATTCGTAAGTGAGGTAACATAATTTAATATTCTTTTTGACAGTCGATTTTCTGGTAATCTTGTGAGGTGTCCAAAGAATTTCATTCGTCTTTTCTTAATGTCAATTTCAATGTTTGAAACTTTTTCTGTTGTTTTGATTGATTGTAGCCTGTAACCATCTTGGGTATATCTTGCTCCTAGGATTTTCCTGATGATCTTCCTCTCTTGCTTTTTTATTTCTTCTAATTCTTGTTTAGTGTTAAGTGACAATGTTTCACTTGCGTAAAGGACTGTTGGTTTTATGACTGTGTTGTAATGCCGAATTTTTGTCTGTCTTGACATGCATTTTTTGTTGTAGATGTCTTGAACTAACCCTAATGCCTTCTTGACTTTTTGGAGACGGTTTTGCTGTGAGATCTTCTCAAGGCCTGTCGGTTCGATGAATTCTCCGAGGTATTTAAAGTACGAGACCCGGTCGATTTTACCGTATTTTGTTCTCAGGCTCGTGATATCTGTCTTTGAACAGAAGAATTTAGTTTTCTCAAATGAAATCTGTAGTCCCACTTTTTCTGCAGATTCCTTAAGTATCTCGAGCTGCTTGATGGCAGTCTCCTCATCCTCTGTTAAAATCGCCAGATCGTCCGCAAATGCGAGGTATGATACGTAGAGGTTGTTTTTGTGAAAGCCCAATCGGATCGGTTTCCAAGATTCACGTTTCTTGAGTTCCTTCTCCCATTCTTCCATAACCTTATCTAGGACGACGTTGAACAGAATAGGAGAGAGTCCATCACCTTGTCTCACATCTGTTTGAATGTCGAAGGGTTCTGAAATTTCTCCCATCAATTTCACTTTAGATTTTGTGCCCGTTAGTGTTTGTTTTATGAGTTCTAGGGTTTTGGGATCTAGTCCTCGGGCTGAGTGGCGCAGACGGTTGAGGAGCTGGCCTTCTGATTCCAAATTGGCAGATTCGATCCTAGCTCAGACTGGTAGTAGGCCTATTTGAAGGTAATCGAACACGTCAGCTTCGTGTCGGTAGGTTTACTGGTACGTAAATTCAGGCACCTCGGTGTCTCCGAAATCCATCAGAAGAGTAGGCCTAGTTAGTTGGGCATAAAAGCAATAACTGTATTCTTCTTCTTCTTATTATTATTATTAATATGACGACAGCCGTAGCCGGATCCCGTGAGGTCTCCGAAATTAAGCAACATTGGACGTGGTTGGGAGTTGGATGGGTTACCACGCGCTGTTGGTGGGGGTAAGGGAATGGAGAAGCGAAAAGAAACTGGCCACCTTACCGTACGTAAACTCCGGCCCAGGCACACGTCTACGGAGGTTCGGACCAGCCCTGGGGCAGATTACACCCTTACCTTACCTTACCTTCTTCTTCTTCTACTACTACTACTACTTCTTCTTCTTCTTCTTCTTCTTCTTCTTCTTATTATTATTATTATTATTATTATTATTATTATTATTATTATTATTATTATTATTATTATTTCACCTCTAGCAGAAAAACACAATATTTTCGGACAAAACTTAGCGAAATCACAAAGTAACTCTTTTTGTCAACTCTGACTCTTTAATTGGATTACATCAAGTCTATAATAAGATTCAAATCAGGCACGATACTAAAGAACAATCACGACTGTGGTGGTCGCTGAGGTAAAAAAGAGAAATAAGGAGCTGTTATTTGTAATAATTTAATTCCTGCTGTAACAAGTACTGTACCCACCCATATCGTCAATGAACTAGAAAACGACAAGATACAGTTCGCGTGTGTCTTGTTTCACAAGATACCATGTATGGAATATCCAGGTATATGCCCCGGCTAGATTTAATTACTCTCAGATGAATAGGAAAATAAATGGTATCACCTGCTCATACTAAGGAAGTGTAATTAAGTAATAAGGCCCTATTTGGAGTCACGTAATTGACGGTGAGTATCGCCACTATACGGCTCCTGCTTCTCATATCAACATTTGCGTCGAACAGGATCGTGGCACACTACTCAGAGCCTATAGTGTGAGTGCACGAGATTATTGGAGTCAGCTCTTGAGCCGAGAGTATCTTTACAATGAAAATCCTCAGCCTGTTTCCAGTCATTGGAACGGGTCAGAAATTAAATGAATGAAGCCCCATCTGGCGGCGAGGATAGGAATTGTGCCGGCTGCCGAGGCTTGTCGCACTCCTCGGGGCAATGATTAATGAATGATAGATGAAATGAAATGATATTGGAGAGTGTTACTGGAATTAATTATGACAGGGAAAACCGCAGTACCCGGAGAAAAACCCGTCCCGCCTCCGCATTGTCCAGCACAAATCTCACATGGAGTGAACGGGATTTGAACAACGGAACTAGCGGTGAGAGGCCGGCGCGCTGTCGCCTGAGCCACGGAGAGTGTCTTTACAATTTTAAAATTTTCAACTTCTGCACCTCTCTGAATCCTTTGAATTAAAATTTAGTGTCCTTTATGGTTTAAACAAGATTTTAATTAGGGCGAATTCTGAGGGAAACTTCTATATAAATAACATTATTATTTTGTCTGCACACTTCAGATTTCTGCCCCTTTTTTCGTTATCATATATTAGTATACAAAAGTCGAAGATAGACACAAGAGGCGGCCTACTCAGTTTTCTGTGAACACATATATGACAAAGCCCACTACTTCACGCACATTATCACAGGTATTAACTTATTACACATTGATAAATAATATTAAAACATTACATATAAAGGAGGCAATAGAAAATCACTTCATAATGAAGAGACAATCAGAATAACCTCAACGATCAAAGATTCCCCACTCTTTGATCTTCTTTCTTTATCCGTTTACCCTCCAGAGTTAGTTTTCCCTCGGATTCAGCGAGGGATTCGACCTCTACCGCCTCAAGGGCAGTGTCCTGGAGCGTGACACATTTGGATCGGGGATTACAACTGGGAAGGACGACCAGTACCTCGCCCAGACGGCCTCACCTGATATGGTGAACAGGGACCTTGTGCGAGGGATGGAAAGACTGCAAGTAATAGACAAGGAAGAGGAAAGTAAGCGGCCGCGGCCTTAGGTTAGGTACCATCCCGGCTTTTTTCTGGAGAAGAAGTGGAAAACCACGCAAAACCACTTTGAGAATGATTAAGGTGGGAATCGAAACCCCCGTACTCAGCTGACCTCCCGATGCTGAAAGGACCCCATTCCAGTCCTCGTAACAGTTTTCAAATTTCGTGACACATCCGGGAATCCAACCCGAGCCTTCGGGGGTGGCCGCTAGTCACACTAACTACTCCACCACACACTTTAATCTACTGAATCACATATCAGTAGAGCACAATTCACACTACATAAAATGATAACTTTAAGAATTCATTAATGCTTTTTACAGATCCCATAAATCATTTCAAAAACAATTTAAAATGCGATATTAATAATTACAATAATAACAGAATAAAAGTACTGTTCCGCAAAGGCCGTTGACGTCACCAGAATATGACGTATTGCGAAGTTACGGTTAAACCAGCCAGCTGAAGTAACCTCAGTAAGACATAGTGCACTACACCGTACTCCCAGCTGGACTACTGAGGAAAGAGGAAGAAGCAGAGGAGGAATTATTCATTGAGATTAGGCCGGGCTGAGTGGCTCAGACGGGTGAGGTGGCAGGTTCGATCCTGGCTCAGTCCGCTGGTATTTGAAGGTGCTCAAATACTTCAGCCTCGTATCATTAGATTTACTGGCACGTACAAGAATTCCTGCAGGACTAAATTCCGGCACCTCTCCTTCTCCTAAAACCGTAAAAGGCGGTAGTGGGACGTAAAGAAAATAACATTATTATGCTTAAGGCAAGTTCTAACACTCAAGGATTGCTAAAGGATATTTTCATTCAACTTAAAAAATGTTCCTTAATTCATAACATCTAAAATAAAAGTTAAAAAAATTCAAAGTGTGATTTGAAAGTATATGATGACATTAAACAGAAATTAAAGACATTTGTAACGGAAATGAAAGACGTAAAAGGGTGCGAGGCAAAATGAATGACCCATAAATGACAAGTAGCCGACCTGTGTGAGGAAGACGTACATTAAATGGTATACATTATAATCCTACGTTAAAAGAGGAAAGAAGGGTTTTATATCATCTTCAGACCAACGGAAATAGATTCTAGTACCTTCTTCTTCTTCTCTCGGTGCCTATCCGTTTCGGATGTTGGCGATCATGATGGCTATTTTTGTCTTGTTTGAGGCAGCGTGGAACAGTTCAGCTGATGCCATATTGCATCAGCCTCTAAGATTGTCAAGCCAAGACATTCGTCTCTTCCAGGACCTCTTTTGCTGTTGATTTGCCTCTGAAGTTTTTTTTGGAATAGGTCGTAGCTATTTATGTCCCACATACTGCAGCTTTCGGCATTTCAATATGTTGATCAACTGAGTTGTGTTCAACCTTCTCATTACCTCCACGTTCGGCATCGTCTGGGTCCAAGATATTCTCAGGATCCGCCTATAAAGCCATATTTCAAAGGCCTCCAGCTTCTCTGTGTTTTAATTTAAGGTCCATGTCTCTACACCATGTAAAAGAACAGTAAATGCATAGCAGTGCAAAAGTCTGATTTTAGGTCCTAGTATCCACATCAATAAAACTTTACGAGCTCCACTATCTGGCCATTCATTTCTTTTGAAATTTCTTGGATAATTATCCGTTTCAGATTAATTCATGACCATATTAGTGATCTTCATGTCTACTTGTCTGTTTGTTCCACCGCCATGGAGAAACGGCTGAATATATAGTCAGTAACAGTTCTGTTCGTACAGCTGGAATGTTAATGTAAGTCGACTGTTTTGTAAAATAAATATACATTTGTTTGCACTTTTCTGGTAGGAACTTGATAAAGTGTGACGTCGGTTTTTAATATTACATACCAAATTCAGAAATTATATGAACAAATTCACTGTGTACGTTTAATTCCCCTAGCTGTCTTATGAACATCTCATTATCCACACACACAACACACCACTCTACCGACCACAACAGAAACATCCAATTGTGAATAGTCCTACATCCTTCCACGTAGGGTTGGCGACAGGGAGGGCATCCGACCGTAAAACTGGGATAAATGCATACCTTGTGCCGATACCAAAAAATTGAGAATAATCCAGGAAGAACAAGAATACACATATCCTCTAATTGTAGTAGGGGGCAGCAATGGGAACGTCGAAATTGGTTGGCACCACTGAAGGCTCCCTACCCAGTAGCTGTGGACACAAGCTTATTATTTATTTATTTATTTATTTATTTATTTATTTATTTATTTATTTATTTATTTATTTATTTATTTACAACGATACTGCCAACTGTGGACTATGGTTACACAAACTACCGGCCTCACTTTCTTAGGGTTACACCTTTTTGTATACATAATAACCAAAAGTTTTTCAATCTACGCTCCTTTTCAGCCCTTCTTCCGCCGAGATGTTCCGCGGTTTAGCAAGTTCTTTCTCTAGCCGCATGTCATTGTGCACCTCCTTCATCGAGCGGGGAAGAGATTTTGCATTTTTGTTTTTTCCGTAAAGTGAACACTTTGTGTGCCAATCTCTCCGGCTTCATTATCTTCAGGTGACCATGAAAGGTTAACCTTCGTTTCTTTATTACGGTGGTGGCTTTTCGACTCTCGCATACAGTTCTTGTTTGAGCTCAAGTGCAAGAGAAAACCATCGGACACTTTCTTATGACTCAAAATCTTTCCGAGCAACTTTCCATCCTCTCTCTATCGACATCTTCCTTTTTTGAGAGTGTTTCTGCAGCGTCTGACTACTACACAGTAGTGTCTCAGTTTAGCCCGCTAGAAGATGGATTTGGATCTGTAAGTATCATGGCTCATTTTAAATGCCAATTCCATCCCCCTTGCCCTCTGTCGTAGTGCTTCTTTTCATTGTTATTAGGGGTAATAATCTCGCCAAGGTATTTAAATTTCATGGTCCTGCCGACAAGCACTTCGGACAGCCTATTTGTCATTAGTACGGCCAATACTGTTGTACGGGCTACCTTCCTGGCTCCCTACTACAGTGGAGAACATGATCAAACTAGAGGGAGCTCAACACCGAACAGAATGACTAATTACTCAACACGGTCATTGAAATACAGCCAGGTCACTGCCCCCCATAACAACCCTCTGTAAAAAAATAGATATTGCTTTTCTGAGAAAATCCCTCACAAGTAACATTCATACAAACACTTTCAACCGCTTACAGCTGAACTATCGTTCCGCTCAAGGACGTCGAGATGGGTCCCTTTTCCTTCCATTTTCAAGAACAGAATCATATAAAACTGGCTTCTTTATTCGTTCTGCTCGGCTGTTGAATGAACTCTTACCACAGATAAAAGAACTAACTGCAGAAATTTTTTTAAAGTGGTAAAAAAGCAAATCAAAGCAAAGTCATCTCCGTACAGGCCATGAAGGCCCTTGGAGTGGTGGAAGGTAAAGGCACCTCGGCACTTGATGGGGTAGTGTGGTTAGCTCTACGCCCGGCCGCATTTGCCCCAAGGAGTTAACCTGGTATTCATTTTTGGTGCAGGCTGAGTAAACCTCAGGGCCATGTGCACCTTTTAAAGTGGTAAAAAGGATGTATATATAACGAAACTTTCTGTACGTAACATAATTTTTCTAGTGTGTGAATGTTCAGTATGAGTGGGAGGACGGATGAAAGTTTATGGGATCCCGAGTGAGTGAGACTGTATGTGGGTATGAGTGAGCCGGCCTAGCTAAAGGATATGGGGAGATTCTAGGGAGAGAGAGAGAGAGAGAGAGAGAGAGAGAGAGAGAGAGAGAGTGTCGAATTACTTGAATGTTGAACAGGTCTTGTGAGTATTATGTAAATATGCCTATGTAAATACGGCAACTGTATATAAGCACACTATGTAGAACGTAACTGTATATTTGTATATTGCAACTTTAAGTGGTGATCGAGGCACTTTCGTGTATGTGGGGCTACGGCCTTTCTCCATTCAGCATCCCTAAATTGTACCTACAATTAGTGTAAAATAAATAAATAATAATAATAATAATAAGCCGCCTCGATGCTGTGAGTGGAGTCTGTCGTTTCCGAATCCATATACTCGGTCTTTTCAACGAAGATCATTAAGCCTGTTTTAGCAGCTACTGCAATTCTTGAAGAATTTCCACATGTTTCACTGCTGTTTCAAGATTGTCTGCTAGGAGCACATTGCCATCCGCAAAAGCCAAACTGTCAAAAGTGATGCCTGTATTTTTGCATCCCACTCTCACTCCATTTTGAAGATCGCTTTCGGTCAACTTTTTCCTCCACTCTATGATTACCTTCTCCAAAATATTATTATTATTATTATTATTATTATTATTATTATTATTATTATTATTATTTGCTCAAAAAATGAAATTCAGCTAATTATCCAATATAATTTTATAATTAAGAATGTTGTTGATGTTCAATCCTCGTGGTTTCTACAAATTATTGTTACCGACATCCACTGTATGTGACCAGAGAGGACAGATGAGGTTAGCCTCAGGCATTCCGGATGATAATGCACGCACTTGGAGCTCCAGGCGTTGCGTCAATCGCAATCAACGTCTAACAAACGTGTTGCTCCTGGCAATGACTGCCGGGAACGTCCTTCACTTCCAATAGTAACCATCTCCAAACGCACTGTAAATTATTCCAGTTTATAACTAAACGTGGAAGAAAAGTTAATCATGAAACTTAAAATGAGGAGCTGAATACTTCTATGTCTCCACTGTCAACGCCCTGAAACCCTGAACGCTTCATATCCTCCACAAGAGATGAACCATTTATAGCTGGATGCAAAATCTACAAAATTATAAATTTTGAGATATTGGTGTCTCCTTATGTTTTAGCGCCAGCTGATTTCATTGGCGTAGGCAAAATTTTGCTAAACTTAACATCTGGTGATGTAAAAGGTGAATTAAGTTACGTAGTTTTCACAAAACTTAATATCTACTGACAACTTTTTTTTAATTTATTTTTTTATTTATTTATTTATTTTTTTTTTTTTTTACAAAAGTCAACCTATACACTGCACTTACTGAAACTTGACATCTATATATTTAAAACGCAGGGTGTTTTTACAAATTCTTGATAGAGACTGGACAATATTTGATTTTAAATCTGAATCTCAGGAAATTTTGAAGGAGAAGCTTCCATTCAATATGACTGACGTTCGTATGATGCAATTTAAGAACAGGCAGGTATCCCTGAAAACATCATACACAGGGTCCAATATTGGAAGTTCTTTAAGCCGGCAATAAGTAATACAAAGACCATTGATACAGCTGTGAAACTTCCATTCATAAATCACGTTAGTGAAAAAGCAGTTCTGGCATAAAGAAGTTACTGAAGAACTTCGATGGGTCTTCACAAGAAGCGTTAACATTTTATGTAGACGTGTGCCGCGATTGTCAGAAGAATAGTGAGGATACAGCAGCGTCTGCGTATTTTGATGAATAAACTTCATATTAGTTGATAAGATTGTGTTTATCAGTGAAGTGCCCTGTATTATTGACAATATTTTTGGACACTTAATTGATAATACGTTTGAATGAAGGCATATAAATGTCTGAGTTTTATTATTCTTCCTTTCACTGACCAATACGGTTTAAATGTGTAAGGATAGTAGGTTTTTCTTGAAAATCTTGATTAAGAAGATTAGAATCTGATAACATAAATGCGTAGATGTTGACTTCTATAAAAATATCTTGTTTTCAGTGTTAATTTAGAGGCAGTGTGTATTTACTTATAAAACTATGTAAAATATTTACTATCCATTTCATTTATATCATTTTCATTAAACAGATATTAGCTGAAAAAAATACTGTGTTTCATTTTTGAGTTAAAAAACATCTCTCCTGAAAATGTATATTTTTGAAGATGTCGAGTTTTGTGAAACTCCGCCTCAATTCTAGATACTGTTAACCAATGAAATTAGATTACACTTACTTTTAATCATGGATGAGAAGAACAGAGAAAGAAAGAAAGAGTAGAGAATTAGAAATACAAGATGTTATTAAATTTCCCTTTCGGAGAATCAAATGATCATAAATATTTTCTCCGGTAAAATGCGTGACGGTGAACAGGTCTTTAGACCACTTGGCCGTCTGTGAGAATGGGGATCTTCCAAGGATGAATTCTAATTAATGAAGACGAAACAAACCGATTAAGGCTAAAATCCCTCACCCAGTCGAGAATCGAGCCTGGGACTTCTTGCACCAAATGTCAGCATGCTAACCAGTGCATGTGAATTATTGATGGATGACCATGACATACAGATCCACAGCCTGTGCACCTCTCAAGGTGCTGTTGCTAGGTAACGTCACGTCACACTATTTCGTTACACAAATTTTCATTGTGACCCGAGCTCTATTCCACAGTGAAACATGAATTTTCATTTCAAAAGTCTTCACCCTCCGACCGGGATTCAAATCGCGCCTGGCTTGGTAAGAAGTCGGTGATTACACCACTTCTGCGAATAATAATAATAATAATAATAATAATAATAATAATAATAATAATAATAATAATAATAATAATAATAATAATAATAATAATAATAATAATAATAATTGAAGTCAAAGAGACCTCTTAACAAGTCAAAGGTAAAGGTCTACTATAGTTTATGCAAGCTACCGAAGATCAGTCTAATCAGAAGGTACCTTACTAACATTCCATGCTAATCTTATTACTCTACACAGCCATTTAATCCCTGCCTTCCCACAGTATTTCACCATTTCTTGTCAAATTATCATATAATAGCTAAAGTACCCGTTGTTGACGGGACAATTACTTATCATTGGCTTGATTATATTTTTGTCCACTCCTTATATTCTTACGCCTATTCTGGGGGCGAATATGGGGCCATGCCTCTCCCTATCAACTGTCCTGTCACCTAGACAATATTTCTGTCCATGGACTCATGATCGGAGCTCGAGGCACAATCCCTAAAATTATTGTACAGCTGTGGGATTCTCTCGGTCTCAGCCGGACACGACTTCACGACATCGCTATCGCCGCAATACGAGGTTCAGTGACCATACTCCGTTATCATCTATATAACATCTGAAGAACCGTATTGCAAATTTATTCCTGAGCCTTGTGGTGATTTTTCTACCTGGCCCACTAGCAAAGTCAACAGTAACTTAGAAGACAAAATACTATGTAGTCGACATACTTTGTCCTTGTGGCAGCCTCCGCGTGGGGGAAGTTGTAATAATAAAACATCTATCGGAATCACTGGCAGCAGAAGAGTCAAAGCACGGCTGACTGGATCCCTAGCTAGAGCGACGCATCAAGTCGGCCGTGGTCAAAGCATATTACAATAAACAATACTCAATATAATGTTATTGTTGAACAATTCTTCATGCGCTTTAGATACTGTAGGCCTTGGCATATAGTTTTCTTCTAATTGGGCATCCAATGTAAAGGTAGGTGGTGGTGGGGTGTTTCCATTCCTCACTTTAGGTGAGGCGGGTCGTCGCTTTCTCTCTGGTCAGGGGAAGAGGTGGTGTTGGAGATTTCTATTTTTGGAAATTGAGATTGAAGGAGATTGTTTTCTGAAATCAGAAAATTGGCCTCTTGGCTAAGGGAGGATTTTAATTTTCTTGTGATTTTTATCAGCTTAAGAGTCCTCCTTCCTCCTTTCATCACGTTCATTCAAGTCTTCCTCTCATTCCGCTAGTCATCTTTACAATTAAGTTCCTTGCCGATATGCGTTGATGAACACGCGACTTTTCACCTGAAGTCAATCATGACAATACCATCGGCATCGCCAGTTCCATATTACGATGCTCGACGTTGACATGGACTAACCAACAAAAGTCGAAATTCATGAATATATCGGTAATCACAGCTGGTACGGTAAAAGTGTATAAGACCTTAGTGATCGTATTCTTTTGTTATGTAGTGTTTATCTATAAGACAAATAATCACATGGCGTCTCCGAAGACCTTAAAAAGTAGTTAGTGGGACGTAAAACAAATAACATTATTATTAATAATCACATACAGTAGATATTTGAGAAATGCAGATTAGATCTTCCCCTGAACTACCACATCACCCAGCACGAATAAAATTATTCATAGTCTATATTGTAGTACCTTGTTCCCCAATTCTAAACACCTACTTTTAAAATAATTTCTTTTCATCCATTCTCTCGTGATGCATGTACATACGAGGTACATATATACATACATACATACATACATACAGATATGCCGGAAAGTTAAACATAGCATTTCTTTGTTACCGTAGACACGACCAATACAGAAATACCATTCCTTTTTAATTCTGCTTTATAACATGGGAGTTTATTTACCATCCTTTCCACTTCCTTAGGCGTAATTTCACTAACACCATTGTCCTCTTTCCCATGAGCTCGGTTGCCCGCCTTGTCAACAGAAATATTTCCTTTTACGCTGAGCAGATTTTCAATGTTCCTGCCACCTGTCCAGTGATTCCGTGGGATCTGCTATGAATTCATATTAGGCCTATTCATTTCCTTTTTCCCTCCCATTCTCAGATTCTTTATTACTATCAAGAATGGTTTCCCTGCCACCTACACATAGACGGACTTAAGTCAAGACGTCCACCCACGGCGGAGAACCTTTTAGCCAGTAATTTCAACCTGACTGAGAGATGGTCTAATGAATGGAGACAATTTGCTCCAGCAGAATCCTTAGATATGCCGTACATTACACATTACCTGGCTTTGAACAACCTCGGAAAGTATGGTCCAAGATAAACCGGATCCGGACTAACCATGGTGAGTGTGCAGAGCTGCTGTATAAAAAGTCATCATCCTGCTGCGACTGTGGTGCTGAGAGGCAAACTGTGAAGCACATCACACAAGAATGCCCACTGAGACGTTTCAATGGAGAAACAAGTGATTTTTTCCTGGCGACGCCACAGGCAATTACCTATGTAAATAATGTAGATATAAATCTGTAATTTATTGTACTGTTCATGTATATGCCATACGATAAATAAATAATAAATGAAATAATCCTAGGATTCAAAAATATTATTTGTTTCACTCTGCTTTTTTCGTCCACGTCTTGATCAGTCCTTGTTCGGAGCCATTTCTGGTATGTCTTCAATTCTGTTCCATAACAAATGGTGTCGCAACTCTCAGGACCATTTACAAGGCCACTCAGCAGTTGCCAACGGTTCACGAATTAAGACGTGACTACAGTAACCCACACTACTAATCAAATAAGAACCACTAGTAATGGAAATAAATAAATAAATAAATAAATAAATAAATAAATAAATAAATAAATAAATAAATTAATTAATTAATTAATTAATTTTAAAAATCGGACAATGACCGACATTAAGTGTTAAAAATATAGGTAAATATCAGCGTCACATACTCTTTGTTGCACGGAGCAGACGGCCAGAGTACTTGACAAGAGTTTGGGTGCTACCATTAGCAAGAAACTGTACTTCTTAGCAATTTCGTCAATCTGCTTCTGTTTAGCATGACGGTATATATAATGGGGGCACTTAGAAAGCCGAAAACCTATTCTCTACCGCATTGTCGAAAAACTCAATCGGGCTGCTGAACAGTCTTATCATAGATTTAGAATTTAGAACTGACTTTACGTCGCACCGACACAGATAGTTCTTATGGCGACGATGGGATAAGAAAGGGCTAAAAGTGGGAAGGAATCGGCCGTAGTCTTAATTAAGGTAGAGATCTAGCATTTTCCTGGTGTGAAAATGGTAAACCACGGAAAACCATCTTCAGGCCTGCCGACAGTGAGATTCGAACGCACTATCTCCCGGGTGCAAGCTCACAGCTGCGCCCCCATAACCGCACGGCCAACTCACCCGGTATCATCTATTTAATATGGATGACTAAGATATTTCAGGTGTTGTAATAGGAAGCCAAGCTCCCCTGCCAGCTATCCCAGGTGAGAGTTCGAAATTGGGGCCCAGGAACAAAGCAGTGTAAGTACTTTCTTCACCGTTCACCCTTTTCTATAGTTATAGCTAGACGTCGGATATGTATACAAATGCATATTTTGTTTGCCGAAATGTAGACGTCCAGAACCGACAAGGAAGTGCGTTTGAAGCTGAAATTGGGCGAATTATTAAGTTTCATAGTACATATATATGCATGTATTTGAGATTAGTGCACACCTTTCAAATTTCAGATTTACTGTGCATGTTTTCGACGTTTATTATGCATATTTTAACGTGTTTTACAAGCAGTCTTCAACAAAATGTAAAGTAATTTAAGCCGTGAACCCTTTCGGCAATGAAATATTTCAAAGGGAACTGGCACTTATCATGACACACTTCCAAATCATACCAGAGTCAATCAAGAAGCTAGAAACACGTGGATTGCGTCTTTGTGATTCGCTGGACATTACAGAGAAAGTCAAGAGTGAAATGGAAGGTATCCTAGGAAAGCCCGGACTCCGTCTGCTAACAAAATATCGTGATGTCCTTTAACGAAAACCGGACTACGACATCATGATTGATATAAACAAATGTTTGGCTCGTTCTGATAATATTTTACACCTACACTCGCTCCCGAATTCAAGTACTGTCCTGGTCACATCCAAAGATACAGAGATATCATTCTCAGTAGTTTTAACAGACAAACGTCACAGATTTAAACTAGAAAACTTGGAGAAGACTATTGTAGCGTACTGCGAAGTAAATTATGGACGTGCAGTGTAAAATGAAAGACGAATGTGTATTTAAGTGTATTACCTCACGTTTATGTTTTTATTTCACACGGTTTTCTTAAAACCTTATTAATGTATTTGTAATGTGTTTTAATTAACACACTGTGCCTTGTCTAGTGAATTGATACGTCTCACAAACTACGCATGTGCCGGGCTGAGTGGCTCAGACGGTTAAGGCGCTGGCCTTCTGACCCCAACTTGGCAGGTTCGATCCTGGCTCAGTCCGGTGGTATTTGAAGGTGCTCAAATACGTCAGCCTCGTGTCGGTAGATTTACTGGTACGTAAAAGAACTCCTGCGGGACAAAATTCCGGCACCTCGGCGTAAAAGAGTAGTTAGTGGGACGTAAAACAAATAACAATAAAATTATTATCAAACTACGGATGTATTGTTTGAACTACTGGAACAGCCGCAGCTGTAAGCAGCGTGATTTTGTTTCTTGTTTTTTTGGGGGGTACGGAGTATAAGATGAAAATAAATAAGTCCAAAATAAAAGTAATGGAATGCAGTCGAACCAAGTCAGGTGATGCAGGAAATATTAGATTAAGTAATGAAGTCTTAAAGGAAGTAAATGAAATTTATTACTTGGGTACTGAAATAACTAACGATAGCAGAAGTAAGGACGACATAAAATGCAGACTAGCACAAGCAAACAAGGACTTCCTTAAGAAAAAAATTTTGCTCACTTCGAAATATGAAATATTTTAGCTTGGAACTTTGGCCGGTAATGTACTGTTATCTAAGATTCCATTTATACGACTTGTATCAAGTAATTCTTTATGATATATGTGTCGCGGACAGATTTCATAGATAAACTTTTCACATAGTGGTTTTCGTAGGCGCACCAACGATATATCCAAAAGATCTATAGGAAAGATGTAATGTAGACATCTTTATCTTACTAAATACTTCGGATCCATAATTTGATTCACTCGCTTGTTAATATTATTATGTATCACGATCCATTTCATCTGTAAGAGGTGAATTGTTCCTGAAACCCATTGCAATTTGTACGTGCAGCCAAGTGCGCTAGTTAATAAATAAACTGGACCGCTAGTCTCTTAGCTCTTTCTTTCTACGCTATGGGAAGCATCTTTATTCAAAGAAAAAAATAATTCTCTATACTGGCTGCCGGCAAGTATTCAAAGTTACTTTTACAGACATAGTGAGCAATATGTTTTCCCGGCCATTGTTACGGCGTTACATTCTCCGATGGTGAACGTATTCCACACATCCCCGACTGGTGTTCGAGTCCATGGAACATAATCAGTTACCTATTCTAAACGTCCAACACAATTGCAATAGACAGATCTCGACGTATGCCGCTAGGGATGCTATACTAATTTACAGTTGAGTGAAATTCTGCTCATTCTAAAGCAATAAATAACGGAGTTAACACTTGCAGACATTGTTTGTTAGTGCTGAAGGAGATAAGAGCTACAATGTGGGTAATGCGGACATAAATCGTACGTACACACAGTACAGTTTGTTTCGTCGATTTTGTGCCCGTGTGATAAATCTGCAGTACAAAGGAACACAAGGCAACTAAAATACGAGTGGAAGGGCTTTGTGTTTGACCAGAACGTGCCAGGCTTTATGAAACTCAGGTCACCACCTGCACACATGAATTCTCACTTTAATAGTGTTCCATCTCCTAGGGGAAAACTGAAATTCCTACGCTAGGTGCGTAATTAACGGCCCTTTGAAGTAATATTTAAAACACTGACTGATTAGAAGGAAAATACGGAAATAAAACAAAGGTGTCCCTAGGTAATTCTGGAATAAAGGTAGACGACTTTTTAAGGCCCACCCTCAAAATCTGAGCTTGAAACATAGGCTTGGACTGGGAGGAACAAATAAGAAAACTCAAGCAACATTCCTCGATATTCTTTGACCGCTAGCTACGTGTAGAACATTAGATTATAGAAGAAATGAATTCATAACGTCTGAAGATCAATAGCGCAGTAGTGAAACATTATTATTCCTTTTTCACGTATATTTAAAGTCATAATTATTTCTTGTGGTTCTAATATCTTCTCCTTGTCCTTGGTCTGGAAGATTCTCTTTTCGCCATTAGATAACGTTAGATGTGCCATGCCGTGATAAAGACATTATTTTAACTTATTTATCAGTTCCTTCTTTCTTAAACTTCGTTACGTTCTGCCTGTTGAGTAATATGGTGGCTTCGAGTCTATCTATTTCTTTATTAAGCTATCATGATATTTTTAATCGTTTTAAAGACATTTGTGTCATGAAATCCCTCTGATTTGATTTGGCATGATGTATATATCTTTTCAAGGTATTGTAGCTAACTCGTGCGTATTTTTGAATTACCTGTATACGTTATGCATGGGTGCATGTTGTGTTTTATTACCCGAACTTACTTAAACGTGCAACTATTTTACACCTGTTGCTTGTTTTCAATTTCTATTGCACTTTTTCCTTATTTTTCTAACTCACTTCTTATCGTAATGAGGTATGATCTATTTGTGCGGACTTTGAAGTGCCTGTTATTTACAGCTGTGTCTTTGTGTGGACGAATTCCTGGTTCCCTTGTCGGGGTTGTAACCGAGCTTGATACTGGCCTAGTCAAATGTTAAGATTTTTTATTGGCTTTGGAAATTGCCACCTCGGTATTTTCAATCGTCGAAGGCTGTTGAGTATATTCATGTTAAGGATTACTTGGAATGTTTACCTGTTATAACACACAGCTGTTGAGATGAGTGAGTGAGCGTCTCGAGGTCTCATATCCCTGGATATTTCTAATACCTTCGATATCATGATGATTGTTCTATAATATTTATGTTTCCTGAATATCACCCTGTGTGGTTGACGATTGTGCGATTACTTTCTGAAGAGAGTTTTTTTTAGTTTGTTTTACTTTGAATTTAATTTTTCCAATTTTTTTCTGCGAGTACTTTTTTTTTAAGTTTGGTCATCATCTCGACTCCTTTTATTTACTGTGTTGAGTGTTTCCGTGGCAACCACACCTTGTTTATTTCCCTTTCCTCCTTGTTAATGAAGGCTAACATATTGAATCCCGTTCTCAAGCATGCGCCTCCTTGTATTTTCAGCCTATTAGGGCCTTTATGACGTCGACGTTGGCTATTTCTTTACTCTTCGCCTGCGGTTAATAATTAGAGGGGAGGATTCGTATTTATTTTATCCTTTGAGACTTGGTCTCTGGTACGAGTTAAAAAAAAAAAAAAAAAAAAAAAAAAAAGAGAATTTGCCATGAGGTTCTCTTCAGTATTGCGTGAAACAAAGTAACGTCTGCACGGGATGACACATTTATGCTTTAAGGATTATAACTGGTACGTTATGGGAAACATACGGGATATGCTCATACCTATGTGACAAATTGAAAATGATTGCATCAACAAGCTGCTCTTCGATGGATGGGTTCAATTTCAAACTGTTTGCCTTGATTAGGGTCTGCGCTATTGGATTTTACGTTCAGCTACTGCGCTCATAGCTCAAATTTGGGTCCACGATCCGGCTACCACTATATTTATCTTTGCTTTTGAACTTGAGGGTCCTCTGTGTTTGTTACAGTAAACATCATCAGTATGGCTCGGATGTCCGACCCGTTGGCTGAATGGTCAGCGTACTTGCCTTCGGTTCAGAGGGTCACGGGTTCGATTCTCGGCCGGGACGGGGATTTTAACCTTCATTGGTTAATTCCAATGGCCCTGGAGCTGGGTGATTGTGCTGTCCCCAACATCCCTGCAACTCACACACCACACATAACACTATCCTCCACCACAATAACAAGCAGTTACCTACACATGGCAGATGTCGCCCACCCTCATCGGAGGGTCTACCTTACAAAGGCTGCATTCGGCCAGTATAGCCACACGAAAGTTTTTTTAAAAAAATGGCTCAGGTGTTTAATACCTGAAAATAGCCCAAATAAGCAAACAAAAATGACCTCAATTATGACGAAATATGACCTCAAACGTGACGAAATATGGATCAAAAATTACAAAATATGACCTGAAAATGAATCTAAATAAGGCCATTTTAAAATAAATTATACGTCGAAATGGCAATTCCTTTGATACTCAATTGTTAACTAAATTCTTTATTCTTACTTTCATAAAATTTTTCTAAATATACATGTTTAGCAATTATTCACAGTTTATTGTCATTGATTCACTTATCAAACATTTGTGAATAAATACCTAAGATTATCAGATCACACAACATTCTGAAAGTCAGAACATGTATGCACCGTGTATTGATTGTTTGAAATACGACAAAACTAGAAAATAATTTATTTTTTGAAATATTTTGGAACGTTTAAGCTCAGATTTCATTAATATTATTCAAACGCGTTAAAGTTTAAATTGAGCACCATGGAATGGATTAAGTATATGTCTTTCAATACATTAGGTCCTATAGAACAAACTCACATACGTTTGTCATTATTCTCCGGGGGTGGAATTCAAGTGTATGGCAAAATTCATGTTTTGTAAACACTTGTTAGCATTCGGTAAGTTGAAGATGATTTTACACAGCTACAGCTGTCGTTAAACCGTTGAAATATGACCGAAATATGACGTTTCTAAGAAAGTAGCCCAATATATGACTTTATGACAAAAAACAGGCAAAGTATGCATGTACTGTATATGACAAATATAGGTCAGTTAGTTGTGACCTTAATTACCTGATTTGCACCACAATCCAATCAGGCAAGAAAACAAATATGACTTTCCTAAACATCCGAGCCCTAATCATCAGTATCTGGATGCAAAAGTAGAAACCTCACACTCACACAAACCCAAGATGTCGAGATGGCAATGGGTGAACATGCCTCTCACATATCAACGAAAATGGAAAAGTCAGAGTATGACCAAAGAGAAGACAGAATTATCTGCCAGGAAATTCGTACATCACTCAGTCTAATACGTAAAATTAGGATATTAATAAAATAGAATTGAATGCTCTTCTCTCGTTTCTTGAAATATATTTAAGCATATGTTACAAAACTTGTAATAGGTAATAAGATAAATATTTTAATCAGTGCAAATTTAGATTTTGGAATTAGGAAGAAATTTGTGATTTGTTTTGCATGGAGTGTGCTATTATACGGCTTTGAATCTTGCACAATCAGAGATCAGGATTGAAAACGACTGGAAGTGTTTGAGATGTGGGTCTGGAGACGAATGCTAAGGATTAAGTGGCTTGAAAAGAGAACAAACGAAAGCGTTCTGCAAGAAATTCGAGGGAAGAGAGAACTGATGCTAACGATACAAAGAAAAAGAGATAAATTCACTGGCCACACCTTGCGACACAATACCTTTTTTTTTTTAACCAATCTGCTGGATGGAAAATTCACGGCGAAGAAAGGCTGAGGACGACCGAGAAAAAAAAATCCTTCAAACTTTGGCACAGAGTCTTCATTATGGTTTTTATTATGAAATGACACGGGGAGCTGAGGACATAAAAGAATGGTTGCATAGAGAAGACATTGATGATGATATTGATAAAACTTGTCGGATTTTAACCCACTTTCTTCTTAGTTCTAGACTCGTGCTAGTCTTAAATTTTTCACAGAGCCAGGAATCACAGTCGGGCAGACTACGAAGGGAGCTGAAATGGCGAACCATTAGGCCATGTTATTGGCCTTTATAGGGAAGATAAAGCTCCAACACATCAACCAACATAATATACAAGAAAATCTCTAAACTTTTATCTTGTTTACAAACTATTATATTATTACAGAGATTTCTGTTATAGGGATTGAGTGAGGTCCTAATAATAAGCCATCGCAGTACTCTGAGCATATTGCAATTAACTCTATTAAGGTTGCTTAGCAGCAAAACCAGTCGAATGCACGTGATGCGTTTACCAACATGTTGCCGCACACACAGTGACCAGTCGTGCACATGTATCGTGCATCTCATTTTGTTTTCTGGTGTTCTCTTACCATTAGCACTGCCAAGCTGTCTCGTTAGCACTAAAGAGCCTGTCTGAGAAGGGAAAACCAAAGAACTCGTACCGACAAAAATAAGAAACCTAAAACGCAACTACACATAGTGTAAGATCTTTCTTCTTCTTCTTTGATCGTCCTTAACACTTTCCAGAGTTTACCTGTATGATGTTCGGATTAAATACATTGGGTTACAAACATTTAATTTTCATTAAGTCTGCTTCCTATATTTGGCGAGTTGGTCGTGTGGTTAGGGGCGCGCAGCTGTGAGCTTGCCTCAGGGAGATGGTGGTTCGAACCCCACTGTCGGTAGCCGTGAGGATGGTTTTCCGTGTTTTCTCATGTTTATACCTTGATTAAGGCCCAGTGTTGCCAACTTATATTTTCAAGATCCGCTAAATACTACTGAAAATTCGCTAAAATTCCGCCAAGAAATCCGATCTCAAATAATGAGCAATAAAAATTAGCAATAATAATAAATAATAAAATTAGATGTCTGCACTCGCCTGATCTGCGAGTTTCACTGGGATTAACCTTCCCCCGCCAGCGAGCCGGCGAGCTAAAACTACTGTAGGCGTTTTACTGCCGGGTGGAAACTAGGTGAATCCCCTACCTCGCGGGCCACACAGAATAGGCCAGTTCATTAAACGGTCTTCCTTCATAGCATAAATATAAATGCTACTCTCTCACAGTTTCATTACCTGTTGTCATTCATCAACTAAGAGATAAGTAACCTTTCCCCACACATAACAAATTTATGATACCATGATCTCATAACATCAAATCCAAAAAAAATGTTTTCCTCATGTGACTGCTAGCTCCTGACAAGAAATACGGAATAGCTCGGTGACAGACTGGGGTACACATTTAAAAAAACAATAAATCTAGAATTCCGCCAAAAAAAATCCGCTGTCCGCTAAATGATATATTTCTCCGCCGACAGTCTTCTAATTCCGTCAAATTTAGCGGAAAATCCGCTAAGTTGGCAACACTGTTAAGGCCACGGTCGCTTCCTTCCCATACCTAGGCCTATCCCATCGTCGCCATAAGACCTATCTGTGTCGGTGCGACGTAAAACAAATTCTAAAAATATCCTCTACTTCCTATAACCTCCGTTTTGACGTTACCTACTTGTAACAAGGAGCAATGAACGGTATAAAGTAACACTAGAGGACCCGAACTGCCCCGCAGCATGTGGTATAAACAGCTAACTCGTCTTGTTACGCCTGTCGTAGTTATATTGTTTAGCCTGCCCTTTTCAATAGTGTTATGAACATTTAATAAGAACCGCGTTATGGTATGCCGCAGTCCGTTCTGTTTGGTAAAAATCTATCCATATATTCGCTTTTTTATCCTGCAGTTCTTGATGTAAAGCTTGGTGGTGTGTCATAGAAGGCAATGGTATTTTTGTCGCAGTTCTTCTATATAGAGCGGTTGCCTTGTGAGCTCATAGCGGTTTTTGCCAGGCAGAGAACTTTTTTAAGATACATGGCATTCAGTCTTTATCCTTCGATAGGTGTTCCCATGATGGGCTATGTTTTTACCGTTGCCTACGCTATATTACAAGGCCTTGAAATGCACTCATGGAAACGGGTAGCATCCTAGTTCACCATTCAGCCGCTAGGATCGCGGTCTTGCCCCCTTGTATTCGCATATGTCAATAAGTATATGTCAATAAGTAAATTATATCCTAAATAAAATATGTGAATGTTTTTGCGAGTATTGACAGTACTTTATGTATAGAGCGGTGCTGCATTGGCTTGGATATGTCATTGAAGTTTCAAAACTTCCCTTTTGAGGGGCTTCTTATCAAGTTTCAAAACTTTCCCTCTTCTACTTGAGTGGCTCGAAGCAATGTTGTCTAATAGAGGTCTCAGAAATTTTCATTGTAGAAAAACAGCTGCTTTATCGTGTTTACACTTTCTACACTTAATTTCACTGTTGAAAATGTCTTTCGAAAAAAAAAAAACCGTACACTTTTTAGAAACTCTCGTCGGGGCAAATACTGCGTAGCGGAGGTGACAAATTCCGTCGTTCACTGCAGAAGTGCCACAGACGATGATTTTCGGTATCTGAGGGCTCCTCGATCTTGAAAACGAATAAGACCCAATGATGGACTTTGAATAGCTGGAGAAGAGATATGTTCAAAACAGCCTTTACAGTCTGTTTGTTCTTTCGCCACAAGAACCATGTCATTGTATTCCGCTTGGCGTCTTAGGTAGCTGAAGAAGAGCTCGATGTCATCGCTTGTCAGGTTCCTCGTCAATGCATAATGCAAATGTATACTTATGAGGTATTTTACGCAGGCCACAGTGGATTGGGTAGTCAAGATCTATGCCTGATACATTTCCCTCATGAATCTTTTTTACTTTCTCTGAATGCATTTGAATTTTCTTAATATAATGACAAACCAAAAATCAAACCCCATGGCACTACAGCCCTTGAAGGGACTTGACCTACGAAGCGACCGCTGCTCAGCCCGAAGGCCTGCAGATTACGACGTGTCGCGTGGTCAACACGACGAATCCTCTCTGCCGTTATTCTGGGCTTTCTAAACGGGGGCCGCCATTTCACCGTCAGATAGCTCCTCAATTCATATCACGTAGGATGAGTGGACCTCGAACCAGCCTTCAGGTCCAAGTAAAAATCTCTGACCTGGCCGGCAATGGAACCCTGGTCCTCCGGGTAAGAGGCAGGCACGCTACCCCTACACCACGGGGCCGGCTCCTTAATATAAGACAGGAAATCATTAATTAACCAACTGAGGCGTTCATCTTCAGTACTCAAAGATGCCCGTTTGTTCTCATTCCTGGAATATGTCCCATGTGAGGTGTTGCAGACGCCATGCGCATCGAACAATTTCATAAAATGCTCCATAAAACAAATGATTTATTTTAAACTGTATTTAATGCTCTCGGGACAAACCACCTCCATACTTTCCAAACCAGAGATTGTTCCGTGGGGAAATACAATACAGTATTTTTAGCTCTTGCTACTTTCATTTTCTCCAAATTTGTTGGGCAAATTATTTTTCTTGTTGGTTTCCTAATTTATAATTTCTGAGTTTGAAGAGGCCTCTCAAATGATCGCCGATCACGGTAGCAATGTTTACAAAGAAGTCAAGTGACAAATTTTGGGATCGCCCGATTCTTACGACGTAACTCGGATCAAAACTTAGGAACCTAATTTCATCAGGTGGAAGTCGTATTTCATGCGTAATACTTCCTCTGTATAATGTTTCGAACATTGAACGTTCATTGGAAACTTGTGAAACGAAATTCCACTACCTTTAATTTCTCGTGAATAAACCATGACTGGAACTGCGAATGCTTAACATCAGACGAATGCATAATACATTCACAACCAGCTCAGTTAATAAACACGTTTAAAGGCGCGAACCTGGTAGACAGGGGGCAAGAAAGAGACCCTACCGGCCCGGCACTGAACTTCATTGTGACCACTTGGATAGCGTTTTACGGGCTCTATTTCCAGGCCTTCTATTATGACGTAGGCAACGGTTTGTACGTAGACTTTATTCTCTTAGTAGGAACGCTGCGTCATCTGTTGGATATATTTGGAAACTGGGAAAGGTTTAGAGAATCAGAGAGTATCTACCAGGAAATAGTATTGTTCCATGATCAGAGGAAGTGTATACTCTCAGGATTGACAGGTAGTAATCAAACAAGGGTGCATACAACGACATTACTAAGGATAAAATTCACGTAATATATCAGAACGTTAATGAAAGTGTTAGTCGTTTAACAACCTGCTAAGTACAGAATGTATTGCGGGTTAGGGTAAGTCTTCGCCTGCAATTATTGGAGTGATCATTTAATGATGTGATTTTATGATAACTCAAAGTTGGCTTAACTCAGAGACCTATCAATGTCCCTGATTCACCGGGAGATAATCCCGGAGAGAATGAAACAAAAATGAAGCACATTGGCCCAGCAGAACGGACGAATGGTTTTGCCAAAGCTGTTTTTAGTAAGCTCCGTGACTACCATGTCTATTCATAACATCGTTCAAAACTCATCTTGAAGATAATTACTGTACAATGTCCTCACAAAGTCCGTCTATCATAATATTAAATTAAATTAAACTCAAGGTGACATGATACATGAGTACATATACTCATTATTTATTTCTAATTACATCTTACATCTTAGGAATTTAAAACATCTTTATGTGTCCCTCCATGGTCTCTGCACAGCTGAATACGCTATATTCTGATGCTCATATTAAACGACATCCTGGGGGTCACTGTCAGGAAAGCTTCGCGCACCGCATTTTTCAGATCATCAATTCCAACATACGCTGCTTCCTCACTTGTTCCTTAATGTAACCCCAGAGTGCGTCATCGGGTGATGTTAGATACGGCTTCTTGGTGGCCATGGAAGAGGAGCTGGACCATTGTCCGATCCTCGAGAGCGATTCGCAAACGACAGCCCGTTAAAAAGGGCTCTTTATTTTCCCACGCAAACAACGTCTTCTTTGTCGGCGCTGCTTTCACAAACCGCGCAACGAAATCGTCCCTCACATTTTTAATTGATTTGCCACTAATTTTATGCCCATGAATCCACACAGTGGCCAGCAAACTTTCCCCAATCGTGTAATCATTTTTACCGGCCATTCTTTGAATATCTTCGCACCAACTGCTGTCAACAACCGCAGTCGATAACAATAGGTATCTGACAATAGAAATCTATATATATACACTGTATATATGCATGTACATTATATAAGCATTTTGTGTATACATTCCTCACAATTTATAAGAATGGTATTTCTGTATCGGTCGTGTCCGCGGTAACAACGAAATGCTTTTTTAATTTTCTGTAATGTCTGTCTGTCTGTCTGTCTGTCTGTCTGTCTGTCTGTCTGTCTGTCTGTCTGTCTGTCTGTCTGTCTGTCTGTCTGTCTGTCTGTCTGTCTGTCTGTACGCGCATCACGAGAAAACGGCTGAAGAGAATTTATAATGAAAATCGGTATGTAAAGTCGGGGAATAAGTCACTACAATCTAGGTCATAAATAATTTTATTCACGCTGAGTGAAATGGTTGTTTAGGGGAAGGCTTAAACTTTAATTTTCAAATATTTATGTTACTGGTGGTCCTATCGATAAAAACAATACATAACTAAAGTTACATAGTAATACATTTTCTATCATTTATGTCTTATACATTTTTACCGTACCGGCTGTGATAACAGAGATATTCATTAATTTGGAATTTTGTTGCTAAGTCCATACCAGCGCCGACTCAAGAGGAAATGAGTAAACAGAATTTAATGAAAATCGATATGTTAAGTCGGGGGAATAAGGACCTACAGTCCACGCTATAAATAATTTTATAAGATGCCCTAATATCACAGAGTCGGAAGAAACTAAAAACTACAATATAGAAAGCTCATAAAATGGATCAATACATTGGCCATTGTTTGTTGTGATGTGCTTTGTGCCTTCTCGTGCCACTAATCTCCGATAGATAGGATTACTGCTGCATACCGAATTTAACATCCTGCCTGAATATTGGCTGGAAGTAGATGGGGAATTAGATCTCTCTCTTCTTTAGCATGCCATTCCTCTGGTTCATTAAAATTTTCTGATACTTCTGGTAAGTAACACACTGGTTCATCACAGAATTCGAGCTGTTTAATCCCTACTGTGAGGTACTGATTGGAATGAGCAGTGTGCACATTTAACGGAATAATGGCAGAGGAGTGTTCACGGCTGTCTGCGGCCTGGTCATTCCAACAATGGAACTTTGGACTGTTAGATCTGCACCGAGTACTGTTCGTGAGAAAATGTGCGGTTTTTCATTTGATCGGGTATTTTATTTGACAACATTGTTTTTAATCGCTACATTCTTACTGAAGTCATCGTAATTAACTATGTTGAAGGCCACAAAGACAGTCTTTCTGAGAATTCGGTAGCGAAGTACGGGTACATCAGCTAGTAAATAAGTAATGAGTAGGGGTATACGGACTTCGTGCGCTCTCTGTATACTATACGTGAAACGTACTGAAAGGAAAACACTGAAGTATATGACAAACTAATAAAAACTCGTTTAAAATGAACGTTATCTACAAAATCTCACAGTACAATTGTCTGTTTTAAACCTTTAAGTTGGCTATATAAGTGAGCATTAAAAATGTTCTGAAATAAATTCAGTATTTGTCTAGCATGGAAATACTTTAGAATTTTCCAATAAATGTCCGCTGGCGTCCAGAAATTGAAGGGCATTATCTAAGCGTAATTTAAAAATTGCTCAATAAAAGTTTTTATACACTTCAGTCACACTGATGGGTTACGTGATTTTTAAGAGAATAAGCCGTAACTTGTGATTCGTGTAACTTGTAGTAACTTATGACACAAATATGTCAGACAGGAATAAGCAGAAATAAATTACAAACTAATGAGCGACATTTTTCGAGCTCCAAGGTGTTCGTAAGTTTAATTTCCTTGGGCGTTTCAGTAAAGCCCGGTCTGCAATGTTAGTAACACGAGGTAACACTATGTGGCGCACGCGAAGTGACTGTCCTTTTTTAATACTTACGTTTCCACCAGTAGCGCTGAGGTAAGTAGAGGCACTGCCTTCGTGAAGTACAGGCCGTACTGTAGCAAGTGCGGGAAAGCAATCAACTGATCGTTAGGGAGGGTGTTTAGCACGTAAGTTAGTTGAGTTACATGTGAATTCTTCGTTGTTTTATTGAAATATTTAACGTTGGTCGCATGTTTACTCATATATATCAGACTAAGTCGTTATCGACCGCATTATTAAGTGAAAAGTCCTCAATTAATGAAGAAAACTTAGTGTGACCGGGTATTCATATGAGGCTATATGTTAAGAATATCGCTCTGCAGTGTTTTAATTTTGTAGTTTGCCTGTGTAATGTTTGAGTTAGTGCATTCAGCCTTTTATTATCAACCACTATGTGTATATAATTGAACTAGCTGATGTAACCGTGCTTCGCTACGGGATTCTCAGAAAGACTGTCTTTGTGAATTTCCTAACTGCAGTTAACTTAGGTCATTACAAAAACGTCCGTAGGAATGAAAATCCACAGCCTGTTTCCAGTCAGTTGACCGGATCAGGAATGGAATGAATGAAGCCCCCATCAAGCGGCGAGGATAGGAATTGTGCTGGCTGCCGAAGTCTGTCGCACTTCTCTGGGGCAATGATTAATGAATGACAGGTGAAATGAAATGATACTGGAGAGTGATGCTGGAATGAAATATGACAGGGAAAACCGGAGTACCCGGATAAAAACCTGTCCTGCCTCCGCTTTGTCCAGCAATCTCACAAGGAGTGACCGAGATTTGAACCACGGAACTCAGGGTGAGAGGCCGGCGGGCTGCCGCCTGAGCCAGGGAGGCTCTTGACAGTAGGAATGTAGGGATTAAAAGCAATGTTAACATATAAAATACTCGGTCAAATGAAACACCGCACATTTTCTCACTTTTAACAAACAGAGCTACAATGGCGATCTAACAGTCCAAAGTTCCAGTGCTGGAGTGACCAGGCCGCAGACAGCCGTGAACACTCCTCTGCTATTGTTCCGTTAAATATGCACACTGCTCATTCCAATCAGTGCCTCAGGGTAGGGATTGAATAGCTGGAATGCTATGATGAACCAGTTTGTTATATACCAGTAGTATCAGAAAATTTAAGAACCAGAGGAATGGCATGCTAGAGAAGAAAGTTATCTAACTCCCAAGCTATTTCCCGCCAATATTCAGGAAGGCTGTTATACTCGGTATGACTGGCAGAAGCCGAGCTTCCGCTGCAGCGAGACATACAGTGAGCCATAGTACCCTGAAAGAATCGTATGCTATAATGGCCTTTCGAGCTCAGCTCATTTGAAAATAATACCCACTTGCATTCACTGTCCTCTTCTTACAAGGAGGTTTAAATAATAGATGGATTTTTTTCAGTGTTAAAAAGGTAGTCAAAAGATAATTCTGAAGTAGCTAGTAAGTAGGTAGGCTATTAGGATATGCTATTTATTAGTTTAATGAATCTTAGTATTATAACTTAATTGACATTTGACAAACTCGACTGCCCTATGACTATGAGTCATGCTCATGACCACTCAAAAGTACCTGTTTTATATTGGGAAGAACGGCTCAGTATTCTCTCAGTTCATATGTCACATCGTTGCACAAGACTTTAATCATATGTGGACAGTAAGTGAGCCGACTGACGCAATAACTTAACCAACAGTATGTTGAATTAGAAAACCAGTGGGCCACTGTAGCCTATACAAAATATGACGATTTTAAAAAAGTCCTCGGCTGATAGAAAAATACATATTTTCAAAAATGACTGAGCGAGTTGGGCGTACGGTTAGTATCGCATAGCTATGCGCTTGCGTTCGGGGGATTGTGAATTCGAATCCCACCGTCGGCAGCCGTTAAGGTGGTTTTCCGTAGTTTCCCCATTTTCATACCAGGAAATGCTGGGACTGTACCTTAATTAAGGCCAAGACTGCTACCTTCCTAATCCTAGACCTTTCCCATCCTGGGTCGCCGGAAAACCTTCGATGTATTAGATTGGAATTTTTTTCTAAGAAAGGAATTCATAGTATGAAGACCAGATGGTAGCTGCGAGCACTGAATGCTGTTGCTGCTGTCTTACCAGTACATACTACACAGATGCAGTAGGAGTGGTGGCTAATGTGCCGTGAATCGGATCTCTGTATCGATTCAGTATCGTGAACGGAATCAAATGAATCAATTCAGTAAAATGAATCGAAAGTCCCATCATTAATAAGGAGCCGTGTGTATCTTGTATCTCACTGAGCCGTACTCGTTCACGATTATTTCTGTGTGCCATGGCTCTCTGTATGCCTCGCTGCAGCGGAAGCTCGGCTCTCCGCCAGTGTCCAGTGTGCCGATAAGGAGCCGTGTGTATCTTGTGTCTCACTGAGCCATGCTCGTTCACGATTCTTTCGATGTGCCATGATTCACTGTCTCGCTGCAGCGGAAACTTGGCTCCCCGTCAACGTCCAGTGAGTACGCGACTCAGTACTGTCCGCTGGGAGTAAACTGAATCGTTGCCGTGAGCTCGCCGTTCCTGTGAATCGATTCACTCGGACACTTGAATGAATCGATACACTGCTTCGAATCATGCATTCAGTAGCCAATACTACAGGCAAATGCTGGGACTGTACCGTAATTAACGCCAGGGCCGCTTCCGTTCCACTCCTAGCCTTTTTCCTATCCCATCGTCGCCATTATACCTATCTGTGTCGGTGCGACGTAAAGCAATTTAAAAAATATCGGTATACAGCATAAATCCCATCTATCGGACATGACTGGCAACAGAAGACACAAAGCACATCACAACAAACAATGGTCAATGTAATGTTATTGTTGTTCAATGTTGTAAGCTTTCCGTATTGTAGGCCTTCACATTTAGTTTTCTTTAGACCCTGTGATATTAGGGCGTCTTACGAAATTATTTATAGTGTAGACTGCAGTTCCTTATTCCCCGACTTTACATAACGATATTCATTAAATTCTGGTTATCCATTTTCTCGTGACTGGCGCTGATATGGACTTAACAACAAAAATTCTAATTCATGAATATCTCTGCTGTCAAAGCTGGTACGCTAAAAATGTATAAGATATAAACGATCGGAAATTTAATACTATATTACTTTAGTGATGTAGTATTTGTCGATAGGACCACTAATAACACGAATATTTGAGAATTACATTTTAAGCCTTCCGCTAAACTACCATTCCACTCAGCGTGAATAAGATTATTTATGGCCTAGATTGTAGCGATTTATTTCCCGACTTTGCATACGGAATTTCATTAAGATAGGACCACTAATAACATTAATATTTGAGAATTAAATTTTAGGCCTTCCCCTAAACTTCCATTTCTTTCATCGCGAAGCAGGCTCAGAAAGACTGTCTTTGTGATTTCCTAACTACAGTTAACTTAGGCCATTACAGAAACGTCAGCGAGGAACATGGCGAGCGGTTCCATCAGGATCTAAAAGAAATGGAACGAAGGTATCGGGGGCGATGGGACGTCTCTATGATGTCAGATTAGTGTTGGTGTCTATAGTTCAGTTATTATTAGTTTCGACTTGACGTTTGAGCGCTGCCTTTTGGCTGAGGGTAAGTGAATTAATCAACAGCCAATCATAGACAGCCGATCGCTTCGATAGAGCGCGTTAGACTCCAGTTGCGGTTAGCAGTGTTTTCGATTTGTTGTTTACTGTAACCACGTGCTATCAGCTGTGTGTTGTGTTGTGCTCAGTTCTTTTCGCGGTCTTTGTGTGTCTTTGTTTATATTTCGCAATGTAGACTTTATAAATGTATTGTTTAGTATTTTTAGTAGTATAGCGCGGTATATTGTAGTAAATAGTGTGTAACAGGTGATCTATTTTATATAGTAGCTTAGTTTAACATTTCGTACGGTAGTTATATAGTAGGTTAATTTTAGGCCCGTGTGTGAATTTGATGTTCTGTCATGTCGACGCCTACGTTTAAGGATGAAGCTCCCAAGAGAAGAAAGCCCTTCGGACGAGGTACTCCACTAACGAACCGGGCCCGGGAAATTGTTTGTAATGTTAGAGAGTCATTCTTGACAAAGCACCAAAAATGGCGGCTAGAAAGAATGAGCTGATTAAGTGGTTGAAGGAGCACAATATTTCGTTTCGCGATGACATGGGGAAGGGGGATCTTATGCATCTCTTGAAACAAAACAAGCCCCCAGTTTATGTGGTGGATAGGCAGAAGGAACGGGCATAAAGTAGTTCAGACGATTATGTTGAAGACTTATTATCTCTTTAGGGTCAAGCGAGAGTGAAACCTCAACAGACGATGACAATGCCGATAGTGACGGAGAAATGAGTGGTATATTCACTTTGTAGGATTATTTCCTTCGTTACGGGAAACTGAATCTAACAGCAACGCGAGATCTTCTACATGGTGAGTAGAAATTTAATTTAATTTTATCACGGTTTATCTGTTAGAGCATTGACATATTTTTATCTTGTAGCCTTATCCTAAAAATGTTGTGCATTATTGATCTTACGTGAATCATGTTTGTTGCTACAAAGAATAACCGATTATGGACTTATATTCCAGTATTTACATTTCTGTTCGTGTTGTGTATCGTAAATCAGCTGTTTGTATTCGTGGCAATTTGGCACCACCGGTTGACTTCCGGCTAACTGTCAAGTCGAAACTCATAAAAACGGAACTATAGTGCGAGATAACACAACTGAAGAACACAAACGCAAATCAACATCAAAGTGCAGCAAACATTAGTGTTCTTGTAGTGAGATTCATACATTCTAGCAATGAACATGTTACGTTTTGGTATATTCGTTGCAATTTAATCATGTCCCATTACAATGACATATATTCTCTATTACGGTGTTTTCTATCGAAATTACAACAATATGTCGAATTTCGATTTCAAATAGCAAATAGAAAACAAATAAACTGTACGTGATTTGCAAAAACGGTTTACATATTTGAAAACAGCAGCCGGTGTAATAATAATAATAATAATAATAATAATAATAATAATAATAATAATAATAATAATAATAATGCCGGAATGAGTGGCTTAGATGGCTGAGGCGCTGGCCTTCTGAACCTAACTTGGCAGGCTCGATCCTGGCTCAGTCCGGTGGAATTTGAAGGTGCTCAAATACGTTAGTCTCATTTCTGTAGATTTACTGGAACGTAAAAGATCTCCTGTGGGACTAAATTCCGGCAAGTCGGCGTCTCCATAAACCCTAAAAGTAGTTATTGGGACGTAAAAACTAAATAATAATAATAATAACGAACTGTAGTTGATGGGTGTACTCTAGTCTAGTCTATCTAGTCTATCCTCCCGATACCCAGCCTGAGTGTCTCGGGTTCGAATACTGGAGACTGAGGGTGAGATTTTCGGTAGAACTAGTGAGATGTACAGGGAGGCAGTCTTAATTCCCTGGCAATTACTAAATAGAGCCTAATTACTCCAACGATCCCTCAGAAATTTGGAGGATGAAGTTGGTAGATAGCACTTAAAATCATGGTTGAACCATTCAACCGTTCAACGATTAGAAAACGATATTTCCTATCGTAACAGTACCTAACATCTTGACGTAACTCTTGATGTCTGCAGAGCTCTGTAAGATAAGGCAAGAAGTTAGCGGATGATGCGGAGGGGGACTGCCATATTCCGAGCCCTCCTGACAGCCATGCTTCATTGTTAAGACTTCACTCATTATTAAACACTTTGATATAAGAGCAAGGTGGTACTAATCTCAGCAGGAGGGGATCGTCATTATACAAGGCATGTTAATCAAGTACAGCTGCACTGCAACAAAACTGAGCTTTGTTCTCTGTGAGGTAGGGAGCCTCTTCTGCCTTGTCCTCCCAGAGGGCTGAGAATGTACAATATTATGAAAACCGTAGTGTGACGAAGGGGAACTGAGCATTATTGTCAAAGAATAGACAGTCTTCCGACAAAAACACAGTTCCTTGTCTGATCATAACCCGCAGGTATCACTCATGTCTGTCTGCTATCCCTCCATGAAAGGCTTTATTTTTATTTCCAATAGCACCTATTTGTTTCTCCGCCGCTAAGGGTTGGAGACTATCACAGTAGCTTCCCACTGAGCAGGAGTGGGTTCGATTCCCTACTCGACTAGGAAGTTCATTACTCTGTTCCAAACTAATCTTGAAGATAATTACTGTACATTTACATTAAATGAAACGAAAACACTGAAGTGCATGACAAACTAATTAAACTCATGTACAACGATGATTGTTTATAAAATCTTTTTCTTTTTTACAAGTTGCTTTACTTTCCACCGACACATGGCGATGATGGGATAGGATAGAGCTAAGAATGGGAAGAAAGCAGCCCCAGCATTTGCCTGCTATGAAAGTGGGAAACCACGGAAAACCATCTTCAGGGCTACCGACAATGAGGTTTCAACCCACTATCTCCCGAATGCAAGCTCACAGCTCTATAATATCTCACAGTACAATTGCCTATAGCCTATTAGCGAACATATAAAATGTCCTTGTACGAATCAGATAAGATGACTCGGTAGAGAACTGGTGTATGATTTCTCTCTCAATCATCGTAGAACGTTTTTTGAGGTTTCTACAGCAGTTCGAAGCGAATACTGGAATGGAATCAATTTAAAGGTGTCAGTCAATCGTCATTCACCATTGATCTATATATAGGGCTGTCAGTGTGGAAGATTACCTACCAACTGTTTACCTAGTCCTTTCTGAAAGATTTGAAAGAAGTTGGAAATCAAATGAACATCTACCTTTTCAATCCCTAATTGCCCTCCGAATAAACGAATATTTAACACAATTTGTTCTCTTGAATTACAACTTTATATTGCGATCTACCCTAATTCAAGCTCATTCGTCTACTAACATCGTTCCACACCATCTCTCCACTTACAACTCGGAACATACCCCTCAGCAGCTAGCCTCCCTACACCCAAGTGTCTCAAGACTAATGTTTGCAACGTTTTCGTACGACTGCTATTTTGCCCAGGAAAAGCAATGATGGTTTCCTTTGGATCTTTCCCAATTTTAAAATCAAGTAATCCCACCCAGGGTCCCATGCAGTGAAACTATAATTAGGAACTTATGAGTTATTTTTACGCTCTCCTTTTTACAAGCGCTCCATTACTCACTCAAAACGAACCATAACAGAAACCACAATCAACATCGACAGACAAATCTAAATACCCACGTGGTACAAAGGATTTTTTAATTTATTCTCCCAGAATGGTAGCACAGTGGCTGATATCGGATCGATGTGTAACAAACATAATACAGTGAATTTGCGGACGAGATTATATCCGTATGCTTTCAGACCGACTTTGTTCAAGAGTGAAAGCTGAATAAAATCAGGATATCTTTCTCATAATTTTTAAATACCTAACATGAAAGTATCGAGAATGATAGCTGGTACAAGAGGGTGCGAATAATTACGCAGTGGTACTCGGAACGAAGAAGTAAGGTAAAGTTGGGAATGAACTCGGTGGACGGCGTATGAATCGACTTCGATGTGAGGGGAATAGAGGAGTATATGCTATCTAGGACTGTTACAGACATGACCATGGAAGGTAAGACAAGCAGAGAGATTCCAAGTTGACGACTATTAGGCTCAATTTAATAGGTGTATAACCCTACAATCTGACAAAGAAATAGAGAATTATGGAGACGCTCAGCTAATTTATAGAGGCTTATAGACTCAATGCTGAAAGGCATATAATTCTATAAAGATGTACGTATGATGTCGTATTTGTACAATTTTGCATTACGTCTCACGGACACTGTTAGGTCTTATGGAGACGATGGGATAGGAAAGGGGTAGGAGTGGGAAGAAAGCGGCCGTAGCCTTAATTAAGATGCAGCCCAAGAATTTGCCTGGTGTGAAAATACGAAACCACAAAAAACCATTTTCAAGGTTTCGAACCCCTCTATCTCCCGAATGCAAGCTCTAACCTAAGCGTCCCTAACCGTACGGCCAGCTCACTCGGTGTATATTTATTAAAAAGGTATACGTCAGGGCCTAGCCCTAAATACAGCATACCTTTACATTTTCGTCTACAAATATATTATCTACTTTCTAATATGAGAAAACAACAAAACATAAACATGAAATAATTTTAGATAAGGGTAAGGAGTTATTAGTAACATACTGATCTAATGGAGATTGACTTATCTAAACAAAGCTATACCTCTTTCCCATGAGTGAAAAGTGTCGAATGAATTACACATTCATATGCATGCTGAATTACTGTGTGCTTTTCACCTGCGTAGTGTAACGGTTAGCACTATTAGCCGTGATCCGGGTACGATCCCGGTATTGTCAGGAATTGAAGATTGGCAGGAGGGATGGTACGTGGTTAAACAGGTACACGCATCTCACCATTGCTGTGTGTGCTTCAAAAGAGCTGCATTACCCAGGGATGAGCATACAAGTTTACTAACTTATTCAGTCAAAGTCGTTCAGCAACATCCTTATGTGTCCCGGGGAGCACATACATACTGTATATGTGATAAGGGATTTTATTTTTTTTGGTCCCATCGCAGAATAATGAACATTTTTTATTTATCATGATTTAAAAATGAAATTACCCTGCTGGTTTAAAATGTGGGGTAAACCTTGGATTTTCTTTCTGTCCACTGCTTTCACAAGGTACGCCATATGACTGCACCTGAGCTCACGTCGGTTAAATCTCAATCTTACGCTAGTGGCCTCATTATCATTCTAAGGAGGTTGGAATACTTTCATCTGCATGCCCTCGAAGAAGTCATACGGAACGGAGCACACCCATCTCTAAGCTTGTTTCGTTATTGTCATTTACATTCAAACATCTTCGTAAAGCCTTCACTGGAGTGAATCCTTCTAAGAACTAAGAAACCGACCGCCTTGCATGACATCAAATGACATTCTGGAATGCACGAGCATCTGGCGGCACGGAGCGGCTGAAGAAAAACTAATTAACAACATGAAATAAGATATATAAATTTATTTCGACCCATTAAACAGCGTATTCTCCGATGGAAAGAAATGTTGCGTTACATTTTGCATGAGAAATAAATTGCCAACCTAAGAGAAAAGAAAAAAAAGAAGATAAGAATTTAATATATGAATGATTGAGAAAAACTTGCGTGGAATGAAATATAGCAGTCCCAAATCATTTAAAACGAATTGGGGATATATCATTCAGTCAATCAATCACTAATGATCTGACAGGATCACGCCATAGCAAGTACGCTACGGTGAAACCGACTGAAACCCATTCCGTGTCTTTGTTTGATGCTGACTTCTCAGGATGGCTCTCAAGCCGGTCTTAAGCCACGAGCAGATTTAACAAAGCCCATTTGAATTCGCCCGCGAAGCGAGCTGATTGGCTAACTGCAGCAGCTGATAGAATGACAACGGTGCGGGTTATCGAATTATCATATATTTCAGTAGTATAGATCCCTTTTGCGGCACTCACAAGTAACCGATCGTGACAAATGAGCATTCAAAAGAAAGGGAATAGACATTAGCATTGACGAATTGCCCCCTTATTTCATAAATATCGATAATGTCTTTAAAAAAAGAGTTCTAAAAATTGATCGAAGTGTGCGATTGGCAAATGATGCAAACACGTGCCATCATTGCTGTCTACTCCACATTTTGGCCACTGGGATGCCTGTTTTATGTCATTATAATATGTTGTCATTGTCAGTCAAGAAAAGAATGATAGTAAAACCAAAAATTACTTCCGGAACATTCGTCAGTATAATAATGCACTTCCATTTTCTTCCGTTCAAGTGCATACCATAAACGTTAAAAATCGAAGATCACATTAAGTGGTAAGTAAGACTGTCTAATACTGTACTGATTTGTTTACTCGTTAGTTCCCCAGGCGTATGCTCCACCGCATACTTTATGAACATGCGAGATTTCATGCACGGGTCCCCTAGTATTTTTCAAGTTACATATATATTTATCAGTATGGCCAATCCTTTAATGCTCATACACACGTTTCACCTTGTTTCCGAACACCTTATATAGGGACGAAATTCACCTGTTCGCTGAATAGTAACTTCCCTCTCTCTCAACACAACGCAGCCTGTAACCACGTCTGCATGTCTAAGCACTTATCAAAGCTGACAGTTCTCAGATGCTAAATGGAACTTAACTCCTAAGTACTCAACGCGGATATTCGTATCATCCATGACTTGTACTGCTTCAGGGTGTAAGGCAGCAGGATGCTACCTTTCTTATTTTAAGATTGACATTCAGATTTTCTCTTTGTCTTCTTCTTAATTATTTTCGACTAGAGAGTGGGAAGATGTTTTATTTCATGCCATAATAATGAAACCGTCCTCCTTTCTATATAATTATAGAAAGGGACATTAAAAGAAAGCGATTAATCAGATTTCGCTCTCTGACGAGACAAGTTAAGACATTAGAAGAGTTCGGATGCAGCGATAATAAAGCCGGGTTACATTTATGTAGTCACGGTGAGGAATAATATGTATCTCTTGATAGCCCTTAATTAATGCTGCAATAAATATAAGTCGTAAAAGGCCAGAAGGTAGAACATCTGTTACATGACAGTGAGAGTCACGTTAGCTATGATATGGGGAACCATTTGCTCAAGTTTTCATAAATAATACCGTGTAGTAAAGAAATAAAATCAGAATATAAGACATACCAGTGGAAACTGTGAAGTTAAAGATTTAGGGAATGGTTTAAAGAAAGCCATAGGTATTGAAAACCAAAGATAAATATACATATTATCTGTTTTGGCACAATACATTTTGATTTATCGTTCTACGCGCCTTAGATGTGTTGTTATTGCTGTAATTATGCTTCCTTGCGGATGAAGTAATGAGGTGAATAAACCCTTACGGTGCTGTTACCAGCAACATACTGCTAATGCTGATAACATGCGAAATGTAATGTGGGCATAATTTTCTCACACTATCACCTCCAATAAAGGACGCCAGTATGGCCTGTGCCCGAAAAGTGAAGATTCGTGTCGTAAACATGAAGCTAACAAGGAATATTATTACAAGCAAGTTTTCCCAAAGCTGTGATGGATGCAATGAAGCCAAAGTTATAATTAGGGATCTGTGGTGTAGTGGTTACTGTGATTAGCTGCCACCCCCGAGGGCCGGCTTCGATTCCTGGCTCTGCCACGAAATTTGAAAAGTGGTACGAGGGCGAAACGGGGTCCCCTCAGCCTCGGGAGGTCAACTTCGCTGAGGGGGTTTCATTTCCCACCTCAGCCTCCTTGAAGTGGTTTTCCGTGGTCTACCACTTCTCCCCCAGGTAAATGCCCGGATGGTACCTAACTTAAGGCCAAGGCCGCTTCCTTCCCTCTTACTTGTCTATCCCTTCCAATCTTCCCATCCCCCTGTTCAGCATAGCAAGTGAGGCCGTCTAGGCGAGGTACTGGTCCTCTTCAAGAGCTGTATCCCCCTGACCCAAAGTCTCACGCTCCAGGACACTGCCCTTGAGGCGGTACAGGTGGGATCTCTCGCTGAGTCCAAGGGAAAAATCAACCCTGGAGGGAAAACAGATCAAGAAAGGAAGAAGTGGAGTACAGAAGACATTACACTTTCACGAACACAATGCAAGCACTAATATTGACAGGGAGAGATTAAGAGTATCAGAAAGTAGATAGAGGGATTTTAAATATAGTGCAACAGCAGGTCAGAAAAGAAGAACAAAAAGCTATTTCTTAGAAGATAAAGAAGAAGACCTGACAACCCTTCATATAGTAAAGGAATAAACTTTAGAATTCACTGCCAAAAGAAAAGAAAAAAACTTTGGAGATTCAAGGAACATTTCTCATACCAAACCCCATGGCACTACAGCCCTTGAAGGGCCTTGGCCTACCAAGCGACCGCCGCTCAGCCCGAAGGCCTGCAGATTATGAGGTGTCGTGTGGTTAGCACGACGAATCCTCTCGGCCGTTATTCTTGGTGTTCTAGACCGGGGCCGCCATCTCACCGTCAGATAGCTCCTCAATTCTAATCACGTAGGCTGAGTGGACCTCGAACCAGCCCTCAGGTCCAGGTAAAAATCCCTGACCTGGCCGGGAATCGAACCCGGGGCTTCCGGGTAAGAGGCAGGCACGCTACCCCTACACCACGGGGCCGGCGAACATTTCTCATAAAGTACTCAAAATGGGGGAAATTTTTACACAACACTTGTAGTATCAAAATGTAGTTCTAACACATTCATTTATTTTTACAATTTAGTTTACTTCGTATATACACAGATAGGTATTATGGCGACGATGGGCAGGAAAGGGTTAGGAGCGGGAAGGAAGATGTCGTGGTCTTAATTAAGGTAAAGCTCCAGCATTTGCCTGCTGTGAAATTGGGAAACCACGGAAAAATATCTTCAGGGCTGCCGACAGTGGGGTTCGAACCCACCATCTCCCGGATGCAAACTCACAGCTGCGCGCCCCTGACCGCACGGCCAACTCGCCCGGGCACGTCCATAATACATTAAGTAGTTTACATGCAAAAAATTTCGCATTATACATTAAGAAAATACGTTCCTACTAGAAACAACACACGAAATGAACTAAGAAGGATAATGCAACTTTCCTCCTTGAAAATATCACCTGCTTCACCCTTCCTTTCGTCTGCCATACACGATCCAACCTCGGCTCGCCCTGCTCAGAGGCTGAAAAAGTAGAACTCTATCCTTCAGAGCCCAGGTTGGCTGGTTTGATCCTGGATCAGTCCGATAGTATGTATTCAAATAGTTCAAAAATGACAGATACGAAACTTAAGGCGACACTCCGGAGATAAAAATCGTTTTGGTAATTTTGGTGAATGTTTATAATGACTGAAATTGAAAGGATTGAGTTTCTGTTTTCTTGTCACGAAGTTATTCCGCTGAATTCAAACAATTTATCACTGTAATAATGCTTTGTTTGCCAATTGAAATTTTACATTTAAATCTCAGAATGTTCTGCCAAATGTAACACAATTTGTATGGTGTATGTATGACAGCTATATTAAGAAACCTGTGTACGGAATTTTGGATTGCAGAATATTTCAAATAGCACGGATTTTTAAGTCCAAAATTTTAGAACGTAAAAATTACACAAACTTTAGTACGATGTATCTCCTTATATAAATTATGTACAGAAAAATCGATACATAGTGCTTTTAAAAGAAGTATTATCTTTTTTAAAAAAAAAAATTCATGAAAAAATGGAATTAAAATTTCAAAAAATATTTTGGAAAAACTATTAATTGTATACGAAAGAAATGTTCGTGATATCTCTACTTTTATGTAGGTGACATTCCCACAATGTTTAGTGCAATTCCATGCATTGGGTAAAAATATCTTTTTATCTCCGGAGTGTCCCCTTAAAAGACTGCAGAGGAACACTATTCTGGCGCCTCGGCATCTCCTAAAACCGTAAAAAGAATAAGATATTTATTACGATCCATTCTGTATATTTCCTGGTCTGAATGATTCTACTTCCTTCCTTCCTTCCTTCCTGTTATCATTGTTCCAACAGTTAATAATCCCTCCTCACTGCAATTTGCATTGTTTGTGCATTTTTGAGGAGTTCAATTATTGGAAATGGATACTTATCACTCCAGTTCGATCAGACGTATGCAATTTTCTTTTTATTTCTGTTAGTGGTTTCAAGGAAAATGATGTTCAGAAAATTAGTTTTCTTACGCTCACAAGGTGGCAGTATATCGGATGTTTTAAAGCAACTGAGAATACGACGAATTTCGAGGCATGCCGGGAACTTTTGTTTCCTAGAATCCTTTCTCCGACTATCATGAATATTGTTGTGTAAATGGCCTCGGCTGTAACTAGGACATTGCTGTGTAAACTAGGATCAACCGTGTCACCAGCACTCTTCTCGATTAGAACTATTGACCTATGCATTCCAGTGAACTCACTTAAGTGAATAGACAGACGGCCTTCTCAACCACCATTAAAACTCTACAATTGTAGAATATTCATATTCATTAATGACAGTTAAGCAACATACGGCATGGTCAACCCCTGGATGGGTGATCAATGACTACAAGTTCATTCACTCCAAACTACTTCTCTAATAACTTCAATTTTCACTAAAACAATCATTCACTATATTTTTTCCACAATACTAAACTAAATTCAACGATTGGATTATTTTACCTATACATTATTCCCCCAAAACCGCTAGGTGTGGTGCGTAATAACGCACCGGTACTAGCACAAACTAACCAAACTCCTTCTCCCGGCGGGACGAGGGGGCTTAAATTCGGAGATGGAACTTGTATAATGTGTACGAATAGCTCGGTCGGTAACATTATAGCCTGTTATGTCATCTTCACTCAAAATGCAATTTTCTCAGCAGGGGTCCTCTTCGCGGTAACTTGAGAGGGTTCGGATAATTACATGATATTTTTGTTGGTTTGTTTGTGGTTAGTGGCAATATAGGCAGACGTTTCTTAATTATATTGCAGTAAGCTGGAGTTTTAATGTCTTCTAATTCTTCTCAGACAAATAATCAGATGAGATCGGCAAGATCCTTGGTCACCACGTCAAGTTCTGACTTCAGTACTCAACTGGGGTAAGAACGAAGGTACCGAGACATAGTGAGACTTTATACAGCGCATAGACGCACGTCTATTTATTTTTTGAGACGACAGTAAATGCAGAGATGTACCAAGATTACATTTTGACGTCGTTCTTCCATCAGTTAACGGAAGAAGAAATATCGCGTGGGTGGTTTGAACAAGATTCAGCCCATGCTCTTACAACCTCGGAAGTGTTTGCAGACAGAGTGGTCAGTGCTGGTCTATTTACCCCTCGTTCTCCAGATCTAACAGTGTGTGATTTTACTTCTGGGATAAAATGAAATAAAAAGTGTATGGAACAAATCCTCACATATTGGAGGAACTGAAAGAAACATTACGAATGAAATCAGAAACATTACAGCGGCAAAACTCACTCACGTCAGCCAGAATGTGCTTACCAAATACAATGCCTGTATAATCCAGGAAGAACGACACTTTTATATGGTAAGATTTCATATAAGATTGTATACACGCTTAAAGCAGGGCGGCCGCGCGCGACATAAGTTCGGCTGAGGCAGCTGCCGTAGCGCAGAGTACAAACACCATGCGTTCTGTGTTTACCCGTTTCCTTTCTCAAATCCCTGCCAAATGAACTTATTTACATAATTCTTTCTGTAATGTGTTCCTTGGTTCAATACCCTCAGGCGTATTTTAATTTTTTGAAAACTCTGCATTGACTCATATTAGTGGTGCTTTAAGTGAAACAATGCATTGACTCATATTAGCGCTCTTAGTGGTGCTTAAGTGAAACAATGCGTTGACTCATATTAGCGTTCTTAGTGGTGCTTAAGTGAAACAATGCATTGACTCATATTAGTGGTGCTTAAGTGAAACAATGCATTGACTCATATTAGTGGTGCTTTAAGTGAAACAATGCATTGACTCATATTAGCGCTCTTAGTGGTGCTTAAGTGAAACAATGCGTTGACTCATATTAGCGTTCTTAGTGGTGCTTAAGTGAAACAATGCATTGACTCATATTAGTGGTGCTTAAGTGAAACAATGCATTGACTCATATTAGCGTTCTTAGTGGTGCTTAAGTGAAACAATGCGTTGACTCATATTAGCGCTCTTAGTGGTGCTTAAGTGAAACAACGCATTGACTCATATTAGCACTCTTAGTGGTGCTTAAGTGAAACAACGCATTGACGCATATTAGCGCTCTTAGTGGTGCTTAAGTGAAACAATGCATTGACTCACATTAGCATTCTTAGTAATACAAAAGGGCAAAATGATAATCTAATCGATAACGATGATTAAGAAAAGAATTGTAATATTTAGGCGTAAATAAAGAATATGTTCTCATACTTTATTGTATTTTATTTACTGTGCCTAAAATTCGTAGCTCATATCCCCAGGATGTTTTTAACATTGAGTTGCTTGCCTCAAGGGCTAGAATTGTGGATTTTTTGGGTTGTTTAGTTGATTATTTTTAGATTATGAATGGTTCAAACGAATAGATGATTCTAGTATAGTTCTTTGAAAATCATGTTCAAAAACTAAGTGTAAATATAAGACGAGATTTGAAATTTTGAGAAAATTTCAAAAATCTTCAATATCGAGTGATGAAGGATTATTCAAGGTAATCAGAGAGAAAAAAAACTATAGAAGGACATTTTAAAATCTGAGATGAAGAACTGTCAGACATCGGCAAAAGGGAGAAAGTAGTAACTTATCTGATCGGCTGACGTAGCGACGTATTGTGTGCGAGGGCCCGCGATATTTTCAACGACATCGATGAGGTTACTACGGGTCCGATAGAAAGAAAAAGGATAGGATTAACAATATCTACAACCACAAATAGCTGTTGTGTCAGCATTGCCGCAGAACTTGTGGTTTTGGAATAGGTCTCTTCAGCTTTATAAGAAGCCAAAATCAGCGACGCTGATGCACTCAGAAGACAGCCATTATAGTCTGTGATGGTATAATGATGACTGGGGGCCGAATTCATAGTCAGCACTTATACATAAGTGGAACCCTGAAGTAATAAGGGATCACTTATGGCCGAATTCATAGACACCACTTATACATAAGTGCCCCTTATAAGCCAGGTTTCATTTCATATTACCTACTTAACTGTTCCACTTATTGCTATAAGTGGACCTCCCACCCACACACTTAAGTGACTCACTTATGTTGCTGCAAGATGGAGAACAATGATTTTGCTGAATACAGTATTTTGCATTTCATTCACGGAATGCTTTCCGTGCACACAGTAGAGGTGGAAAATCCTGTTGAAATGTAATGTGACCAACAATTTAATGAAGGTTTCGTTTTAGTAAAGTGAGAGTTATGAATATTCTTGTTCCTTTGTGTGAGGGAGTGAACATAACCTCTAGAGGATTCACTATTTTACCATTAATAAAGATATTGTTTTGAGATTTTATGCCACCTCTTAATTTCAGGTACTTATTATCATCACCATCGTCATTACCGGTATTTCGCTAAATTAATTGGAAACGTGTTACAAGTTGATGAGTTAACGAGACTGTAGGCCTATGGAATAGTAAGAACTATACTGAGTTATAAGAAAAATGAACATGTTGCAATACCACCATTTATTTTAAGGTTGATTTGTGCTGATTATATCAGGTTAGTCAACCAATCGTTTGCCGCATTATATCAGCAGTTCCTGAAATTACGGCATCGCACACCGAAACATACTATTTACATTTTATTGGGGAAGTAATTAGGCCTATTACAACGTAACGGCTGCGGATATATCTGTCAAATCATTAAAAGCGTTGTAAGGCTAGATATTGTACATTTGGATGAATATTTGTATACGTTCAAGTACCTGGATAACTATAAACATATTATAAGAAGAAAATTAGACTCTGGGCATTTTCGTAGTTTGCATTGTCCACAACAAGTTTTTCCCACGTCATTCATATTCTGATGAAAAACTGTGTCGGTCAGCTTGTTCTATATTATGCGCAAGTTCTTGCAGGTGTCGTCTCAGCTGGCTGTTTAGTTATTCATTCTGATAACCAAATACAATATAGACGATCTTTCAACCCCAAAAACGTCACGCGCGGTCGCGCTATGTCCTTCGATAAACAAAACACAATGGATCATCCCACTATTCGGTAGCCAGAACTACACGATCCAGGAATCATGGGCATACTATACAGCATTGCCACAACACCAGTGAATACTTACTGTATCAATGAGTGTGCTCCTTAAGTGTTGTCTATGAAATGTAAAGTCATATAAATGAATACTTATTATAAGTGATCCTTTATTACTTAAGGGTTCCACTTATGTATAAGTGCTGACTATGAATTCGACCTTAGAAAATGTATCTGTAAATTAAATTAATCAGGATTGAGAAGGTGTATTCCTAGCATCATTCCGTACTTGAAACAGAAACCACGGAATCAGTCAGATCTAGCTCTTACGACAACAACACCGTGAGAAGAAATTCGATGCCTGGTGTGCCTCACCACAAAAGGGTAAGAGTGTTACACTGTACAAGTAATACAGACCAGCCAATCAGCGGGTAAGAAAATCCGAAGTTTAATCAGCAGTGACTGGAGAAATGCTATAAAACTGACAGCAAATGTAGTTCCAGTCCATGCATTACCTGGCAGGTCTCAAGACAATAACCACTGTCGGCGTTGCCACAGTGAGATGGAAACACTTCGTCACGTCTTGGCTTCCTGTCCATTTAATGACACCCTACGGAATTCACGACATCATGGTATAAGATCTACGACTGCTGAAGCTCTAAGAAGAAAGCAATATACACTCTTCGACGAGATACATGGATTGTCTCAGGCTGGATCAAGCCTCCGGATTGACATGATGGCTATACCACCGGGCTCAAGTAAAGTGTTCATAATAGACTCCACAATTAGAACCAAAGCATCACCTACTCCACCACATAATGTACACGTGATATATATGAATCTACAACTCCATATTATGCTCAGAAATATCATCTGGACTCTATAGAAGTATTTCTCACATATTTCACAACTTTTGTAAGAATCTGAATTTGGATAACAAAGCACATGGGTTAGCAGCGCTGAATAGGCTCGTTAACAATAGTAAGAAATCATTTATACTCTATCTTTGTCCACTAGTAGAGCCCTGCACGGATGCGGATATCCCGCGAAGTTAGTGTCGTAGTCGATGAAAACTGTACGACAGTACGGAGAATTTTGCTGATAATTTCTAAATAATGAAGTTTATTCAATTTCACTCAGGTATACTCTTAATTTTTCTTGTGGGATCCTTGACAGTGGTATGGAAGAATAGTGATATATAAAGAGCCTTTAGGTCATAAAGCCGTAAATCTGACTGTAACCTAACTGACTCCTGCCTGCAAGTAATGGACGGAAGGAACAAAGGTCTAAACGTCGGTAGTTGCCAGAAGAGAAAATCCCTCATAAACCTGTGAATATAGGGGTATAGTGCCAGGTATGACGCCTGTTGTATTATGTCAACAGATCTATCCGCTTCAATAACTTGAGTATAATATACTGTAGTAAATATTGAAAATATCCGCGGATAACCATCCGCGAATACGGGTACGGATGCGGAGCGGATGCGAATAATATTTTGTATATCCGCGCAGGAATCTATCCATCCATGAGTTTCTAAGGGGTTTAAAAATTATTGATTAATACGATTTTGATTAAGTAATAGGTAGGATATAATATGGCATACCAATAATTTATAGACATATTTTACACGACTCTTGTAGTTGTCAATCTACTTTTTATGTAAGTTTTGTCCTTTTTAGTAGCTTCAAATGGGGAAAGCAGAAATAAATTTATACCTGCCAACTCTGCAAAACCAAAAATCAGGAGATTCTGATATGAAACTCAGAAAAAATCAGGAGATACAATTGGTCAAAACTGCTTATTCTATATGTCTCGCGCAATACAGGAATACTGTGATATATGTTATATCACTTATTGTCTCAAAGCCCGACTGTTGCTATACGAGGCTACAAGGCAAAAAGTTACACATCTCTATTCCCTCACGGGAAGTATGTGAGTGAGATGATCGGTCTCCGACAAGCCTTCCGAAAATAGTATGAACTCCACATCTGTGAATCAGTCATGCACTTAGATCCCATTACTTAGCAAATGCATAGATTAATACATTATGCATCACGCACCAGTGCGATTAAGCGAAGCGCAATACTATTTTTATCAAGTAATAACTTAAAATTCGCCAGAGTTGTCTCCAAATGGCTCCTAAAATCTCTACAAATGTCACTAGTCGCTATCTCTGAAATTATGTCACTAAATTACTAAAAAGGACTCCAAATCTAGCGACTAGTCTCTAGAATAGACTAGCACGCGAGAACAAGAGATTGGCAATCGATATACAGCTTTCAATAAATATCGCACATTCGCACGCATTCCTCGTATTAATAAACGTCGTTGTTTCATTTGAAAACGGCCAATTAACGAAGGATATCCGGCCACTGGCGTACAAAGCTGAAATTGCGGGATTTGAAAACAAATATTTGAAGTTCACCAAGCTAAAATCGGGAGAAATAATAGAATAATCGCAAGGCGGGAAAAACAATCGAAAATATGGAGTGTCCCGCCTAAATCGGGAAAGTTGACAGGTATATAAATGCATTTCTGTCTCTCAGCTACTCCTCTCCTCACTTATTTATTGACGCACAATGAACCCCGTTTCACTATAGCCCATCCTGTGAAATCGAAACCAGACCATCTGGAAGAGTATCCAGAAATTAACACAGTTCACAGCTCTATTGTAGGATCATTCAACGCCAGGGTCATTTATGTCTCCATAAGGAAATATTTAGTTTTAATACTTGGGGCTTTATGGGGCAGCCTACACTGATGAGATGAGGCATTCAACTTTCAGAGAAGAACAATACCCGTTTAGACGGTCCCAATTGGGGACACTACCAGTAGCAGTACAGTATTTAATGAAGTGTCTGAGAAGAACATCCACGCCTAACCCAAGAAGAAAGTGTTAATTGTTGTCCCAACGAGTGGGCTGTGTGTATTTACCACGTTATGTAAATGTGCGCAAGCAGGCGGGCAGGCAGGTGTTAACTCACCAGACCTCCAAGAAAGTACAGCTTCTGCATGACAGCTGATACGCTATCACTTAACATCTTCTCTTACGTGCGCTACATGGAGGTTCGGGAGTCGATGATAGAAAAAAGAAATAACTCACGAGATTTTTATACTTTCACTTTATAATCAGATAGAGAACTAAATACTTAGTTTAAAAATGGGTTTACCAAGAAAAATCTTATTTTACATTATATGGTTCTAGGTCTGGATAACTTTTGGCCGGGCTGAATGGCTCAGACGGTTGAAGCGATGGCCTTCTGACCCTAACTTGGCAGGTTCGATCCTGGCTCAATCCGGTGGTACCTGAAGGTGATCAAATACGTCATCCTTATGTCAGTACATTTACTGACAGGTAAAAGCAGATACGCGAAAATGAAATAAAAAGATAAAAATATGAAAAAACGCGAAAATTCGCGGGAAAATGCGACCATAATTTGAATAATTACCGGAAAATGACAAAAAAACGTTAAAAGAGCCGAAATATAACTTTATATGACCCATGAAAATGCATAATTTTAATCATCGTAGGTAAAATCATGCTTAAGTTGTATTTTCCATGGAAATAATATGAAGAAATAAAATATGACATAGCATAAATATCCGGGCTCTAATTATAACGTTTGATAGTCACCCGGAAGATATATTTTCAACTCTTTTCTACGTCCACTTCAGTAAACTGGCATACTATTTCAAGTCTTGATGGATATATTACATTGCTAAGACAAAATAAACCCTTAGCGATACAGTCTTTTGAGAGATAGTGACAAAGTAAGGAAATGAAAGTCGGCTTGTCAAGTCTCAGTTTTCTAAAACAACAATAACAAACACAGTAAAAGTATTTTCCAGTCAATACCTAATTATCAGAGTAGCATCCTCGAGCAGATGATCTCAAAATTCTGAACTACGACTTATATTCTACTAACCAGCCTTTGAATAGCAGCTCTTGCGACGATGGGAAAAGAAAGGGCTAGGAGTGGGAAGGAAGCGGCCGTGGCCTTAATTAAGCTATAGCCCCTGCATTTGCCTCGTGTGAAAATGGGAAAGCACGGGAAACCAACTTCAGGTCTGCCGACAATGGGGTTCGAACCACTATCTCCCCTATCTCCTGAATGCAAGCTCACAGCTGCGCGCCCCGAACCGCATGGCCAACTCGATCGGCAGCTATCTATTTATATAAAATAAGAGTTTTGTCCGAATAGTGCTCAGAATTTAAAAATATATTTTTGTATCGGTCGTGTACATGGTAACAAGGAAATGCAATTTGTAATTTTTCCTCATCTCTGTCTGTCTGCTCACAGCCGCGCGCCCCCTAACCGCACGGCCAACTCGCCCGTTGAAAGAAGGAAGAAGGACTATCTTTCCAATAGATGTCCTACTGTAACAGAACCGGAATAAAACTAAATATGAAGGCAATCAATTTCGAAAGCTCATAAAACTGATCAGCAATAACATTACATTGACCATTGTTTGTTGTGATGTGTTTTGTCTCTTCATTTGCCTCTCATCTCCGATAGATGGGATTACTGCTGCGTCTCGAGTAAAACAGCCTGTCTGAATATTGGCCGGAAGTAACTGAAGAGTTGGATGTTTTTTTAATTTTATTTTTAGCTTGCCATTCTTCTGGTTCATAATTTTTCTGATAATTACTGGTACGTAACACACTGGTTGATCATAGTATTGCAGCTGTTCGATCCCTACTCTGAGGCTGGTTGGACTGAGTAGTGTGCACAATTAACGGCAGAGGAGCGCCTGCGCCGTGGTCATTCCATCTCTGGAACTTGGCACTGTTAGAACGGCAGCGTAGTACTCCTCGTTAAAAGTGAGAGCATTTCATATGAGGGCATTGCTATTAACCACGACATTCCAGTAGCTTAATGTTGCATTCTGGCAAGAATACTTACGTCATGACCCATGTCGATTTCAGTTGATTATATGTCTGTGTCTGTTACAGGATCAGGGCAAAATGAATGAGTGGATTTTAATTAAATTTAGTATTACAGTTCGAGTAGGATCGTAGCTTTAACGTGTCGAAAAATTTCACCAGGACGGGGTGCTTCATAAGGGGCCTAAATAATAGAACTCGATGCTTCCCTCTTATGATCGGCTTTACACGAAAATAGCACATGGTGAATTGTTATTCCTTTCCCGATACAGTGAAAAATGATCAGTAGCAGTCACGTGAAAATCCAAGAATCATTAACTAGCTCTATAGACTGAGAGGGTCGCTATGAACATTGTTTCGACAACGTTTTAAAGGCTTTGTACGACAGAACAACTAAAATGATGTCAACGTGCTATGAAATCTTGTATTACCTAGATTTATCTTCCCCTTACGCTATGATGTTCATGTTAACCCTTATTATCGTCAACTTTCCTTCTAAAATATGATCAATATAGAAACCTCCAGGTGGCATCTTTCGAGTATCGGACGAGAATATCCTATACTACTTATCTTTACAACATAATTTTCTATCCTCTTTCCTCCAGCATAACACACGCCCCGGCAGCACACTCGCTATCCCTCTCAGCAGGTCAGCAGCATATAGGCGTTCCTCTGTTGCGAATGGAGCTAGAATATAGAAATCCCCCCCCCCATAACATTAGAGCTACCGTATAAAAAGCTCCTTCGGGCCGATGACCTTCGATGTTAGGCCCCTTTAAACAACAAGCATCATCATCATCATCAAGCAAAAAGCTCCTTTAAGTCGTCTTGCCGTGAGCACCTCCTTGATGTGTGTCGCAAGGTTCAATGAACCTTCTGGAGTGAATGTGTGTGTGAATGTACGTTTACTGTGCTTATGTTATTTTGTGTCATGTTGATTTTGGTTTATAACGATAGTTTTAAGATATGACTAACAATATTTATTGTGCTTATGTTAGGTTATGTTGTGACGTCTAATTTGTATTGGTAGTTTCTAAGATAAAATTAAGAATAATTTTTTCAGACGTACAATTTTAAAGAAGTGAGGTTAAGTGTAAGAGTGAACCATGAGTCCTAACTTCACCACTAAGAATAAAGGCAATAATAATAATAATAATAATAATAATAATAATAATAATAATAATAATAATAATAATAATAATAATAATAATAATAATAATAATAACCTGTCAGTATTTTTTAATATTAACCCTGTAGTTGGCTTTGTTTTATACTGAAGAAAGAGATCAAATCAAGGTCAGCAATAATGAAAAAATGAAACTGCAAAGGGCCTCGGAGAACAAAGAAGCGACTACGTCACGACAAGCGGCGGACAGCAAGAGGCATGTCAACTTAAGTGCCTTAGAATCTGGGGAACAATGTGAAGAGTGGAGAAAAATGTAATCTTGCACATGGTATGTACCCAGCTCGATAGCTGCAGTCGCTTAATTGCGGCCAGTATCCAGTATTCGGGAGATAGTGGGTTCGAACCCCACTGTCGGGAGCCCTGAGGATGGTTTTCCGTGGTTTCTCATTTTCACACCAGGCAAATGCTGGGGTTGTACCTTAATTAAGGTCACGGCCGCTTCCCTCCCACTCCTAGGCCTTTCTTATCCCATCGTCGCCATAAGACCTATCTGTGTCGGTGCGACGTAAACAATTAGAAAAAACAAAACATGGTATGTGACTGTCCTGTAACGGATAGGTACTACAGCTAGGGAAGCTCAAGGATATACTACACACATTTACCAAGATCCGCGTTCGAACCCCACTGTCGGCAGCCCTGAAGATGGTTTTCCGTGGTTTCCCATTTTAATACCAGGCAAATGCCGGCCGCTTCCTTCCAATTCCTAGGCCTTTCCCATCCCATCGTCGCCGTAAGACATATCTGTCGGTACGACGTAAAGCAAATAGCAAAAAAGAAAAACATAGTGAACCACTCCAACTTGGCTCTCATGGTGTCTCATCACCAGGGCTGTGGTAGCAGGCGTCTCTGACATCCCACGGCCAGTTAAAAAGAGCAGCTAGAGATAGAGATTGGTGGGCATTAGAGGTCAAAGCAATTAGCAGAATGAACCTGTGTGGTACGTCAAGGCCACAAGTAGCAGAGTGACTGGGGGCGGACCGATAAACACCTCACTGGAGCTGGAGCACCTAAATAGCTCGTGATCATCTCACAACTCATTTTCTAGAATGTATCTACAGAAATACACTGACTGACAGAGCAAATGCAACACCAAGAAGGAGTGGTCAGAACTTTATGCCAATTGCAGGGTAGACTGACGTCACTGAGGTATGCTCATGATGTGAAATGCGCCGCTGTGCTGCGCACGTAGCGAACGATAAATGGGACACGGCGTTGGCGAATGGCCCACTTCGTACCGTGATTTCTCAGCCGACAGTCATTGTAGAACGTGTTGTCGTGTGCCACAGGACACGTGTATAGCTAAGAATGCCAGGCCGCCGTCAACGGAGGCATTTCCAGCAGACAGACGACTTTACGAGGGGTATGGTGATCGGGCTTAGAAGGGCAGGTTGGTCGCTTCGTCAAATCGCAGCCGATACCCAAAGGGATGTGTCCACGGTGCAGCGCCTGTGGCGAAGATGGTTGGCGCAGGGACATGTGGCACGTGCGAGGGGTCCAGGCGCAGCCCGAGTGACGTCAGCACGCGAGGATCGGCGCATCCGCCGCCAAGCGGTGGCAGCCCCGCACGCCACGTCAACCGCCATTCTTCAGCATGTGCAAGACACCCTGGCTGTTCCAATATCGACCAGAACAATTTCCCGTCCCGTCGATTGGTTGAAGGAGGCCTGCACTCCCGGCGTCCGCTCAGAAGACTACCATTGACTCCACAGCATAGACGTGCACGCCTGGCATGGTGCCGGGCTAGAGCGACTTGGATGAGGGAATGGCGGAACGTCGTGTTCTCCGATGAGTCACGCTTCTGTTCTGTCAGTGATAGTCACCGCAGACGAGTGTGGCGTCGGCGTGGAGAAAGGTCAAATCCGGCAGTAACTGTGGAGTGCCCTACCGCTAGACAACGCGGCATCATGGTTTGGGGCGCTATTGCGTATGATTCCACGTCACCTCTAGTGCGTATTCAAGGCACGTTAAATGCCCACCGCTACGTGCAGCATGTGCTGCGGCCGGTGGCACTCCCGTACCTTCAGGGGCTGCCCAATGCTCTGTTTCAGCAGGATAATGCCCGCCCACACACTGCTCGCATCTCCCAACAGGCTCTACGAGGTGTACAGATGCTTCCGTGGCCAGCGTACTCTCCGGATCTCTCACCAATCGAACACGTGTGGGATCTCATTGGACGCCGTTTGCAAACTCTGCCCTAGCCTCCTACGGACGACCAACTGTGGCAAATGGTTGACAGAGAATGGAGAATCATCCCTCAGGACACCATCCGCACTCTTATTGACTCTGTACCTCGACGTGTTTCTGCGTGCATCGCCGCTCGCGGTGGTCCTACATCCTACTGAGTCGATGCCGTGCGCATTGTGTAACCTGCATATCGGTTTGAAATAAACATCAATTATTCGTCCGTGCCGTCTCTGTTTCTCCCCAACTTTCATCCCTTTCGAACCACTCCTTCTTGGTGTTGCATTTGCTCTGTCAGTCAGTGTATAATATAGCAAAGCGAAGTTATCGCCGTGCAGGCCATGAAGGCGGAAGGTAAAGTCTACCACTATCCGTAACCTCAACACTTATGCCCGGGTGTGTAACCTCGGTTATGACTTAACCGTGATAAAATGGATAAAATGGTTAAGTTGAATTTCTGTTGCATCGAGCCCGATTTTGAACTTTTTGACGTTTTATCGCGCTTAAAAGTTAACCGGTCGTGAGCGAGCGGTTAAGCAGCTATTCGAGGCTTAAAGGCCTACGTTGGAGCCGATGACCTCGATGTTAGGCCCCTTTAAACAACAAGCATCATCATCATCATCATCATCATCATCAAAGGCCTACGTACGCTACATAAGCTCATAAGTATTGAATATTGCGTGCATCCAAAGTGTCGTGAGTTATCGCTAAAATTGATTTGGTACCACATATCGTATATCTACAATATCTTGAGGATCATGAACAGAGAGAAAGATACTGTGGCGTCCTTGTTACAATTAATAGGTGACCAACTCGAGTTCCCAACTCATACAAATAATCCTGTTTCGCCAAGTCAGTGAGCATTTCACTTCCAAATGCATTTGGTGCTCTCGTTCGCGCTTCCTTTTCCATATCGGCTGATACTGATAACTAGGGTCCGGATTCATATGCACTGAAAACTCAGAAAATATCCACTAAAAATAAAATAAAATACGCTTACCAAAGGCGTTATTTAATTTAAACTCAGTGTTAAATTCATAAACATGTTTAATTCCTTGCAAAATTATGCATGTCAGTAGGTTTGAACAGTTTTTCAATGTTTTCAGGTGTCAATAACTTTCTGTTGTCGGCCAGAATTAATTTATACGCTGAAAATGATCGTTCTACGTCGACGGTCGTAAGTGGGCAATACTTGTACACTGGCACTGACTGCTCGGAACTTTCTTCTAGCAAAATCTTTAGGCATTTTTACAGTTTAATCTGGTGAATATATTTTGTGTAATTGTGATGACTGAACATATTCAATAATATAATTTACAGTTAATATTCATAATTATTATTTGATTTGCCATAAATGCAGTTCCGGGAAAACAGCCTTAAATCACTTCGTTTTTCTTACTCGTTTTTTAGATTCAATTCCTAGCCAAATTAACTTATTTACATACTTCTTTCTGTAATGTGTTCCTTGGTTCAATACCCTCAGGTATTTCTTGATTTTTTGAAAAATATCCACACCGAATGTAGTTATAAAGTTTTAAGTGAAACTCTGCATTGATTTACATTAGCGCTCGTAGTGGTAGAAAAAGGCAAACTGCTAATCTAATCGACCGAATAACGATGATTAAGAAAAGGTTTGTAATTATCAGGAATACATAAAGAATATATTTTCATACTTTATTATATTTTATTTACTTAAAATTCGTAGCTCATATCCCTAGGATATGTTCACCATTGAGTTGCTTGCTGATGGACTAGAACCGTAGATCGAGCTCGATAGCTGCAGTCGCTTAAGTACTGCCTGTATCCAGTATTCGGGAGATAGTGGGTTCGAACCCCACTCTCAGCAGCCCTGAAGATGGTTTTCCGTGGTTGTCCACTTTCACACCAGACAAATGCTGGGGCTGTACTTTAATTAAGGCCAAGGCCGATTCCTTCTCACTCCCAGCCCTTTCTTGTCCCACTGTTGCCATAAAAAGTATCTGTGTCGGTGCGACGTAAAGCCAATTGTAAAAAGAAAAAAATCAGTGGAATTTTAACAAGATACATATTATCTGCGTCAAGTTTCAAACACAGCATTTCAAAATAGTGTAGTAGGAGTATTTTTCTTTCTTTCTCCGAAACATATATGTAGCAGGTTTAGAAGACTTAATTCCGAGGGAGGGGTGCTATATATCATACGTACGCCGACAGATACAAGAAAAGGGGAACATGTTAATACTTCGTTTTTTTCTTGTTCGTTTCTTTTTTGCTAAAAGAGAGTGAGGATGTACCTCCTGCACCTCGGTCTGTTTGCATGATAAAATGTGTTATATCGCTTATCACTGTTTGGCAGGTTTAATGTTGGTAACGCTTGCTACCTGACTCTAAAATGCTTCAGTCATATTTTACTTTGTTGAGGTCATATTTAGCTAGTTTTTAGGACACATTTGCATGTATATTTTATTCTTCTTTGGGTCATAAACTTCCGAACCGTAGTGATTAAAATTTAACACTTTATTTACAGCCTCGGTGATTGCACCAGACATTTAGCTCAGTGTTAAACTGTCATCTTCGAATATATAGACCGGACGAGTGGTAATAATCTTGTATTTGACAGGTGCTGCGTTCAAAACTAAATATTCGGATCGATCCGCCTGTTCCAGTTTTCTTATTCCCTACCTGCCTACTCTTAGGTTTCTATCATCATTTGCAGATTTTTCATATCATACTCGTTGCACCTCTTTTCAGGCTCCAAAACACAAGGTAGCCGTCAAAATATAAGATACGAATTCGCAAGGAGACTAGTTTACAGGCAAAAACAGCTGTAACAACAATGTACAGTATGATCCAACATTCACACACGTAGAAAATATGTTTTTTATCTGTACAGAGTCTCTATTTTTGTCCAAGCACTTGTTCCAACGCTACACCAAGGCATCGATACCGGCACGGAAGTAGTCTGCGTCCAGTCTCTGAAGTCATGTCATGACAGCACACTGAGCGTTGGTATCGTTGTTGAATCCCTTACCACCACTTCCCCTACCCTCCCGGCGTACATTCTGATTGTGAACATTTTTTTCAATCAACGGGACTCGAACCGGCTAACCATGGTGTCGGACCGTTTAGATTGATATCATTTGTTATAAGCAGACAGGTGACGTGATAGCCGACTGGCTTCTCACGAACACGGCCGTGGCTAGAATCCCAAGCAATGCATGCAAGGATTTTGAAATAAAAATCCACCTGCCTGTGGTTCGGATTCAATGTAAAACTGGAGATTCCGTGGCTATGACCACGATATCAACAGCCTTATAAAACTACAAACGTGTTAGCTTTTGCTTTTTATTTCTAAATATAAATAATTCAGTATGTTAGACTGTCTCCGTACGTATGTCGTCAGCAGCGAGGAAGGTCCTCCTTCAACTTGGTTCTTCAGGCCTTATTACACAGGGCAGCCAAGTCGCGCGGCCAGATCGCGCAGCCATGGCTGCCCGACCTGTCTTGAGCAGAGCGACTTATGGAGCAGCCAGACAGTTACATGTTGCTCCGTGTCTGTTTGACCAGTGATGAAGACACGAGTGTTTGTGAGTTCGATTATTAAGTTAGTTTATTAATTGACTAGACGCTAAAAAAAATGTAAATATTTCCAATAAATGAAGTTTAGATTATCAGTCAGCTCGTTGTTCTTCTTTTATGTTTGCCTGTAATTGCAACTATTAAAGCCCACTCATTTGTTACCGTATCTCACAATTATAGTAGGCCTAAGCAATGCTTCTTGATATTCTTATTTTTTTAATGCGACATTATTTCTTAAATAAAGTGTAATGCACAATGAAATAAGTAAAAAAATGGAACTTATTTGCAAGGGATAGTTACGGAGGTTGTTCTTCTCAACTAAAGGCCGTTCTTCGAAGTCTGGTATGAATATACACGTAATTTCGTTGCAAGCATTTAATTTTACATGCTTATTGCTATACTGTTCCGAATCGGAGGGCGTCTTTCTATTTCACAGATGAAATCTTCAGTGTTCACTTTTGAGTCTATGAACGTTTGACACTCTTTCAAAAGTTGTTCCTGTTTCTTCTTTTCTCCTTTCTCTGCGCTTCCAGTAGCACTTGTTTTATCCATAGCGCACTTCCACTTGCCGTAGGAAAGAGTCTTTAGGGCCTTATTACACAGGACAGCCAGGTCGCGCAGCCACTCATCGGGCATGGACTGTTATGGATGTTATTACACGAGGGCAGCCAGTCGCGCGACCACACTTTGTTGACCTTGAGGCTTCTCAACCCGGCGACCAATCTGGCGACCACTGGTGGTGGCCGGGCATTGAAATGTATGGGGCTTATTGCACAAGGCAGCCAGAGATCGGCAGCCACAGTTTAGTTACGTATAGCCACGTGCTACTGTGCACTGTTTTCTTGACGGCAAGTGGAAGTGCGCTATGGATAAAATAAGTGCTACTGGAAGTGCAGAGAAACGAGAAAAGAAGAAACAGTAACAACTTTTGAAAGAGTGTCAAACGTTCATAGACTCAAAAGTGAACACTGAAGATTTCATCTGTGAAATAGAAAGACGCCCTCCGATTTGGAAGAGTAGTATTGCAGACTATAGCAATAAGCATGTAAAATTAAAGGTTTGGAACGAAGTTATGTGTATATTCATACCAGACTTCGAATAGTACAAGGAGAAGCATATACTCATCACTCATCTCAATTAGTCAATTAATAAACTAACTTAATAATCGAACTCATGAACACTCGTGTCTTCATCACTGGTCAAACAGACACGGAGCAACATGGAACTGTCTGGCTGCTCCACCAGTCGCTTGGCTCAAGACAGGACCTGGCTGCCCTGTGTAATAAGGCCCTTAGACACGTTCGACGGAGCTCTTGTCTTGGTGACCCTGACATTAAGAGCGATGAGCGATAGGATCCGTTAAGCTGACCCTAAAAAATCCAATCCTGTTCTACGAGAAACAGAAGGCCAGACATGTTTGAAAAGCGTATTAGGTACAAAATGGGTAAAAAATTGCAATGCAAATTTAAATCTTATAGCAGTTGTGTGGTATCAAGTGATTTCAAATACGCTATATGAGTTGATTATGTGTGTAAGTACAGCAGAATTTTGTAAATAATATAAATGTATTAAGGATGAGCTCTCTGTTTATGTTAGTGTACATCGTATAATACTGTATTTTAGGAAAACGTACTTTCTTTTTAATTTAAAATTTCGTGCTTGATAATAATGTATTTTTGTCCAACACTTGCCACCGAAGTAGACACCTCATTTGCAAATAAAGTGTTTTTTATTAGATTTGATCTACAGTTCAGCCACTTAGAGAACGACTCCGACAGATAGGAAACAAGTGAAAGTAAATAATGCTGGTAAAATTGATATTCTCAGTTAACCCAATGCCACAGATTTATGTTTCCAAGGAACCCCCATACTGTTCCTAGCTGTTGAGGAGTGTATACTTAATTTGCCATTTGACTACTCGATTCCGTATTCCATTAAGGGACTAGATTTTATAACTCAATGGTAGCTCTTCCCGTTTCTTAAATCTCACAGTAAATCTGCTTTAAAATGCACAGATAAAGTCTCCTTGAATGAATCTCTGTTCTTACTGCGTTCATGCAATTCTTTCTTGATTATTTTGAGTTCTGAGTGGCTAATTGATTGAACTGAGAAACATGTATACATGTATACATAATGACTATCCTTGAGTAAAACATTTGTGCAGGGTATTATAAATACAGAAATGTATTCATATCTTAAATGGATTATCTACCTGTCTACTTCCAAAGAAACTTTCATCAGTTTATTGTTCATTGATCTGAATTACTGTCAAAAAGTCTGTTTGGGTTGAGTCACAAATTTTGCTAAACCCCCTTACTTTGGAATGTTCCGGGCAAGTGATTTTTCTACAGGTTTCACACTGTTGATTGTGTCTGGGACAGCAATCACGTCTTCCTTCCTTCACAACTGGAGTTTCTTATTCATTATTTCTCATATTCCCTAATTACAACTTTCAATGACAAGATGTGTTGCCAATTATCCGGTTTTGAAGCGAACAGTCCGATTTTTAGGGCAATTGTTCGGTAGCAAGTTTAAACCGGATACAATATCTGGTTGAGACGATCTATTTTTTTTTTTCAGACTTGAGATGAAATTGATACGTAATGTTAATATAGGGCCCATGAACAAAATGCTCTGTGTTGTTAAATAAAATTCTCTCATGCTTGCTGCACGATCCGTACCATGAGGGATTCGCTCGATGGACCACGATTATTGTTCCTAAAACCGTAAAGAAAAACCTTGAAGACACTGGTTCCAAAATATTTCTGCTTCTGGACCTTCTTTGAATAGAACAAATACTGCCAGGCCCCATTCCCCAGCCTACATTCTTTATCATATTTTTTTATTTTCTGTTTTTGTTCATACTACTTGGCACATTTTTACTCAAGATTTACGCTGCTTTGAAATGCGCGTGTACCTGGGATGGATTGTAACCGCTATCAAATACTCAATGCTGTCTCTGGCATACGTATGTTATTAAGTGGAGGTAATAATAATAATAATAATAATAATAATAATAATAATAATAATAATAATAATAATAAATCATGAAGTCCGATTCCTTAGCTGGACGATCAGCGTAGAGGTCCTGTGTTCAGAGGATTCTGAGTTCGATTCCCGACTGGGTCGGGGTTTATAGGCGCATCTGCTTAATTCTTCTGGCTCGAGGGCTGATGTCTGTGTTCGTCTTAATAAGCATCCTCGTTTGTGTATAATACGCCATACTAGCAAACACCACAGGGACAATCAATAGTGCATACACGACTCAACACAGAGCTGGCGTAAGAAAATACATTCGGTCGTAAAACTGAGCTTAATCCCCATAAACTTGGGTAAATTCTAGTAAGAAAAGCTGGAAGGTAAGTACTGTATAGCCTCAGCATCAAGTTAAGGCTGTAAGTTTGTCTATTTCGACGTTCTGTTTTGCTCCGCCAGATGGAAGAAAAATCAGTTCTCTTTTCAGTGATCTAAGCCGGAGATTTAATTAATTTTGTCGGGAAAAGAAATGCTCCACCATAGATCGTTTGCACGCCAACATTGCACGTTAGGAAGTGCCGAATGGACTTCTTTTCCAGCCTTCAAACTCCAGGTTGAACAACCTTCAGATTCGAAGGTAGTCCACCGATTTACAGTGTGTCGATGAAGATTTTGTTTTTTGGTTGTTTTGGCTATGGTCTTCTGCTGTTTCTTGGCCCAGTACACCTTCATTTTCTGGCTGTGTGCCTGTTTCTTTCCATCCGTCCACTTAAGCCTGGTGATCTTTGTTCTTTTCTTGCTTGTGAGGGACACTGGGAAGACTCCCCGTAGCATGGCCTCTCGGTACTAAGATCGGTTCTCTGAGGTCTCAAATGGGATCTGCAGTTCCTCTAGGTCTGATTTTACTGAGGTGATCCACTTGGTCTTGGAAGCTTTTCCCCTATTTGTCACTTTGAGGATTCTGTTGTTGAGCCTGCAGAGTTTCAGGCGAGTCAGTTATTTATTTATTTATTTATTTATTTATTTATTTATTTATTTATTTTTAAGTTTATGGAAATTAGGACTATTGCTGATCAAAATCCTTCTATTTATGTATTTATTTAATATCTTTTGAATTTCTGATCTAATTTATTTCGACCGATTTTTGATTTCATTTCTAGAACAATATGCTGTGCCTTCATAGGGAGTAGCATCCCATAGTTTGGGAATCACTAACGCAATCTTAGGAATCCATACTTAGTTCACGTTAATTGGCACAAGATTTCCGTATTCACGGGGTTCAGTAACAATGTGATTCTAGTCTTAAGAGAGAAAACAGCAAAGTGTTGGTTCCGTCTCAAAAAAAAAAAAAAAATGTATTGAATATCGATAAGCGCTGCGTTAAAGCTGCTAATGGTGCTTGGAGGGAAGGACGTACAAATCCACTGCAAGAGAAAGGCAAGAGTGCAACAGATGACACCACCCACTCTCGCTCGGCCATTACCTCGCTCGTTCGCCTCGGGGTTCTCCCGCTCGCTGAAAACTGGTCGCCACACGGCTGGCTACGTTCATTGTCGTTTCAAGAAACTTGTGATAGCTAACTTCCTTATCCCTTATACTGCGATGCGGTTTATTCCAGCGAATCTAATCACAAATGACCTAGAACAAACAAGAACGAGAAATATATGGACTTCTGTGCGTCTGTAACAAAGTCATCTATATATATATAACTAGCGAATGTACCCGTGCTTCGCTACGGTATTCTACATTGTATTCGAATATCGAAGTAAATAGTGTGCATGCAGTAAATAAGATTGTTTTAAAATTGCATGTCTCTTAGCGTTATCCGAGAAAGAGCATGGGGAGGTCCCCGTACGTTTTTTCCAATGTAAAGTGTTTGTTACGGATTTGTTATATAACAGCAGGCTCACTTGCCTACTGCCATTCACAATCGAGTTGGAAAGTTTACATTATAATTGCAGGCCCCATTGCCTACTACGCGGACAGAATCGATTTGGGGAGTTTTCGTTAAAATGGCAGCCCCCTTTCCTACTTCCAGACAGATTACAGTTGAGGAGTTTCTATTATAATGGTAGGCAATTACCCTACTATCACTCGAAATTGAGTTGTGCAGTTATCATTATAATGACAGGCCCCTTTTCCTACTGCCAGCCAGCGTACTGCCAGTCACACCAAGCTGGTGAGTTTCCATCAAAATAGCAGGCCACTATGCCTAATGCCAGTCACATTTTAGATGAGGACATTTCTTTATAATGGCGGGCACCCTTGCCTACTGCCAAACACAAACGGGTGGGGGAGTTTTAAACAAAACTGCATGCTCACTTACCTTCTGCAAGTGAAATCGAGAAGGGAACTATTCATTACAATTGTAGGCCTTCCTTACTAATGACAGTTACACAGGAGTTGGAGAAGGAACCCTTTCCTACTGCCAGTCAAAGTCGGTGTGAGGAGTACTGATTACTATAGCAGACCCACCCTTTCTCGATCGCTAAAAATCGACATCAGTGAATATATATAGATCGACATACGAAAGTATATGCGTGTTGACAATATTGAAGACCTTCATTTACAGATTAACTGCTACTAAACGTACGTCATATCGACAAAGGATTATACCGTAAGACACGCCGAATTTAGTGGCCTAAATGGCTGGTCCTATGATATGTCATCTATTCTTGGGTCAGATTGAGTTAGAAACCTGGAACAGGGTAAAGGTTTTGTAAGATTATCTCACATTACATTACTTTTCGGATAATAATGTGACAGCTACATACGTAGCATTTGGCTCACATATGGCTACTGGGTGGGCCAATTTTCGTGAAGAGTTTGATGATTCTGTATTTCATATAAGTAATTGAAAGTATGAATTATGCATGTGAAAATTCCAAATTGACTTAACATCGATTAATAGAGAAAAATCAAACGTAAAAGGGATACAGATACGGCAAAAAGTCATAAGACCAAGGTTGTAGATCATTCCAAATTGAACGGAGATTGTGCAATCCGTTATGTGATAGGAATTTCCGAAGGTCTGCACCATTATTAAAATTGCCTGCATATTTCGATATTCTTCGGGGATAAAAAATGAAAAATTTAATGATATAGGATTTTTCATTCGTTACAGGCTAAAACGTATAATTTTGTCAAATTTCAATTATCTTCTTATTCTTCTGGCAGATTATGCCACAATGTGGACTTTGGGCGAGGCGGGTAAAAATTAGGACTTTCAGGGAACTAAACCAAAAATTATGGAGATGGTTATTACTACCCCTTAAACGGAAAGCTGTACGAAAATTTCGCCAAAATAGTCAGTGTAGAGGCACACAGTCGTTACGATTTGATTTATATAGATAAGGAATCTGCTCCATATAAAACACCTTTTGGGCTATGTCCGCTGGACTTAACCTGCAAAAGTGACCATTCATGATATCTCCCTTATTAATCCTCCTGACGAAAAAATGCACATGAAAAAAAAGGTTTAGAGGTGGAATTCCATCAGGTTTGGACGATTTCCAGTCAGGTTGGTCTTGTTCTGTATATATTGTGGAAGAGTAAAATCACCATTTCTGTTCCCTATAAACCGCCAGTCCATTCCGGAACATGAAATGTTATTTACGTTTAAAACCTACCTTTGGACAGGTGGATGCTAAATATAAATTTTGGTTCGAATGTCTTCAGTAGTTTTCAAGTTGTAAGGAATACGCTTTACACGCACCCGCTCGTGAGTCAAGTCCGATGGGACTTGTACAGAAAAACGGTCCGTTAATGATATCTCCCTTATTAATCCTCGTATCGAAATGATGCACATGAGAAAAAAAAGGTTTAGAAATTAATTTCTACCAAGGTAGGTAGACTTACATAAAGTTTGGTTGTATATATTTTTTGGAAGTGCAAAATCACTGTTTCGGTTTCGTATAAACCCCCAGTCAGTTCAGGGATTTAGAAACAATATTTGCCCTAAAACCTATCAAGGACAGGTGTATTCTAAATACGAATCGTGGTGGCAATGCATCCAGTAGTTTCTAGCACTCACGTACATCGGCGCAATTAAGGAAGAAAATAATACAGTTAAGAATGTTGAAACTAATAGAAAATGGATTATAACTGAGGACAGCCGGATAACGACAAATATGTAAATGCCGTGAGTTATGGATATAATAAAGCGGTAACAGAGGAGAAATTTAGGTCCAGTGATTCTTAGGTAAACAAATAAGAAGATGACTAATGGTGTTATTACTTAATCTATTCGAGGGCGGTTATAACCTCCAACGATATTCCGCCAATATCCCGCAGATGAGCCGATTGACGCCTCTCTTGCCATCTACCCAAGGAACAACCACGAATTTAAAAGCATGATGAGGAAAATGGCAATACGTTACTTCCCTACTGGCATGCAGTCAGAGACGTTGCCATGGTAACCTGTAGGTTCGTTGTCGGTCTGTCGGTCACTAAATGCAGAGCATGATACCAGCAGAAAATTGTAAATTTCTCCGTCATGTGAAGAGTAAGGTAAATTATTAACATAATGAAAGTTGTTTATAATGAAGAGACGTTTCACGTACGGTAAACGAAGTTTACAGAAAATCAATAGTATAAGAGAAAATGGAGGAAAACCACTGTGGTTTTCCTATAAACACCCCGTCTATTCAAAGATTTTAAAATTATATGCATATCGGAACCTTCCCCGGGATGAGTATACTCTAAATATGAATTTTGGCTGAGATCTATCGAGCCGTTTCGACGTGATGGTGGAAAAACCATTCTGGTTTTCATATAAACCCCCCGTCTATTCAAGGATTTTAAAATGATATGCATATCGAAACCTTCCCCGGGATGAGTATACTCTAAATACGAAGTTTGGTTGAGATCTATCCAGCCGTTTCGACGTGATGGTGGAAAAACCATTCTGATTTTCCTATAAACCCCCCGTCTATTCAAATATTTTAAAATGAAAAATGATATGCGTATGGAAAACTTCCCCGCGATGAGTATACTCTAAATATGAAGTTTGGTTGAGATCTATCCAGCCGTTTCGACGTGATGGTGGAAAAACCATTCTGGTTTTCCTATAAACCCCCCGTCTATCCAAGTATTTTAAAATGATATGCATATCAAAACCTTCCCCAGCATGAGTATACCCTAAATATGAAGTTTGGTTGAGATCTATCCAGCCGTTTCGACGTGATGGTGGAACAGACAAACAGACAGACAAGCAGAAACAATTTTATTTATATAGATAAGAGTTTTGTCTATACATTGCTCAGAATTATATTAAAAAATAATGGTATTTCAGTATCGGTCGTGTCTACAGTAAACAGAAATTGAACTTTTTTAAAAAAAATCCGTCATCTGTCTGTCCGTCTGTCTGTCTATCTGTAAGTATGTATGTACGGGCATCGCGAAAGAATGGACGAAGAGAATTTAATGAAAATCTGTATGTAAGATCAGGAAATAAGGCACTAAAATATAGGGTGTAAATAATTTAATCACGCTGAGTGGCATGGTAGTTTAGGGGAAGGCCTAAAATTTAATTAAAAAATGTCTAGATTATTAGTGGCCCTATAGATAAATACTACATAAGTGAAGGTATACATATTTAAATTTCTAATCATTTATTTCTTATACGTTTTTACCGCACCGGCTAAGATAACAGAGGTGTTCATGAATTTCGATTGGCCGAGCTGACTGGCTCAGGCGGTTGAGGCGCTGCCCTTCTGACCCCAAATTGTCCGGTGGTATTTGATGGTGCTCAAATACGTCAGCCTCATCTCGGTAGATTTACTGCCACGTCCTGAGAGACTAAATTACGGCACCTCGGCGTCTCCGAAAACCGTAAATATAGTAAGTGGGACGTAAAGCAAATAGCATTATTATTAATTTCGATTGTTGTTACTAAGTTCATATTAATGCCGAGCCAGGAGAACATGGGTGAACCGAATTTAATGAAAATCAGTATGTAAAGTCAGGTAATAAGGGACTACAGTCTAGGCTACAAATAACTTTATTCACGCTGAAAGAAACAGTAGTTTAGGGGAAGGCGCCTAAAATTTTATTTTTAAATACCTATGTTATTATGCAGTTTAACAAAATCTTATTCACAACGTGTATATGACTTCAACTAGAATTCTTTTATTTATTTATTTATTTATTTATTCACAAAGCACAAGATACAGCTACACTGAGCAAATTTCACTTGCACTGCCAACAGACTATTTAACCAACGTAAACTTTCATAATAAAATATAACAAACATAACAAAATATAACAAGATCAGGTACACAGCCTACTAATAACAACTGTCCAAATCGAAAACCATAAGAATGTCCGTATTCATAGCCAAGTCGTCGTGGGTCAAGATGGCGGTATAATCCCTTCACATCAACTTATCTTTAAGAGGCTATTTACACACCTCTCGAATACACTTTTATTCGATGCTATATCGAGTTCTTGTCTCCTGTTAATATTGTTAAAGAGTGTCGGGAGGCGGATTAGGAAAGATCGTTGAAGTATTGAGTGCTGAGTGTGGGGAATGTGGAGAAGGTCTTTGGTTCGGGTGGAGCGGGAAGGAACGCGGAGAGAGAAGAGTGAGACAAGATGTTCCGAGCGGTAATGCCCATTTAAGATCCCGTGGAGGAAACTCAGGTCAGCTACCTGTCGCCTGATGTGCAGCGGTGACATATTAATTGCCATTAATACCTGCTGCGTAGACAGATTTCTGAGCTTGGGGTTTCTGTTCCTTACAATTGCAGCAAAGAAGGACACTGCTCTGTCTAACTGCTTAGTATTGGAGGGGGAGGCTGTTGTCCAAATAGGAGAGCAGTAGTTTAAGAGAGGTTGAATGATCGTGAGGAAGAAGTGACGAAGAGCAATGGGGTCAGAAATTTCTGTGAAGCGGTAGAGAATGCCTAGTAATTTCATGGCCTTGGTTGTATATGTTTCTATGTGGGTCTTAAATTGTAATTTTGTATCAAATATTACACCTAGGTCACGCTGTTGCGTAACTACGGTGATGGGCTTGTCGAGTAGGTAATATGATGTCGGTAGAGGAGATTTACGTAGTGTTATGGTCATGTGGCTGCATTTTTGTGGATTGGGGATAAGTTTCCAAGTACGGCACCAGTTCGAGAGGGCATTAAGTGAGGACTGTAGCAGAGCTGCATCTCCTGGATTCCTGATCTCCCTAAATATCTTGCAGTCGTCAGCAAAGAGTAGGGTATTGGCTGTTTCGTTGAGTTCGGACGGCAGATCGTCCATAAACAAAGAAAACAGCAAGGGGCCAAGAGTACTGCCTTGTGGGACACCGGACGTGACTGGTAACCATGAGGATGAAGTGCCTGATATTACCACTCTCTGCCAACGGTTATGTAGGAAGCCAGAAAGAAGGGTCAGAAGACTGCCATGTATATTAAATCGTTCGGAGAGTTTATGGAGCAACAGAGTATGGTCTACAGAATCGAAAGCTTTCGAAATGTCTACGTAGCAGATATCCAGCTGCGATTTAGCTGCAATGGCGTGTGATGCAAAGCTATGCAGAGTGGCTAGGTTTGTTAGACAAGAGCCACCTGGTAGAAAACCATGCTGCTTGGTTGAGATATACGGCAACGTGAATGCGAGGAGACGCTGGTGTATAATTTTTTCAAAGATAAAGGATAGTGTGGGGAGAATAGAAATTGGTCGGTAAGATGAAACATTAAATTTGTTGCCTGATTTGAGAAGTGGAACAATATTTGCCTGTTTCCAGGTATTAGGAAAATAGCCCGCGGCAAAACATCTGTTAAATAATTTAGATAGAGGGACGCAAAGAGTACTGGCAGTATTTTTTAGGAAAAGAGGACCTATAGTGTCTGTATACAATTCTGTATACAATTTAAAATTCCGTAGCAAAGCACGGATACACCATCTAGTTCTTATACATGAATCAGAAGTGCGAGCCACTACCGACCTGCTAGCCGGTCAGTGTCTTGGGAAGATGCGGTATCCAACTGATGAGCCCATACCGCACTGGGACGAAACAACGGTAATTTTTGACGATTGTATTACCTGAATTTTTCAAACAACATTTTAAATGCGTGATAGATGAAGTGAAGGAACAGCTACCTGCCTACAGTGCCGTATTGTATTAAGTACGAACTGGACGACATAGAAGTGAGGGTCTCATGAACGGTGCGAGAGGGACAGACCCTAAGAAGACGATAGAACTGATGAAGACCTTCAACATCAGTACCGAGGAGTTCATCAACTGGGGGCTGAAAGCGCTGAGGGGTTCTCTTTTGATACGCAGACACCACTAACATTCGCCAGACTGAGACATAATTTACTCATTACTTTTATTTTTATTTTTGAATTAAATTGTTTGTGTATTATTTGTCTTTGGCAGCCTCCGAGTGGAGGAAGATTTTGAAAATTAAAAAAAAAATGAAAGCGATGCGGAAAAATACTCAGTAATGCATTAATAATTATTTCAAATGGCACGTAACCATTCATGACTTCAATAATATTTTCATCTTTTATAACTATAACGACCTTTATAGACTCTAACATATCTGAGTTCTCCCGTACGAGCTCTTTAATGTTTCCGAATGATTCGAAAGAACAATTAAATACCCTAAATTGCTGTCAGTCTTAGCCGATATCAAATCAGCTATGTTTGAAATAGAAGGCCAAGCAGTCAAGGTAGTTGGAAATCAGCCGTAGCATGAAAACTGAGGAGAGAGGTGTTAGTCTTTCAGTTTTACATAGTTTATTAAAGAGGTTTGCCAACAGATGTCGAGATGGGTAACGTCTACCAGGATATCCCTCGGCGTACAAATTGCAAGACAGCATTTTTTTCTACATTCACGATACACTGGGATTCTGTCAGCTTCTTTTTTCGCATTTGTAAATACGATCGGCGCTAGTCTATCCCGTACGACTTTCTTCTATGCAATACTATAATGTACTGACTAGGAAATCGCGATGTAATCCGTATTACAGAACACAAAACGTTGATATGGTGGTGATCAGTGCTGCTTTGAAGGTGCTAATTAGCTATTGATATTACAGACTCACAGGTACTACCGGGGGAGTCACAGTAGTGGCCGCTCAATCAGAGCTACCAGCACTCTCAGATGGAAATGATACTGCATGACTAATTTCCATTAGGACGCTGCAACAAAAACCATTGTGATTCTAACTAGTGATTGGATGATCGAATATTAGTAATATTCGAATAACCTCCATCCGATTATTTAAATAATCGAATAAAATAATCGAATGAGTTTCAAATATCATTCAGTTGTAGTGATACCATAATCGAATATTTTTAATATTCGAATAACCTCCTTCCGATTATTTAAATAATCGAATAAATAATCAAATGAGTTTCAAATATCATTCACTTGTGTCACGTACAATACTGGGATAACTGTCTTAATAACATCACTTTTCATTCGACTATTTCGAAAGCATTCAATATTCAATTGTCTCATTCATTCGAATGCAGTTCTGAATGAATAATGGAAAAAAATAATCGAACGGAAAAATATTCACTATTCGATTGCCTCATTGATTCCAATAGAGTTTCGGATGGATTATCAAATAATAATAATAGAACGGAAAATATTCACTATTCGATTGCCTCATTCATTCGAATGAATAATAGAAAAATAATCAAATGAAAAATATAATCGAATAATCGAATAAAATGAAATAACCGAATAATCGATTATTTTCATTCGATTATCCCGTCATTACTTCTAACCATCCCTACTTTTTTTCTTTGTGTCAATAGGCACTGTTCCATAAAAACGCACATACCTTATTGTTACAAAACAACTTTCTGAGCCTTGTTGTAATCATTTATAAGCCTCTGTACCTTTTTCCATTCTGTGAACATAGGGCATCAATTGCACATTTCGTTTCGGGAAGAGCCCGGTGTTTGTTTTTTCCTTCCTAGTGGTTTAACGTTGCACTAAAACATAAAAGGTTTTTGGCGACACAGGGACTGGGAAGATCCGTGGCCTTAATTAAGGCACAGCATTTGCCTGGCGTGAGAATGGGAAACCGCGAAAAACTATCTTCAGGGCTGCCGATGGTGGGATTCGAACCCTTTATCTCCCGCATGCAAGCCATAGCTACACGACCCTATCCACACACACAAGACGCTCGGCGGTTGTAGTTTTAGGTTAATGACCTGTATACATATATACTGCACCCAACGGGTACAATAAATACATACATACATACATACATACATACATACATACATACATACATAGACTACATACAGAAAATTCGTGTTCTCTACAGACTCTCAGTGTTCTGTTTTCAAGTTTCTGTGAATGAACCTTGAACCACAGTAATTCAATATGTCATCGAACTCGGTAGCTGCAGTCGCTTTAAGTGCGGCCAGTATTCAGTATTCTGGAGATAGTGAGTTCGAACCCGACTGTCGGCAACCCTGAATACGGTTTCCCGTGTTTTCCCATTTTCACACCAGGCGAATGCTGGGGCTGTACCATAATTAAGGCCACGGCCGCTTCCTTCCGACTCCTAGCTCTTTCCTATCCCATTGTTGTCATAAGACCTGCCTGTGTTTGTAAAAATAATCAATATATTTATCCCCCACATCTCATAACTTGAAATCATTAAAATCTAGGTATTTGTCTTCTAGGTCTGTCCCTGTTTCTGTTATCCTCAAACGTCAATATCAGGATTCCTTTTTTTTAGTAACCTGTCCCCTAGTGTTCACCGCATAGATTTAATCAGCAAACACCGCTCATTTATTTATTTCTAACTAGCTGATGTACCCGTGCTTCGCCACGGAATTTTACATTGTATACAGAATTCTAGGTTAAGAGTATATTAGCAAGAGTATATTAAATTGCATAGCTCTTAACGTTACCCTAGAAACGCGATAGGGAAGTCACTAAACGTCTTTTCTCATATGAAGACTGGGTTAGGGAGTTATCATTGTAATGGTAGGCCCGCTTGCTTACTATCAGACACAGTCAGGTTGGGGAGTTTTCATTATAATGGCAGACACTCATTCTCCATCTGCTTTTTTACATCCTCAGGAAGACTGTCTTCGTGGTTTTCCGAAGAGAAATGAACATAGGTCATTACAATGACGTCAGTAGGAATGGCACGCTTAAAAGAAATATGAAATACTCGATGGAATGAAAAACTTCGCATTTTCTTGCTTCTAACGAACTACTACGCTGCCGAACTAACGGTTCAAAGTTCCAGAGCTGGAATGACCAATCCGCAGACAACCGTGATCCGTGAACACTCTTCGTCATTTTTTCGGGGGGGGGGGGTCAAATAGTGGAGTGTCCAAGGGAAAACCAATGCCCTTTTACTAATCTGTTTCCTAGGAGTACCCGATGAGTCGGAAAATCTCATTTCACTAATCTGGCGGCGGAAAAATATATATGACTTGGAGGCAAATTCTTCCTCCAAGCCAGAGGAGAAAACCCCTCTTCACTACTAATTTGGAATAAAATGAATGTAGAATTTGATAAAAGTGAAGAGGAAGACACCTTTCATAAGAAACGGCTCTTTTCCGGCTTAAATTTTTAATTTGTTTAGTGAACTGTGGTGCTACAATTTGGAATGGGCCTAAATTGTAATTCTAGACCAGATCATGCTACTACTACAATGTTATGCGCTTTCGATATTGTAGGTCTTCTTTCCGACTCTGAAATACCACTCACTCTTATCGTAGTCGGTAGGTAAAAGAGAACAAAACATAAATGATCGGAAGTCGTATTCTCTACATCTTTTGTTATGTAGTAATTTTCTATGGGACCAATGCGTGTAGGTATTTAAAAACTAAATATTAGGGGCCTACCCCTAAACTACCATTTCATGCAGGGTCAGTAAAATTGTTTATAGCTTAGACTATAGTTCCTTCTTCCCTGCTCTATATACTGATTTTCATTAAATTCTATCCACCCATTTTCTCGTGGCTCGGCGTTGATGTGGACTTAGCAACAAAAGTCGAAATTCATGAATGTCTCTGTTACCACAGCCGGTACGGTAACAATGTATAAGACATAAATGATCGGAAATTTAATTCTACGTAACACTAATTATGTAATATTTATCGATAAGACCACTAATAATATAAATATTTGAGAATTGAATTTTAGGCCTTCTCCTAAACTACCATTCCGCTCAGCGTGAATATAATGATTTATAGCGTAGATTGGAGTGGCTCAAACCCCGACTTTACATACCGATTTTCATGAAATTCTCTTCAGCCGTTTTCTCGTGATGCGTGGACAGACAGACAGACAGACAGACAGTCAGACAGACAGACAGACAGACAGACAGACAGACAGACAGACAGACAGACACACAGACAGACAGACAGACAGACAGACAGACAGACAGACAGACAGACAGACAGACAGACAGACAGACAGACAGACAGACAGACAGACATTACGGAAAAATAAAAATTGCATTTCCTTGTTATTGAGGACATGACCGATACAGAAATACCATTCTTTTCAAATTCTGAACAATCTACAGACAAAACTCTTATTTTATATATATATATATACTAGCAAATGTACCCGTGCTTCGCTACGGTATTCTACATTGTATACGGATATCGACGTAAATACTGTGCGTGCAGCAAATGAGATTGTTTTAAAATTGCATGTCTCTTAGCCTTATCCGAGAAATAGCATGGGGAGGTCCACATACGTTGTTTCCAATGTAAAGTGAGGGTTGCGGAGTTGTGATGATAACGCCAGGCTAACTTGTCTACTGCCATTCACAATCGAGTTGGCAAGTTTACATTATAATTGCAGGCCCCAATGCCTACTGCGCGGTCACAATCGATTTGGGGAGTTTTAGTTACAATGGCAGACCCATTTCCTACTTTCAGACAGGTTACAGTTGAGGAGTTTTTATTATAATACCAGGCAACTTCCCTACCACCAGTCAAATTTGAGTTGTGCAGTTATCATTATAATGACAGTCCCTTTCTACTGCTGCTAGCCAGCTTACTGCCAGTCACACAGAATTAGTGAGTTTCCATGAAAATAGCAGGCCACAATGCCTAATGCTAGTCAAATTTTAGATTGGAACATTTGTTTATAATGGCGGGCACCCTGGCCTAGAGCCAAACACAATAGAGTAGGGGACTTTCGAACAAAACTGCATGATCCCTTGCCTTCTGCAAGACAAATCGAAAAGTGAATCATTCATTAAAATGGTAGGCCCTCCTTACTAATTCCAGTTACACAGGAGTTGGAGAAGGACCCCATTCCTACTGCCAGCAGTCAAAGTCGGTGTAGGGAGTACTGATTACAATAGCAGACACATCCTTTCTCGATCTCTACAAATCGACATCAATGAATATATATACAGATGGACATACGAAAGTATATGAATGGATACAATATTGCAGACCTTCATTTACAGATTAACTGCTGCTAAACGGTACGTCATATCGACAAAGGGATCCTGGGGTCATCAGTTTCCTCCGTACCAAGTTTCAAATTTCTGAGATTTATGGAAGTGCCTCATTAATTCACGTCTTTTTTCATTTTTAAATATTTATATATACATCGCTCCAGCCCGACTTGCTTTTATATATATGGATGACGGATAAGCATGAGCACGTTGAAAAGTGCAGACTTCCACTTCGAGATTCATATCTCCTAAACGGTTTATGATATTAAGAAACGGTTTGCGCCATCAGACGCCTCATTTATCGCTCTACATATTTGTTTCTAAACCATTTCCTCGTATCTCCCATATTAAGGGGGTAAATTGAGATCAAATTTTGAATAGGGTGAAATTTGGGTGCATTTTTAACATTTTACATTACTTTTGCCTACTTATGTATAAGCTAGAATCATGAAATTTGGTACACATATGTCCCTTAATCGTGCCAATGTGCGCACACAACGTGATGATCCTATCATTCTTATAAGTGTGTCAAACAATGAAATATACTTGTAAAAATCACCAAATTTACGAACAATCCAGAAATACGGCCAAATTTAACGTATAAGGGAGAGAGATACGACAAAATGTCACAGGACCAAAGTTGTAGATCACTCCGAATTGAAGCGACATTGTGCCATCCGTTTTGTGATACGACTTACCGTTTAGCCAAAAAATAGCTCAAAAGGAATGTCTGCACAGTCATTAAAATTGCCTATATATTTCGATATCTTAGGGGGGTAAAAAGTGAAAAATTTGAACATCTTGGAATTTTCCCGTCGGTTAGGGACCAAAAGCTATAATTTCACCAAATTTCATATGTCCCTTAATCGTGCCAATGTGCGCACACAACGTGATGATCCTATCATTCTTATAAGTGTGTCAAACAATGAAATATACTTGTAAAAATCACCAAATTTACGAACAATCCAGAAATACGGCCAAATTTAACGTATAAGGGAGAGAGATACGACAAAATGTCACAGGACCAAAGTTGTAGATCACTCCGAATTGAAGGGACATTGTGCCATCCGTTTTGTGATACGACTTACCGTTTAGCCAAAAAATAGCTCAAAAGGAATGTCTGCACAGTCATTAAAATTGCCTATATATTTCGATATCTTAGGGGGGTAAAAAGTGAAAAATTTGAACATCTTGGAATTTTCCCGTCGGTTAGGGACCAAAAGCTATAATTTCACCAAATTTCAATTGTCTACTTCGTCTGGCAGGTTGTGCCGCCATTTTGATTTGGGGGGATAGGGGATAAAAATGAGGAAATTCTCGAAAATTTTTAAGCCCACGAAACCTATAGGTTATCGTTTTGGATATACTATACGACTGTGTTCTTATGCTGAGCCCAAAATTTGAGCCCCCCCAGCGTGCCCCCTTCAGGGAATTTTGAGAATTTCCGATTTTTCTAGGGATCCTGGGGTCATCAGTTTCCTCCGTACCAAGTTTCAAATTTCTGAGATTTATGGAAGTGCCTCATTAATTCACGTCTTTTTTCATTTTTAAATATTTATATATACATCGCTCCAGCCCGACTTGCTTTTATATATATAGATGACAGATAAGCATGAGCATGTTGAAAAGTGCAGACTTCCACTTCGAGATTCATATCTCCTAAACGGTTTATGATATTAAGAAACGGTTTGCGCCATCAGACGCCTCATTTATCGCTCTACATGTTTGTTTCTAAACCATTTAATCGTATCTCCCATATTAAGGGGGTAAATTGAGATCAAATTTTGAATAGGGTGAAATTTGGGTGCATTTTTAACATTTTACATTACTTTTTGCCTACTTATGTATAAGCTAGAATCATGAAATTTGGTACACATATGTCCCTTAATCGTGCCAATGTGCGCACACAACGTGATGATCCTATCATTCTTATAAGTGTGTCAAACAATGAAATATACTTGTAAAAATCACCAAATTTACGAACAATCCAGAAATACGGCCAAATTTAACGTATAAGGGAGAGAGATACGACAAAATGTCACAGGACCAAAGTTGTAGATCACTCCGAATTGAAGGGACATTGTGCCATCCGTTTTGTGATACGACTTACCGTTTAGCCAAAAAATAGCTCAAAAGGAATGTCTGCACAGTCATTAAAATTGCCTATATATTTCGATATCTTAGGGGGGTAAAAAGTGAAAAATTTGAACATCTTGGAATTTTCCCGTCGGTTAGGGACCAAAAGCTATAATTTCACCAAATTTCAATTGTCTACTTCGTCTGGCAGGTTGTGCCGCCATTTTGATTTGGGGGATAGGGGATAAAAATGAGGAAATTCTCGAAAATTTTTAAGCCCACGAAACCTATAGGTTATCGTTTTGGATATACTATACGACTGTGTTCTTATGCTGAGCCCAAAATTTGAGCCCCCCCAGCGTGCCCCCTTCAGGGAATTTTGAGAATTTCCGATTTTTCTAGGGATCCTGGGGTCATCAGTTTCCTCCGTACCAAGTTTCAAATTTCTGAGATTTATGGAAGTGCCTCATTAATTCACGTCTTTTTTCATTTTTAAATATTTATATATACATCGCTCCAGCCCGACTTGCTTTTATATATATAGATGACAGATAAGCATGAGCACGTTGAAAAGTGCAGACTTCCACTTCGAGATTCATATCTCCTAAACGGTTTATGATATTAAGAAACGGTTTGCGCCATCAGACGCCTCATTTATCGCTCTACATGTTTGTTTCTAAACCATTTAATCGTATCTCCCATATTAAGGGGGTAAATTGAGATCAAATTTTGAATAGGGTGAAATTTGGGTGCATTTTTAACATTTTACATTACTTTTTGCCTACTTATGTATAAGTTAGAATCATGAAATTTGGTACACATATGTCCCTTAATCGTGCCAATGTGCGCACACAACGTGATGATCCTATCATTCTTATAAGTGTGTCAAACAATGAAATATACTTGTAAAAATCACCAAATTTACGAACAATCCAGAAATACGGCCAAATTTAACGTATAAGGGAGAGAGATACGACAAAATGTCACAGGACCAAAGTTGTAGATCACTCCGAATTGAAGGGACATTGTGCCATCCGTTTTGTGATACGACTTACCGTTTAGCCAAAAAATAGCTCAAAAGGAATGTCTGCACAGTCATTAAAATTGCCTATATATTTCGATATCTTAGGGGGGTAAAAAGTGAAAAATTTGAACATCTTGGAATTTTCCCGTCGGTTAGGGACCAAAAGCTATAATTTCACCAAATTTCAGTTGTCTACTTCGTCTGGCAGGTTGTGCCGCCATTTTGATTTGGGGGGATAGGGGATAAAAATGAGGAAATTCTCGAAAATTTTTAAGCCCACGAAACCTATAGGTTATCGTTTTGGATATACTATACGACTGTGTTCTTATGCTGAGCCCAAAATTTGAGCCCCCCCAGCGTGCCCCCTTCAGGGAATTTTGAGAATTTCCGATTTTTCTAGGGATCCTGGGGTCATCAGTTTCCTCCGTACCAAGTTTCAAATTTCTGAGATTTATGGAAGTGCCTCATTAATTCACGTCTTTTTTCATTTTTAAATATTTATATATACATCGCTCCAGCCCGACTTGCTTTTATATATATAGAGATATATATATATAGATTAAGCCTATATGCCTTGATTAAGAATACCCTCCTGTCACTGTTCCTGTTTTTCTGTACCACTAATCATGCTTGATATTTTGATAGCTCAAGTTAATGAATAAAATACCCCGAGTCCACCCAGGTTTCACTCCTACGTAGAAAATTTTGACAGAAAACCAAGCGCCGTAAATATAAGTTCGTCCTAAAATACGCCATTAATGGCAACTCTGAACCGATTGTATTAATTCTGCAACACCCTTATTAGATTTTTCGCACAATATCATCTCGAGATAGGGATATAGAGTATTTAAAATCAAATTCCCTATTCTTTAAACTTTGAAACCCATAATTCACTTCTCAGGTGGCCCTTGGTCATCGCAGTAAAACAGACTCTCCACGTTCCAAGGCCCACTACTCTCCGTCTCAGCTATCTGCCAAAAGTAGTGCTGGTGTATTTCCCTTCAGTGGTGGACTCCTTTTGTGGTAGTAACAACACAGAACTCTCTACTCCCAATCTGGTAAATTAGACTGTGTAGAGGATCTTTCTGTATTTCCCACTTTGACCAATAAAAAGAAAATATCATGTTAATTTAAAGGAATTCTTTCCTACCAGGAGAATTTTAGATAGTAAGTAGTACCAAGGGGATATAATAGCCCCCACCTGCAGAGGAAATGCTTACCTGCTGTCTGTCTTTCACTTGTATTTCTCCGACGAAAATGTTAATAATAGTTAATCACTGCCTAATCTACAAGAAAATTAAATCTAAAGTTATCCATAAAGATTGAACATTCAAACAAGACCTTGGAAATTAATTCTGGCGAGACTAGCCAATTGCCTGAACAAAAATAAACCAGCTGTTAAATTTGATATTCAACGACTATGTCAAGGCTATAACAACTAAATTCAAGTTAATGACTGTCATAAATTGAGAATAATCACACGATAAGGTCAAATATAATATCGAAAGCAGTAGATTACATTTTAACGAAATATAGGACACCTTAATTACATATTTCCTGTACAACACGATGATTTAAATCTTGTGATATCTCATACGTTGTGATATTGTTTCCTTATTTGATTGTCTGTTCCTCATCTGCTTGCTCTTTGCCACGAAGTGAGAATTTCTATGATTTAATATTACAACTATAAATTTCCAAGTTGTTACACACCCTTCCTGTTCATGTTTCACTGTCTACATGAATACATTCTTGAGCTGACGTTTACTTGTGGCGGTTTGGCCTATTCCTTTGATGTCTTTACTGTCAATAGTAGTTACTGTAGAATCACGAAGAATGCCAGGGATTCCGTTTTAGAACATGCTTAAACCGTTGCCCTCCCTGTCCGTTGGGAGGTGAAGTAAAATGAACATCAAATGAAGGCAAGCTTGCAACTGCACGACCCATAGAGCAGAAAGAACTTGCTGGATGCTATTATTATTATTATTATCATTATTATTATTATTATCGTCATCATCATCATCATCATCATTATCATCATCATCTACACTTTACTTTCGATGCACAAACACAGATAGGTTTTATGGCGACGATGGGATAGGGAAAGGCTAGGAATGAGAAAAGCGGCCGTGGCCTTAATTAAGGAACAGCCTCAGCATATTTGCCTGATGTGAAAATGGGAATCCGCGGAAAACCAGCTTCAGGGCTGCCAATAGTAGGATTCGAACCCACTATCTCCTGAATGAAAGCTCACAGCTGCGCGCCTCTAACCGTACGGCCAACTCGCTCGTTATTATTATTTCTATCTTTCTTAATCCGTTTACCCTCTAGGGTTGGTTGTTTCCTCGGACTCAGCGAGGGATCCTACCTCTGCCACTTCAAGGGCAGTGTCCTGAAGCGTGACATTCTGGGTCGGGGGATCAAACTGTGGAGGAGGATCAGTGCCTCACCCAGATGGCATCACCTGCTATGCTGAACAAGGGCCATGTGGGGGGGGGGGAGGATGGGAAGATTCGAAGGGATAGACAAGGAAGAGGGAAGGATGTGGCCGTGTCTTTACGTTAGGTACAATCCCGGCATTTGCCTGGAGGAGAAGTGGGAAACCACAGAAAACCACTTCGAGGATGGCTGAGGTGGGAATCGAACCGTCCTTTACTCAGTTGACCTCCCGAGGCTGACTGGACACTGTTCCAGCCCTCGTACCAGTTTTAAAATTGCGTGGCAAAGCCGGGAATCGAACCCGGCGTTCGGAGGTGACAGCTAAAAACACTACATTACAAAGGCGGGCATTATTATTATTATTATTATTTTATTATTATTATTATTATTATTATTATTATTATTATTATTATTATTATTATTATTATTATTATTATTATTATTATTATTATTATTATTTACGAGTTGCTTTTCGATAAATAGGTCTTATAACCTCAGTGGGATAGGGAAGGGTTAGGAGTGGTGAGGAAGCAGCCGTGGCTTTAATTTCGGTACAGCTTCAGCATTTGCCTGGTGTGAAAATGGAAAACCACGGAAAACTATCATCAGGGCTGCCGACAATGGGGTTCGAACCCACTATCACCCGAATACAATCTCACAGCTGCGCGCCCCTAACCACCGCAGGGCCGACTCGCTCGGTATTATTATTGTTATGTACCAGTTTCATCAGCCGTAAAAAGAAATATATTGTACAAATAAGTCGAACACGCAGCACCACCCGAGTGCCATCAGTGTGTCCGCACTATAAACTTAGTACGTGGATTATAGTCTAGTTCAAGAGAAGGGACATCATTCGGTACCTTTTCTGTGGACTTTTGTAGGGAGCAAGGCATGATATTTTTACACTTAATTCCAATTCTACTTAAAATGTTTACATTGGAATATCCCCATTGTCTTGAAGCAATCTCCCAGAGAGTCAGTGAAAATTATAGCACAACAGAATAACCTTATTTTGCAGTATACGTCCCTGCATGGTATATCGCAGTCATAAAGCAACGCTTCAGGTATTGATCAGTAATTACTCTCAACAGTGGAAGTTTACTACCTAATAAATGTTCTCCTTTTCTTCCTTTCACTTCTTACATGTATCGCCGTTCTATTTTGAAGCCGATTAGCATATTGTTTCTATAGATCGAATCTCAAGTACTTACCCCTTCGTACCCAAGACAATTTTATATCAATATTTCACCGCTGAACACCAGTTTCGTTCGATTTGCATTCAATTTTAGGTGGACAAAGTAGGGGTAGGATTGATTTTACACCAGATTTTCAAGTTTTCCAGTTATTTACATGCCAGTACAGGTAATGACAAATTGGAACTCTCTCTTCCAGGTTTTGTTAATATTTTGACGATATGATGATAAATAATAGTGTGCGGCCTTCAGAGGTACTAGATGCAGACCTTTACGGTTGATGGCCATGGGCAACCTGCGCATCTGTGAGAATGGAGCCCCACCTAGAATGAATATAACGTTGAAGTCAGTACAACACCCAGTGCCCGAGCCAGAGGTAATAACCAATAGAGGTTAAAATCTCCCACCTTGTCAGAAAAACAAAACAAGATTCCTTGGACCAGCATGCTAACCATTTAGCCTAACAACGGGTACGGATACTATATGATGATATTAAGCTCAGATCCATCTCTACCAGATGTAGTCTAGTTCTGTGGTGTAATCTAGATCAGAGGTGCTCAGCTGGGTGCCCGTTGAGGCTAGCCCAGTGCGGCCGGGCTGACCTGACGCAAATGCGGGCAGCATACATAGCAAGCATAAGTCATAGTGAACACACTGGACTAGGAAGTGGAGTGGTGACGTTCGGGTGTGACCAGAAGCTCTCCTCCATTACTCTGTGAAATGCTGACTGGAGTACAATATTTAAGAAAAAAACCGCTATATGATAATCCACAGCCTGTTTCCAGTCATTCGACCGGGTCAGGAATGGAACGAATGAAGCCCCATCTAGTGGCGAGGATAAGAATTGTGCCGGCTGCCGAAGCCTGTCGCAATCCTCTGCCGCAATGATTAATGAATGACAGATAAAATTATATTGGAGAGTGTTGCCGAAATGAAATATGACAGGGAAAGCCGAAGTACCAGGATAAAAACCTGTCCCGCCTCGACTTTGTCCAGCAAAAATCTCACATGGAGTAACCGGGATTTGAATCACGGAACCCAGCGGTGAGAGGCCGGCGCCACGTAGGATCTAGAAAAACCTCTATAATCGCAAGAAAAACAAGTATTCATTATCTTCTGGTTTGATTTACACTGTGCTCAATATAAACTGTCAGTGTTATTTTCTTATATTTAAAAGGACTATCACGTTATAATGTTTGTGTTACAATTTACAAAGGTACATGGTGTAAGCGTACAAGCTACGATTTACAATACCTTGGATGGGAATGACAGTATTTCCATTTCTTAAAAAGTAAAATTCCTGTTCTTCATTCGGTAAATACATATTTACATAATTCAACAAGTTTACTGGTTGATTTTGCACAGTGTTGCAGTGTTGTTTGAATTCCCTGTTCACTGAATTTGAAAATAGCATTTAAAACTTAGTAGGTGTCCGATGATAATAACTGGCCTGTAAATGGCGAGGGAGTTTCATCACGAGTGAGGACATAGATATCTATTATCCAGGACTAAAGTACAACAATGAAAATGTATCTACCAGATACAGTAGATGTACGGTTTGTCTTGAAATAAATAACCTATAGCTCATTCCAAGTTAAGAAAACAGTATTGCTCTTACAAGAAGTGAACATACCCCCCTTGAGACACCCATAATTCCTCGTGATTAAGGTATATTATACTGTACTTTGCAATATATTATGAAGGACAGATAAAAAGGATAAGGCTTTTTTACCCGCGAGTTATGAAAATAACTACATAACATTTTCTTCTTCATAAATATATTTGTAGGGGGGAAGCGCAATGGGGGTAACAGCCATCGCTTCGTTGCCTTCCTTCATTTTCCTTCTTATGTGTTGCACTGGATGAAGTCTCATGTACTCCCTCACTCCGTGAACCGCCGGCAAGTCACTTCAGTAGTGAAGTCATCTACAGTATTTAAACCTCCCGTCCCTTTTAGTTCATAAAAGTAATTTGCAACTTAGTTTCTTCCTCCGCTTTTTATCTTGAACTTAAATACTGAATTTCACAAATTTATGTGCCGCCGTTTTCCCGTGATGCTGTTGAGCAGAGCCGTTCGATATGGCAACTCTGTTGTCATAAGAGCAATACTGTTTTCTTAACAAGGAATGAACTATCACTGATGTTATTCCCGGTAAGCATGATTGGATTTTTGGTGTGTTTATCAGATAATTTAAACCCAAGCAACCACAAACCACAGGTTATCCACCTTAACTCTGTATTATAGTGGAAATGCTTCTAAAGCACCTCTTAAAATTTAATGTTGAAAATCGTAAATATTTGAGGTTGTAGGCCTAACTCTGTATTTTATCCGATCAAAACACATAAACTTCGATGAGCACAACCTAAATAACTTATTTCTTCTTCTTTCCGTCCATCATGCAGACTGCGGACACAACACACATACATACATACTGTAACCGTTCATCACCACGCCTTATGCATGTCATGAGGTCCAGTTAATAAGATATGCCGTTTTCCGCGACATTCTGTGACATAAAGTGTCGTAACGAACATCTTCACCCAGTCCGGGACACGAATGGTGCTGCGCCAGCTCGAAGAGCAGAGGTCACTTTACGCGTACCTAGAGAGAATGAACCATGTACAGCCAGTCCTTGAAACAACGCTCTCACTTCGCAGACAGAGAAAAGAAATAGCGCGCCACGCGCAAGAGGATATTTAGGTCAGAAGGCGGAGTTTATCACGGCGTGTTAACGCGAAAACTAGAAAATCGCAACTAATTATCCATTCATTGATGCCAACACACAATATCCACTTGTTAAAAATAATAATAAAGGTTTGGATCTAACCTATGGAAACTTATGAGTAAGGACTCTTTTGAACCAGTGTATTTTATATTAATCAATGATAGCGAAATATGTAGTACATAACGAGTGGATCAGTAATGACCCACTTGAGATAGGTGCGGGTAATAGGAAATAGGTGTTTTTGGTCTGACCGTGCGATAGAGAAGTGGGATTTTCCACTATTCGATGAAAAGGCGCCAAATTATGATGGAAAGCCTACGAGATTACGAGCTATCCCACGATGCGATCTGAATGATCAGTAGGTAGAAGAAATTATTGGCTAAAAATTGAGTGCTCACTCGATCCTGAGAAGTAATTTTTAGCGAAGCGATCTTTCAGAACGGGGCGGAGCTTACCAGTTCCACTGCCAAAAGACCAGATTCCTATAAAAGAAATGGCTAGACTAGGCACTGTACTCACTCATTCACGACTCAGGCATTCATTCGTTTGTGTATTCGGACGTAATCTTAATGGTTCATAGTAGACCAGGTGTTGTGCAGTGATACTGAAGAATAGTAGGTGCTATTCAAATTTAAAGAATAGTGTTCAAGTGAAGTATGTTTTATATCAGACAGTTCTATGTGGAATATAATCCGATCATACGGAACGAAAGCAGGATTGTGGTGTGCGAGTGTAGGTGCTTGTAACTTCTATATTTACATATTCACAAATTATGGGAGTGCAGACTGTTAAGATACAGTGGCGGCTCACATAAATATACTTAAAGAACAGGTCATGCTTCCCGACAAATCACGCTTACCCAAGTGAGACGTAAACATACGTTACGAATGATTAACCTGTCGTAATCAAGAAAATTACAGTCTTGGGAGACATCATACGAGACATAGGAAATGCTAGATTAAGCCAGGGAGTGCCGTCTAGTTAAACAAGTAGTACTCACATAGAAAAAAACAATATTCTTGACTAGTGCCGTGTGACAATAAAGGGGAAAGAAGTAGCGATTTCCAGGAACGTATTTGCTGCTTGGGTAGACTACTCGAGTTAATGAGTGAATCTACTCTTAATAATTCTTTTCGAATACATTCAAACAGCATTCCACTAACCATTTATTCCCGTTTGTCCATGTGTATGTGAGTGTGCATCGAACCCACGAGGGGCCGATCAGAACGCGCTGTGTGCCTCCAACTTTCAAAGACCACCCAGAACTCCCACGGCAGTTTGCAGATCAAGCCGTCATGAACGCGACCTAGCAGATGACGAACCGAGGAATTTCCGTTAACAAGGCTGCAGGGATGACAGCTTAAACACCGCATATGTGCCTTCCAATGATAGACGACTACAAGTAGAGGCGTTAAGTACATTCCAGATTTTGTGCATGCATTTCATATCCCGTCAAATGTCTAAAGTTATGTACATAAAATTCTCTATTGCATGTAAATGCTTAAAGGACAGGTTAGCGCCATAAGCGTGTTTTGAAAGGATTAAAGCTTTTTATTAATAGGTTTTACATGGGCTGTCTTCTGTGATTGGGCAGTAACATTTTTCTTCCTTCCCTTAAATTAATGTACGGTTTAGCACTAAGGCCCTAGTGTTTGTTGTGGGTGAAGCATTCGTAAATGGGATTGATATTTCAACAAACATTCTGAGTCACAACATGTTTCACTAGTCTTCATGAGTCGTCAGAGTATTTCAAATTTATTTTTTTAATGCTTCACCAGTAATGCAGGTATTATCACCCATTTGTAGTATTAAGGCTGCCGATCAGGCGATGATGGCGAATTGTGACGCGGGGTACGATCCATGATTTAATTAGTATGCGAGTGTAATGGTGTTAGTTAAAGTACACGGTGACATAGATTCTTCTAAGTGAATGAGCAATGTGGTTTGAGATATTTGTGTGTGAGAGAAGGAAGTACAATTCGTATGCCATTGTTTGACATGACAGACCGGAAAGATGAAAGGAATAAGATGACTATTACAATTATAGTTGGTCTGAAAATAATAATAATAATAATAATAATAATAATAATAATAATAATAATAATAATAATAATAATAATAATAATAATAATAATAATAATAATGTGTGCCTAGACAAGGCGAATGCCCTGCGATGGGAAATTTTCGCACAGAGGCTGGAAACGAGAACGAAAGTGGTTCCTCTCAGGTGACGAAGCAGCCGACTGCTCAGTGACATATTTACGACCCCCTTTGTATGAAAGAACGTTGAGCCCAGAGACAGGGTTTGTTTGGCTGCCAAGTGTTTGTAACATTCATACGATAAGTTCGCTCCATCTCGACACTGTATTAATAACCACATGCAAATTAAAGGTCACCGCCAGCGTTGTAGACTCGATGTTTTATTAGACGAAGTGATTCCACCTATTTTTCTTTATTAAATGATATCGGAGGTAGGGTTTCAGACATGTACCCGGTAGTCTGAAGAACATGGGTTGATTTCCATGTTGAGTGATGGCCATGGGTCAATACCAGGAGACCTGCAAGGGTCGCAGCTCCTATATGTGTTTCTGTGTGTGAAGTGTATACTGTATATTGTTGTCATAATTTCAGCTGATTGTTTTATTTCTTTGTTGTTTTTATGTGTTTGTATTGTCGATGGTGTTATGGTGCCTTACAGGAAACTAACGTTGTTTGGGTCCGCCTTGTGATATGTTACTGTAATACATCCTGGAGAAACATGCTTATGCAGTATTATTGTAATTTATTAAGGTAGTTAGGTAAAATCTCATATGCAAATACGGGGATATAGTTTTCATGAATATAGGAATGTGCGTAATAATAGTTCATTATATGCCTCAAATACCATGAGAGACACCAATAATTGTGTCGTTTCGCGGGAAGTGCCATACAAAATGAAGATATTTAACCTTTGTGTGTTGTACAGTAGTGTGCGAGATATCAGCGGGCATCAGTAGTATAGAAAGGGGACGCCCTTATTCATAGAAAAAATGTAAGTTCTTAAATGCGTGTGTACAAGGTAATTTGGGAGTGTCAAATGAAAGTCATACATATAACAGACTGATGGAACATGGAGACACTCTTCAGATAATTGATTTATCATGTATGTTTATATGGCATTGTCTCGGGTATTTATTTTTACCCCTGTGACTCTATCAGTTCATTAAAGTTTTATGTTCTGATTGGGAACAAAAATCTTCCCATATAGTAGTTAGCGTATTCCTCTCATGTTGTCAGATATCCTACTTTCAATATATTTAAATTAGTGCCCATTTTAGTCGAACAGTCTATTGACCCGTATGCTCTTGAGTTTAGTCGTGGAGACAATGAAAGTAATGAGGATGGGACTTCGATGCACGGGATCGATTGCCGAAGTTCTGATACAACAAAATTTCGTTTCAAATATTTATTTGTGAAACTTAGTTATTTTATTGTTGCCCTGTGGAGCCCGGGACAGGTGCGATACATACATACATGCATACATACATACATGCATACATACATGCATACGTACGTACACACATACATACATACATATATACATACGAGGGGCGTACGACATTCTTTTGCACTTTACTTTTTGTACGTCCGGGTATGGTTCACATTTCACTTTTGAAGGTAGTGGCGTGTAACTATTGTCTTGTTCCACCGTTTGGTAGCACCACACGCACTGGGGCCAACGAATGCACTCGACATAGCCATTTCATAACAACACTGTCAGCGTAGGAGCAGGCAACTTGGAAAGCAACCGTCAGGGACAGCGCTGTACGACTTGGTTCCTATGGAAAGAAGACGTGACCACTGCAGAAATTCATCGGCGCTAGGTGGCAGTCTGTGGAGAACATGCGCCGTCACGGAAACAGTTTACAACTGGAAGAAACCAGCGGAAAGAATAACTCGTGAGCTGCTGCTCATAAGTTAAACATTTCTGTAGTCAACGCTAAGCGACACTTGAGGTGATGTAAAGAGCGACACCAAAGAACAATGGGTGACTGGAAACGAGTGATTTAGAGTGTTGATTCACGCTGTACCCTGTGGCAATCCGTTGGAAGGGTTTGGGTTTGGCGTATGCCTTTAGAACGTCACCTGACATCATGTGTAGTGGCACAGTGAAGTAAGGAGGGGGTGGTGTCATGGTATGGGGGGTGTTTTAGTGGTTAGGGTGTCGTCCCCTTCTTGCGCTTAATAAAACTGCAAATGCGGAAGGATATAAACACATTTTAAGCCATTGTGCATTGCGTACAATAGAGGACTAGTTCGAGAACGATGATTGTTTCTATCAGCATGGTGCACCCCGTCAAAAAGCTGCATCTGTGAGCAAATAGATAGCTGACAATAACTTTCCTGAAATGCACTGCCCTGCCCAAAGTCCCGACCTGAACCCAATAGAACACCTTTGGGAATAGTTTGAACGTCGACATCGCTCCAGACCCCAGCGTCCAACATCACTACCTTCTCTGGTTTCGGTTCTTGAGGATGAATTGTCTGCCTTTGCTCCACAGGTATTCAGACACCTCATTGAAAAAGTCCCCAGCAGAGGTAAAGCCATCATAAAGACGAAGGCCTCCCCATATTAATGTCCAATAATAGGGAACGTGACACGGGTAAAATCTACCTGCAATTTCAGACGGGTGCGTATACTTCTGATGACGTAGTGTACATATATTCATACATATACAACTTCAAAAGAAACGGGCAAAACTATTCAGTGTGACCAAATATGCACTTGTCCTGACGTCTCACGACGAATTAGATCGGGAATGGTAGATGAGATACATCCTTATTGTCTTTCGACCAAGGTAGCTCGGTTTGAATCTCAGCAAATATATGTGGCATTTTTTAAATAAAAAGTCAGCTCTTCGTGGTTTTGATTTCATGTAGGTTCTCTGGATAATCCAAAGATTATATATTTATAAGGTTGTTTTATTTTATATTGTGTGGGCTGCGTTGTGATTCTTCAAAGCAGAATTTAGATCATGAAAGCGTTGAGAATCGAATGCGGACCAATCGAATGGCAGCTGTATGAATCAGAAATGACACTACTTAATTAATCTGACGGGAATAAAATAACAGAGAGATGACTACTTTGACTATAACAAGTGTGCAATATAAGCTGCAGGCGGCAGGTATAAATCTGTAGTACGGCGCCAGCCGTTAAGGACCTCACTCGTCCGCTGGAGGTTCAAGACCGCCCTTCGCCTATGTGTGTCGTAAATAAATCAAAATAATATGTATATTATTAGCTAAGTTGTCTGAAGACCTGTTTACTCGTCCTACAAACACATAAAGAGCCGTCATACGTGAACTGTGACCTGGTGCACGAATACACTATATAGTTCTGTCTCAGACACTTGAACTCTGACAGACATAGCCGTCTATCTTGCTCGAGCATAACTGAAAGTTCAAAAAAGGTTAGACACACCTAAACAATACCACTTGCAATTCATAGTTAGAGACTACTGACGGGATAATCGAATATAAGATAATCACTTATTCGAATATAATAGATAATCGAATGTGATCGAATATAAAATAATCACTTATTCGATTATTTCATTTTATTCGATTATTATTTTTCATTCGGTTATTTTTCCGGCTATTCGATTATTTTTCCATTCGATTATTTTTTCGATTATTCGTTTGAATTGAATAGTGAATGCTATGGAAATGATCGATGAAAAGTAATCTTAATGTTTTCATCAACTCATCAATCGCATCACAAGGAAATTAAAATTACCTATCCCCATTCTCTTACAGGAAGTGTGTGGGTAGGACGAACGGTCTCTGATAGGTCTTCTGAAAATAATAAGAGCTCATGCTCTACACATGTGAATGAGTCATGCATTCAGATGCCATTAATTAAATTGCAGAGATTAATATACTGCATCACGCGCCGGCATTGAAAAAAACCGCGCATTTCTGATTTTTGTAAGAGTTTATCTATTCGCTTATTGTAATCGATTATACATCCGACACACTTAAACCGAAAACTTCATACCTGACGTATCCGATTATTCCATGCGATACAACTGAATAATATTTGAAATACATTCGATTATTTTAAAAACGGATGGAGGTTATTCAATTATTAAAAGGATTCGATAATCTCATCACTAGTACATACGAACAACGCAAGTTGACACTTCACAACAGGAAGCATATCCTCCGCCACAGTACCTTTACCAAGTGAGACCTGGAAGTCAAAGACACGTGGATATTTGAGCAGGGGCTGATTGATGATGCATGTTTGGTGGCTGCATGGGTTTCCGGTACTGCAACGTTCACTGATCAATTTTGAAGTCGAACAGTGTCTTGAGAGTACTCTGAATGGATGAACAGATTATTATATTTTTGTGTGTGTGTGATTTTTGAAGCTATTTTTTTCGGTTTCGACACAGTCAGAATACAACAGTTAGGTTGTTCAGTCTGTGGAAACTAATTTCTAAACAAATGCAGTATGTTTTGAAACTGTCTGAGAAAAAACATATGATGACAGAATTATAACTCGGAAAGAGACTGCCATGAAAGTCTTGAAAGTCATGAAAGTGTATTGTCAGATTCTAACAAACCACTGGGACTTCCTTATGGCGACGATGATTGAGTGACAGGATATAAGAATTCAAGCAGATATAGCCAAGAAAGTAGTAAAATATTGGTTGAGTTTAAGAAGGGGAGAAGGAAGGGAAATACTAAGTTTAGCATACAAACAACTGATGGAACACTTAAAGGATGATTACTGCCTAACACAAGTGAAAAGGATGCTCGAATAGGAATGGGAAGCTACTGGGTTAAAGAGATTCAGTATAAAGATAAGGAATTCCATCTCCACGGGGAGTACATGTTTTTTGAAAACGGAGAATTCACTTCTTCTTTAGCAGGTCAGCAATCCCTACTTGCTAACACGGCGGGACGACGCAGTTGGTCTGCCACTGTTAAGCAGAGTCTTGGAGGGGCGTGCCAATCCAACTGATGATCCCAAATAGGACGTCTGGGCGAAACTCTACAAATGCACACAATGTAACCACCCAAAAGCTGGTTCTATTCCCATGATTATAAAGGAATTCAGTGAGAAAGTAATGGTTAGATTAAAGGATATTGAGAAACAGATGATTGTGGCAGAATGTGGAACTGCGAGGACACTGCTAGATTTTTGTAAAATTATAGACAATGGGGCGATAAGGAGAGAAATGCTTCTTAACAGAGAAGTGAAAGGAATGGCGAAGTGGCTAATGGGAATTTATAAAAATAAATGTCAGAGAGAGAAATAATGAAAATAAATGTCTACACTGTAGCACTGAGAGTAAAATATCTGAGAAGTGAATATAAAATAAAAATAGCAAGAGAGAGAGAATTCTACACAGTTGTTAAACTGGTGGATTACACAGGGAAGAATAGCAGTTTTCACTTCAGGCAAATGCTGGGGCTGTACCTTTACCAAGGCCACGGCCGCTTCCTTCTCATTCCCACCCCTTTCTTATCCCATCGTCGCCACAAGACCTGTCTGTGTCGGTGCGACGTAAAGCCACTAGCAAAAAATTCTTTTTTTACCCCTTCTAACCCCCATTCCTATCGGGGCTGAACACTGACTTACACGGCATCCAGAGTGCCACATTTCGTCTTAGCTACTACCGAAAACTATGGATTCACCGAGCTCGATAGCTGCAGTCGCTTAAGTGCGGCCATTATCCAGTATTCGGGAGATAGTAGGTTCGAACCCCACTGTCGGCAGCCCTCAAAATGGTTTTCCGTGGTTTCCCATTTTCACACCAGGCAAATGCTGGGGCTGTACCTTTATTAAGGCCACGGCCGCTTCCTTCCCACTCCTAGCCCTTCTCCGTCCCATCGCCGCCATAAGACCTGTCTGTGTCGGTGCGACGTAAAGCAACTAGCAAAAAAAAAAAATAACACTATGGATTCGACGCTAATATCGGTGGTTTTTGATTATTTTTACATTTCACACCCTATCCTAGGGGGCGTCTTACCCACAGTATTTTTTTTTTTGATACAAAGTTATATTTGTACTAAGTTTGGTTGAGAGCTATGCTGGAACACACACACATACATCCATTATCTTGGTCATTTTTGACATTTTCTTTCATCTCTTCTCAACCTCCATTTTAACTGGGGCTGAATTGTGACTTAAACGGCATCCAGATTGTTTTCAGGCCGTATATAAAACAGCGGTTTGCATAAAACAATGTTGGTAGGGGCAACTGTTTCGTCTGGTATGTACTCTATGACATTTGTAAAGAGTAATAAAGTATACCTCATGTCCAAAATTACCGAAATTACGGATGAATGTGCGTATATTCCAGCATAGCTCTCAGCCAAACTTAGTTATAAATAAAGTTGTAGTGGGTCCGCTGTCTGTAATTTCGTTTATTTTGTCAACTTTTCAGATATTTATCCGTTTTAGGACAAATCAAGACCGTATCAGTGGTTTTTAGCTTTCGTGTCTGTTTGTCTGTCCGGCTGTTACACCATCACGGCGAAACGGCTGCACAGTTTGTAAAATAGCAAACATGAAATTAGAATTATACTTAAAACATAGAAGCATAAACTAAAGTAATTAAAATAGGCCTATGTATAATTGCTAGATATGTATTTAGAATATACGTAATTATAACCATTTCCACGTATGGCATTAAGGAATGACTGTTCATGAATCTGCTCACATACTGCAAACAGACAATAATATCATCCATCCCATACACCAACTAATTAATATAATATCATTATCTCCATTACGCTTAAATGGAAATTGTATAGATTGTGCATTACAAATATGTTGTATCATTATAAATGCACACCAGTTGAATGTCACTCATTTGATAGCCTGTCAGTGTATTCGCTAGGTATCATTCGTGCCGGGAATGCACAATTAGTGCACCATGTGTATCCGTATCTCACTCTGAGTAAAAGGTATTGATATTTTATTTTATAAGCAGTGAGAAATTTTGGAAAGGAGACTTCCAATAATGGGAATTCATGTTTTCTCAAATTTTAACTGCGTCATCACGAAGTAAAGGCTACGCCTTGTCATTGCAGCCATTTCATATTCCCGGCCACTCTCTTCAGTTTTGCGTAACTCTTACAACCAGTTCTTTTCTTTACATCATTTATGTGCTTCTTTCTTAGCCTTCCGCTTCCCTTACTACCCAAGACGTTTGTTCCAAAACCTGGCTGCGATTCCATTTCTTGCAAGGATCTTGCCTGTTTTTCCTCACTTCCTTTAAGATATGTACATTGGGTTCCTTGTCTCTCCAAATTGTTTTGGTAATAATAAGGCAGCTGGGCATAGAGCAAGTGAGTAACGGTAGCATTGAACTTCCAATAAGGCAATTCCTTCAGTGCTACGAATACAGAACGAAGTCGTACCTTACAATGAAACCGTCAAAAAATTTTATCACTCTAGATGATCACCTATCATGGTCCGCAAATACGACATCAACGTGCAGGCGAGTATATGCGTCACTGCATACCCTCAGCAAGTTCAAATTTGTATTTTCCTTTAAGCTCAAAATAATCTACTTGAAACATTAGTTATGCCAATTTTTTTATTAGGCTACTGAAATATAGTTTACATCGAGTGCACTGATGAAACACTACAGAAGTTACAACACACGCAAAATGAAGACAATGTGACATCGTCTTACACCGAACTCGGCTGGCTCCGTGTACAAGACAGACGTCCAACCTTACTGCAATGAACTTTAAATATCAAGTTTCGTCCTTATCTTAAGGGAGCGGGAAATGGATAGGCTCAAAAACGTCATTTTTCGTTTTTGAGGTTAAAAGATCTCCAACCTTCCCTGAAGAGTTTGATGTACCAATTATTGTGCTGAAGTTATATTTGAGGGAATAAAATTAGTTTTAAATATAACTCTGCACGCTGAACGTCATTAGATGCCAGCTACCAGTCAAACATTCCTTCTGAATTTTCCGTAAGTCATATTTTTAAAACTTCCTGTAGCCCTTTCTCAGAAACTATCTCATCAATGTATTTGAAACTTGGTAGTCTCTTAGACACTACATAGATCTGCTTGTGAAAGTAAATTTAACCAGATATCTTGATTAAATCGTGGAGGAAAGGTTGAAATACACTAAAAGTTTTGCAGAAAATTTCAGTTATCATCTATGATATATAAAAATAATTCTCAACTCCTCTAAACGACAGGACAATAATTTTAGTTCAGCAACTCAAGAAAGGTTTAAATATTATGCACGCAAAGTTTTTTTGGTCTGATTTGAGTATTTTCTCAGGAAATAGTACATCAGTTAGGGAAATTTTAACAATGCTTTTTTAAAATATTCTTAATAATGTTCTTTATGATACAGAATATTAAACATAGAAGCTTCATATTCCAACCCAAATAATGAGGAATGTATTATGAATATATCAAAAGAACATTAATGGAAATACCTCTTTTAGTTTCTGAGATATGTAACTAAACATCGGAAGTTACACTTTTCTATCGCTTCACACGTCCCGGTTCCCTTAAAGAACGTTTCTGTAATCTCTCATTACACCACGAAAGAAAAACAGAAGAGCACAGAACATGCATATCCTTACCATACGCAGCCACAAGTCCTCAGCATATGGCAGTTCCTTCACAGTCACGTTAGAGGGATATCAGCGTCCAAGATATTTAAAAGTGCATGCGCAAAATATCTGACGGAAAGATAAAAATAACAAGGCAGCAAGCACTTTCCTGCTTCTTCGTCCTCTTTCCTTTTAAATCCTCTTACTCCCGTTTACTTTATCCCTCCACTGTACCTATCCCGACTTCGGTGGAAACTCATTGGACAAGAGTTACATTTCACAGATAATTATATTTAGTTTAATAATACTATTTTTTGTTTTTACAAATTTATTGTTTGCGTGCGTCTTAAAAACTGTAGTCCTTTTCTGTATTATTGTGCTCTTTCCCCTTGAATTTTGTATTATTAATGTACAACTACTTACTGTTAGCTGTAGTTCAATAGTTCTACAAGTTTATGATAGGTTGAAAATGAAAACCTACAACCTGTTTTCCAGTTATTGACCAGGTCAGGGATGGAATGAATGAAGACCCCATCTTGCGGCGAGGATAGAAATTGTGCGGACTGCTGAAGCCTGTCGCACTCCTCTGGGGCAATGATTAATTACTGTCAGATGAAACAAAATTTTACTGGAGAGTGTTGCTGAAATCAAATATGACAGGGAAAACCGTAGTACCCGGAGAATAACCTGTAACGCCTCCGCTTTGTCCAGCACAAATTTGAACCACGGGACTCAGCGGTGAGAGGCCGGCGCGCTGCCGCCTGAGTCACAAAGTCTTCTTTATGACAAGTTACTTTTTATTAATATGTAAATAGTTAGTTTTCAACGTTGTTTTGATAATGGTTAAGTGTAAGACAAAGAGACAGCTGTCCCTAACGTTGCCATGATAAAACAGTGATGAACTCCAATGATAAATCTGTGGTTACGAACCAGTTTTGGTGATCGCGCCATACGATTCGAATGGATGAGGAGAGGTTGTCGAGGAGAATAATGGACTACGCCATAGAGAGTAAGAGAAACAGAGGAAGACCAAAGCGACGACGATTAGACTCGGTTTTCAATGGTGTAAAGACAAGAGGTTTGGAACTAAACGAGGTCGCCTAGCTCATCGCAAACTTAGGATTGTGGAGGCACTCAAGTAGTTAATCCAGAGGATCGTAGACTGAATTTACAAACATGTAACAGTCTCTAATAAATATATTTAGGTATTTTTTATTATTTTACCATTTACTCACACTATGCCCCGTTACATACAATTATAATACTTTTCTACGTGCGTTAAGCACCGGTAATATAATAAAAAATTTAACTTACTTTCTTAACTACATGCGAAATACATTCACAATTCGATGGATGTTATGACGTACATTAAATATGTAACATTTAAATATGTAAATGAAACCATACGAATTTTCAGTTTTTCAAAGACTTCGTGAAACGTAAGAATCGTTCTAAATAATTTTCGACTAATATAGTCATGAGTCGTGACTATGAGCCAAAAATATCAATTATTAATTTATTCAATTCCTTAACCTCCAGTGTTCGTTTTTCTCTCGGACTCAGCTAGGGATCCCACCTTTACTGCCTCAAGGGCAGTGTCCTGGAGCATGATACTGGGTCAGGGATACAACAGGGGAGGAGGACCAGCACCTTACCCAGGTGGTCTCACCTGCTATGCTGAACTGGGACCTTGTAGGGGGATGAGAAGATCGGAAGGGACAGGGAAGGAAGCGGCCGTATTACCCAGGCATTTGCCTGGAGGATACGTAGGAAACTACGGAAAAACACTTTGAGGATTGTGAAGCGAGAATCGAACCCCTTCTTCTCAGTTAACCTCGCGAGGCTGAGTGTACCCCATTCCAGTCCTCGTACCACTTTTCAAATGTCGTGGGGAGCCGGGAATCGATCCCGGGCATCCAGAGGTGGCAGCTAATCACACTAACCATCACACCACAGTGTCGGACGCCTAAAATAACTTTAAATTAACTGTATGTATGTATGTATGTATGTATGTATGTATGTATGTATGTATGTATGTATGTATGTATGTATGTATGTATGTATGTATATAGAGTTACTAAAAATAATGAGGATATAGTATTGCAGAACTTTCTCAGGGGTACACTATTGTCAAAAACAACTAAACCTACAAAAATAATGTTCGTTGTGGGCCACAACAAGGTTTGTACCTACGATACACGGGAGGTCAATTAATTGTTTATAATAATTAAAATTGTCTGAAAAATTATTCAAACGAGGAACATACAATAACATGCGCTCATTATATATATATGTTTTTAGCGACTATACAATTTCTTCTTTACAAGAGGATAAAATTGCTTTAGTAAGTGCATCGGAAAAGACATATCCACGGCGGCTGAATACGGATACTGTATGACATAAAAGGATACAGTTGTTACTTATGGGGCGGGTGGAATACGCTCCCCGCAGTGTTAATATTGTCAAATATATCCCGGGCTATTTAGCTGAGATGTCCGCCTCAAACAACTCGTAAGCCATTAAAGATATCGACATTCTGTTTTACTGTTGAAAAACAACTCTTAACAGACAAAGCAGTAGTCCCCATACTACGAGAAACGTAAAATTGAGCAGTTTTCTCAATTATGCCGAAATTTGAAGGGCTAAAGGAACCAGAAAGGTTCAAACTGTGAGTTTTGGAGTCCTACATAGCTCTATCAAACTTAAAATAATAATCAAAAATCACTTTCGGCCTAAATGCAGTTCCGGAAAAACAGCCTAAAATCGCTGTTTCTTTACTCGCTTTCTTTTTGATTCAAATCCTAGACAAATTAACTTACATAATTAATTCTGTAATGTGTTCCTTGGTTCATTACCCTCAGAAGTTTTCTGATTTTTTAAAACTGTCCACACCGAATGTGCCAACGGCCGTAGCCGTGTTGAAACACCGGATCCCGTGAGATCTCCGAAGTTAAGCAACTTTGGGCGTGATCAGGAGTAGGATGCGTTGCCACGCGCTCTTTGTGGGGGGTAAGGGAATGGAGGAGCGGAAAGGAACTGGCCACCCTACCGCACGTATACTCCGGCTCAGGAACACCTCTGCGGAGGTTTGGACTTGCCTTTGGGCAGAGTAACGCTTACCTTACCTACACCGAATGTAGTTATAAAGGCTTAAGTGAAACTCTGCAATAACTCACATTAGCACTCTGTATGGGTGCTTAAGTGAAACAATGCATTGACTCATATTAGCGCTCTGTAGTGGTGCTTAAGTGAAACTCTGCAATAACTCACATTAGCGCTCTGTAGGGGTGCTTAAGTAAAACAATGCATTGACTCATATTAGCGCTCTGTAGTGGTGCTTAAGAGAAACAATGCATTGACTCACATTAGCACTCTGTAGGGGTGCTTAAGTGAAACTCTGCAATAACTCACATTAGTGCTCTGTAGGGGTGCTTAAGTAAAACAATGCATTGACTCATATTAGCGCTCTGTAGTGGTGCTTAAGTGAAACTCTGCAATAACTCACATTAGCGCTCTGTAGTAGTGCTTAAGTAAAACAATGCATTGACTCATATTAGCGCTCTGTAGTGGTGCTTAAGTGAAACTCTGCAATAACTTACATTAGCGCTCTGTAGGGGTGCTTAAGTAAAACAATGCATTGACTCATATTAGCGCTCTGTAGTGGTGCTTAAGTGAAACAATGCATTGACTCACATTAGCGCTCTGTAGGGGTGCTTAAGTGAAACTCTGCAATAACTCACATTAGCGCTCTGTAGGGGTGCTTAAGTAAAACAATGCATTGACTCACATTAGCGCTCTGTAGTAGTGCTTAAGTAAAACAATGCATTGACTCATATTAGCGCTCTGTAGTGGTGCTTAAGTGAAACTCTGCAATAACTCACATTAGCACTCTGTATGGGTGCTTAAGTGAAACAATGCATTGACTCACATTAGCGCTCTGTAGGGGTGCTTAAGTAAAACAATGCATTAACTCATATTAGCGCTCTGTAGGGGTGCTTAAGTAAAACAATGCATTGACTCATATTAGCGCTCTGTAGTGGTGCTTAAGTGAAACTCTGCAATAACTCACATTAGCGCTCTGTAGTGGTGCGTAAGTGAAACAATGCATTGACTCATATTAGCGCTCTGTAGTGGTGCTTAAGTGAAACAATGCATTGACTCACATTAGCGCTCTGTAGTGGTGCTTAAGTAAAACAATGCATTGACTCATATTAGCGCTCTGTAGTGGTGCTTAAGTGAAACAATGCATTAACTCACATTAGCGCTCTGTAGTGGTGCTTAAGTGAAACAATGCATTGACTCATATTAGCGCTCTGTAGTGGTGCTTAAGTGAAACAATGCATTGACTCACATTAGCGGTCTGTAGTGGTGCTTAAGTGAAACAATGCATTAACTCACATTAGCGCTCTGTAGTGGTGCTTAAGTGAAACTCTGCAAATACTCACATTAGCGCTACCGGGCGAGTTGGCTGTGCGCGTAGAGGCGCGCGGCTGTGGGCTTGCATCCGGGAGATAGTAGGTTCGAATCCCACTATCGGCAGCCCTGAAGATGGTTTTCCGTGGTTTCCCATTTTCACACCAGGCAAATGCTGGGGCTGTACCTTAATTAAGGCCACGGCCGCTTCCGTCCAACTCCTAGACCTTTCCTATCCATCGTCGCCATAAGACCTATCTGTGTCGGTGCGACGTAAAGCCCGTAGCAAAAAAAAAGTACATTAGCGCTCTGTAAGGGTGCTTAAGTGAAACAATGCATTGACTCACATTAGCGCTCTGTAGTGGTGCTTAAGTGAAACAATGCATTGACTCACATTAGCGGTCTGTAGTGGTGCTAAAGTGAAATAATGCATTGACTCACATTAGCGGTCTGTAGTGGTGCTAAAGTGAAATAATGCATTGACTCACATTAGCGGTCTGTAGTGGTGCTAAAGTGAAATAATGCATTGACTCACATTAGCGGTCTGTAGTGGTGCTAAAGTGATACAATGCATTGACTCACATTAGCGGTCTGTAGTGGTGCTAAAGTGAAATAATGCATTGACTCACATTAGCGCTCGTAGTGGTGCTTAAGTGAAACAATGCATTAACTCACATTAGCGCTCTGTAGTGGTGCTTAAGTGAAACTCTGCAATAACTCACATTAGCGCTCTGTAGGGGTGCTTAAGTGAAACAATGCATTGACTCACATTAGCGCTCTGTAGTGGTGCTTAAGTGAAACAATGCATTGACTCACATTAGCGGTCTGTAGTGGTGCTTAAATGAAACTCGATATTAACTCACATTACCGCTCTGTAGTGGTGCTTAAGTGAAACTCTGCAATAACTCACATTAGCGCTCTGTAGGGGTGCTTACGTGAAACAATGCATTGACTCACATTAGCGCTCTGTAGTGGTGCTTAAGTGAAACAATGCATTAACTCACATTAGCGCTCTGTAGTGGTGCTTAAGTGAAACTCTGCAATAACTCACATTAGCGCTCTGTAGGGGTGCTTAAGTGAAACAATGCATTGACTCACATTAGCGCTCTGTAGTGGTGCTAAAGTGAAACAATGCATTGACTCACATTAGCGCTCTGTAGTGGTGCTTAAGTGATACAATGCATTGAGTCACATTGACGCTCGTAGTGGTGCTTAGGTGAAACAATGCATTGACTCACATTAGCGCTCTGTAGTGGTGCTTAAGTGAAACAATGCATTGACTCATATTAGCGCTCTGTAGTGGTGCTTAAGTGAAACAATGCATTAACTCCCATTAGCGCTCTGTAGTGGTGCTTAAGTGATACAATGCATTGAGTCACATTGACGCTCGTAGTGGTGCTTAAGTGAAGCAATGCACTGACTCATATTAGCGCTCTGTAGTGGTGCTTAAGTGAAACAATGCATTGACTCACATTAGCGGTCTGTAGTGGTGCTTAAGTGATACAATGCATTAACTCCCATTAGCGCTCTGTAGTGGTGCTTAAGTGAAACAATGCATTAACTCCCATTAGCGCTCTGTAGTGGTGCTTAAGTGATACAATGCATTGACTCACATTAGCGCTCTGTAGTGGTGCTTAAGTGATACAATGCATTGACTCACATTAGCGGTCTGTAGTGGTGCTAAAGTGATACAATGCATTGACTCACATTAGCGGTCTGTAGTGGTGCTAAAGTGAAATAATGCATTGACTCACATTAGCGGTCTGTAGTGGTGCTAAAGTGAAATAATGCATTAACTCCCATTAGCGCTCTGTAGTGGTGCTTAAGTGAAACTCTGCAGTAACTCACATTAGCGCTCTGTAGTGGTGCTTAAGTGAAACAATGCATTGACTCACATTAGCGCTCGTAGTGGTGCTTAAGTGAAGCAATGCATTAACTCACATTAGTGCTCTGTAGTGGTGCTTAAAGGAAACAATGCATTGAGTCACATTGACGCTCGTAGTGGCGCTTAAGTGAAACTCAGCATTAACTCACATTGACGCTCGAAGTGGTGCTTAAGTAAAACTCTTCATTAACTCACATTAGCGCTCGTAGTGGTAGTTGAAACGTAAACTGCTAATTTAATCGACCGGATAACGATGATTAAGAAGAGGATTGTATTGTTTAGGAATAAATAAATAATATATTCTCATACTTTATTATATTTATTATATTTTATTTACCTTGCCTGAAGGCTTGATCTGTGTATTTTGGTACCAACGGGCTTGAACCTGCAGTATCAGTATCCGTTGAACTAACAGTACTAACTTTGATTTTTAAACGGATTAACGCTGTTTTCCACACCTATTCTTAAACTCAGGGACATAGTAAATTCAGCGCTGCGATTATTTAATACATGTCCGCCTCCGTACCGTTACGGTTAGCACAATGAGGCCTGGGTTCTATTCCCGATACTGTCAGTAATTTAAATATTGCAGGAAGACTGGCAAGTGGTTAAAATGGTATACCCAGCTTACTTCCATTGGTGCTGTGCCAGAAATAGCTGCACAAGCTCCTTACGAAGAGAGGAGTTTACTATTTTAAAAATCGGCACGTACTTCCCGAGAAAATGCAATGTATTCAAACGTGCTTCATACGCCAGTCGTTCGATTGAATCACTAGCCAAGCGGCTAAAAGACGTGCTACATTTTAAACATGAGCTGTAGACACAACGAGTTTCTTCACCCTCCTCTGGCAGCTGAGTTCACTGTGACCTTATGTGCCAACAAATGTCAACGAAGTGGATAGACATCCGAATCAAAGTTCAAACTGGGCAGATCCGAGCGAGTTAATATTAGTGTCACTGTGTCAATTAACCTCCATGTCTGGGAGACGAAGGCATCTGCCACTGACAAGCAAACTTTTTATGTAGCGATGAATATAAGATTGTTCACGCCTTCCTCTAGTCGCCCGTCTTCCTTACGTAATATGAAAATCCACAGCCTGCTTCCAGTCATTCGACCGGGTCAGGAATGGAATGAATGAAGCCCCCTTCTAGCGGCGAGGATGGGAATTGTGCCGGTGCCGAAGCCTTCGCACTCCTCTGGGGCAATGATTAATGAATGACAGATGAAATGAAATGATATTGGAGAGTGTTGCTGGAATGCATTATGACGGGGAAAACCGGAGTACCCGGAGAAAAACCTGCCCCGCCTCCGCTTTGTCCAGCACAAATCTCACATGGAGTGACCGAGATTTGAACCACGGAACCCAGCGGTAAGAGGCCAGCGCGCTGCCGCCTGAGCCACGGAGGCTCGCTCCTCACGTAATATACTCCGTATAAAATTGACACGGTCAATATGATGGTTATGTAATATAACAATTACGTCTAAAATAGTGATTTCCCAAATTCAGTGTCTTTCAGCTATAGTGATTTGGTATTTGAAGTTATTCATTTATATTAGTCTTGAAGATATCAGAGATTTCCTTCCTCTAAACTACAATGTATGTCTCCGTGACCTACTAAAATAATTGTATAAAAAGTTACAGTCTCTCTTTCCCTAAAATTAGATACAGTAGAATTCCATTAGTCCGGCATCCAACAGTCCGGAACGCCCGATGGTCCGCCATCATTCCAGATTCTTTTAATGTTATTATCTCTTAATAATGATCTCTCGTGAACAATTTGATGCATTATTTGTCGAAACAAATCGAAGTGTATTTATTTTATTATTTCAAAGTTAATAGTGGAAATGTATCTTATACAATCCATTTGTTATGCATTGACTGACTTCAGTATCTCTTCTGGAAATGTTCAGGCTGTGTGCTATACTGAGTACTGGAAAGCCAACCATATGATAAAAAACAGAGTTAAAAAATTGATTATATGGGCCACGTTCAAAAACGGATGGGAACATGTCTTCGAAAACTGAAGCGGACAGATGGAAAAGAGAAATTGTAGATGGAAAGACTCTAAATAGTAAGGGAAGACTGACAGATAAAAACATCGATGAACTCCGACATTATTATGGAATGGAAATAAGAAACTTTAATTTGAAAATAGGAGTGTGTTATTAAACTAATGATTCTGCTGATCAACATTTTACTGCAAAACGCCGTGTTACAGCTGTTTTCGCTGTACGCCTTAACCTATATCGTAGTAAAAAGTACCGCCCGATAGTCCGGCATTTTCGGTAAGCCGGCACCGGGCCGGTCCCGAACGTGCCAGACTATCGGACTTCCACTGTAGTGAGTTTTTACGTTTTGTGAACTACTAAAGAACAAACACTTAAGACATCCTGCAATGTCTCTCAAGTTGGAGCATGAAGTGGTGACCACATGCTGCCCCATACTTGTGTGTCATTTTCTTATTCGACCTGCGTTACTTATCTCCCGCTTTCATTCTATTCCGATAACATTGGATTTGCGAAACCATGAAGCTGTTTGTTTTCACGCCATCTTTGGTCCTAACTTTCCTCTTTCAATACTTTCATTATTCGAAGTATGGGGCGGGTAGTGGTGATGGTGGGTATTGTTTTTTTTTCTTTTGCTAATTGCTTTACGTCGCACCGACACAGATAGGTCTTATGGCGACGATGGGACAGGAAATGGCTAGGAGTGGGAAGGAAGCGGCCGTGGCCTTAATGAAGGTACAGCCCCAGCATTTGCCTGGTGTGAAAATGGGAAACCACGGAAAACCATTTTCAGGGCTGCCGATAGTGGCGTTCGAACCTACTATCTCCCGAATACTGGATACTGGCCGCAATTAAGCGACTGCAGCTATCGAGCTCGGTAAGGGTATTGTTTTAAAGGAAGTGCACCTACATACAATTTGCTCTCAATTCAAATCAGAAACAGAAAATGAATTCGAGTGATCCTCCGAACGATGAAGGTGTCACCAAAAGAAGGGTGTGAAACCTAATACCATCGGAGTTGGAAGATAACGAGAATTGTTCAAGGGAGACCGGACAGAAGCCTGACAAAAGCGGAAACTAGGTAGCAAGTAGTTGCTACCTCATGCTCCCTACGTTGAAAGTACCTGCAGAGTTACATATTTTATGGGCGGGTTCATCAACGTAGGTTAAACCTTAACCCCGAGTTATACAGTTTTAACTCTGAATTTGACTATGCGTTCTGTTTCATCAAGGAGAGTTAGGATCGAACCTACTAAGTTGGGGTCAGAAGGCCAGCACCAGCCGGAAGAACAGTAACACAACTATAAAAGACAGTTTTTCAATAGATGCGATTAGGGATTTATTAAACTTTAACAAAATTTTCATACGCATTACTCAAAATTATACTTTTTGAGGTCTGTCACGGTCCTTTCGGGCTAACGAATAATATATTTACCACCTGTTTTGAAATAAATCTGTTACGACAGTCCTAAGTTTCTCAAAATGCTTGGTAAAGGGAAGCGAATCACCAACTCACTTTTTTGTTTCAACAGAGTGCAATATTTTCAGTTCTTATAGATCTTGGTACTTTCAGTAGATATCTTCAGGAGTGTTATAAACATTTCCGACCAAACATAGGCTTTGGAGCTTCTTGGCACAGAATATGGTTGTAATAAATAACTGTCTCTCCCTGCTTGTTAGCTCTCACTTTGTTTCGCAAAACAATTTTAGTCTTCACCAACGAGGTCACCATATGACACTGAAATCAACAATTCTACCTTTTAGGACTTCTAAGTAATTTCCCTAGCCTCCTATTTAACTGGAAGGACATGGGTTCATTTCCCCGTCAGGAAGTAGAAAAATTAAGAAACGAGATTTCCATTTCCGGAGGTGCACATGATCCTGAGGTCCACTCCACCTACACCAAAAATGAGTATCAGGTAAATTCCTGGGGGCAAAGTCAGCCGGGCGTAGAGCTAACCACTCTACCCCACCAAGTGCCGAGGTTACGGATAATGGAAGCCTTTATCTCCCACCACTCCAAAGGCCTTCATGGCCTGTACGGAGATGCATTTGCTTTTTTCTTATAACCTCTTCCTTGCTTATTACATTTTGAATTCTCGTAGAATGTCGTTAATTAAGATGATCACTTTACATGTGAATACATTAGATAACATATGTTATTTATATGCCTAGTCTACTATACACAGTACTTCAGTCGTAATGTTAAAGGATTATGTCGGTTGGGATGTGTGTGTTGAGAGCTGAAGTGGAGAAGTATGTCAGTCATAAACTGGAGATAATGTGGGACAGCATCTGAAGAACGACAATTAGCATTACTTAAATTCGCAGTGGTCTACGGGTCACGGAACGGTAGATTCCAGGGTTGACATCAATAAGCACGCAAGCATGTGGAGATTGCTATCGTACAGTATCCTCTGCTACTTATCAGGGGCTATCTGGCCTAGGCAGTGACGGTGTATTCAATTCGATTCCTGCCAGGTTGTTGAAAATTTAGCAACTAGATTTCCTCTTCGGGAGAAGCACATAGCCCTGAGATTCACTTACCACTAACCACCCGGATTTACGGACAGTAGAAGCTTTTACATTATACTCGTCCTAGCGCCTTCATGGCCTGTACCGAGAAGGATTTGGTTTTACTCTGCGACTTTCATCCACGGGATGGGTCCAATTCCGTCCACGTCGGGGATTTTAACTTCCATTAGTTAATGTCTATGCCTTGTATGTTGGTTGCTGTGTCTTTTTCCAGCATTAGAATTCATCTCAGATAGGGTCCCATTCTCACAGACGCACACGTCGCCTATACGGCGTCAACTCGATAGAAGCCTCTCCGGAGGTCACACACTATTCCTCTTCTTCTTCTTACATAATACATACATCATTATTATAGACCATTATGCCTTTCAGCGTTCAGTCTGCAAGCCTCTATGAATTTACTAAACGTCGCCACAATCCTCTATTTGCAACTAGTGCTGTGGCCTGATTTAGTGTTATACCTCTTATCTTTAAATCGTTAGAAACTGAGTCTAACCATCGTCGTCTTGGTCTCCCTCTACTTCTCTTACCCTCCATAACAGAGTCCAATATTCTCCTAGGTAACCTATTCTACTGCATTCGCCTCACATCACCCCACCACCAAAGCCGGTTTATGCGTACAGCTTCATCCATCGAGTTCATTCCTAACTTAGCCTTTATCTCCTCGTTCCGAATACCCTCCTGCTATAGTTCCAACCTGATTGTACCAGCAATTATTTTGGTTACTTTCATGTCTGTTACTTCTAACTTATGAATAGGATATCCTGAGTCCACCCAGCTTTCGCTCCCGTAGAGCAAAGTTGGTCTGAAAACAGGCCGATGTAAGGATAGTTTTGTCCGGAAGCTGACTTCCTTCTTACAGAATACTGGTGATCGCAACTGCGAGCTCACTGCATTAGCTTTACTGCTCCTTGATTCAATCTCACTTACTACAGTATATTACCATCCTGGGAGAAGGCACAACCTAAATACTTGAAATTATCTACCTGTTCCAGCTTTGTATCACCAATCTGACATTAAATTCTCTTGGATTAGTTACCTACTGACATTAATTTGGTCTTCGAAAGGCTAATTTTCATACCATACTCATTGCACCTATTCTCAAGTCCCAAGATATTAGACTGCAGGCTTTCGGCACAATCTGCCATTAAGACCCATGGTGGAGCGGAAGGTAAATACATCCACCATTCCTAACTTCGACACTAAGGGGGTAGAGTGGTTAGTTAGCTTCATGCCCGGTCGCCTTTGCCCCCAGGAACTAACGCACTACTCCCTGAGTGAACTACTGGGTCATATGCTTCTCCAGAACAGGAAATCTCCTTTCTAAATGTTTGAACTTCCCAACCGGGAATCGGGTAAAGCGAATTTGCCTTTACCGCCCAGGCTAGGCAACCCACATTCCTTGCTGCAATATGTTATATTATAATAAATTACTGTAGGCCTGACAACTGAGTGACTATATTGTTGCTTTTCATCAAGACAGCTGCGTTTCGAAACCCGATCAACGCACGACGGTTTTTTTTAAATGAAAAACCACATTCCACTGCCTGGTTTCCACGCAGGAGTGCATGTGGTGATATCACGATGGTAGCTCTCAATTTGAAAATATAACCAAATTTTTGTATTACACTAGTACAACATATCACTATCCTGATGAGGAATTAAACAGTTCACTTGGACTCATCTTTTCACCTTAAAACGTATAGTTTTATTTTCTAAATGTATTTCGAAAGAACACGTTCCTTTGTGAGCTGTTATGAGATCGCATTGTTTAAACAACAACAACTGCCATCGTAAATAATAACTTGGTAAGAAATATGACTAGATAAAATGATAAATGGGAGGTGTACTGTAATGTGAGCAAGGCAGCCATATAGGCTGGAGGAAGCAATAACTGGACCATATGGTCAGCGAAGGCAGAACGTATTATTATTATTATTATTATTATTATTATTATTATTATTATTATTATTATTATTATTATTATTATTATTATTATTATTAATTACGTCGCATCGACAAACATACTGTACGTCTCGTAGCGACGATGGCATAGGAAAGGTCTAGGAATGGGAAGGAAGCCACGTGCCTGTTGTCAAAAATTGGGAACCACGAAGAACTATCTTTAGGGACAGCTGCATGAGCCATACCGCGTAGCCCACTCTCTCAGTGTTTTCGTTGTTGTTGTTGTTGTTGTTGTTGTTATTATCGTTAATTACAATAACACATAAGAATGAAATGTTGTTTCGTAGAAATATGCGATCGTAAATCTTTACGTAATACCCAAAGTAATATCAATTCGTACACTTCATTTTTATCTTCATACATTGTGGAAATCGTCACTTTATAGCACTCTGTCTGTTTATAAATCCAGTAGAAATAGTATCGAAATGTTTAATAAAAGTGTGAAGGAGTTAGATTAAACATTTAGAATAGTGTTAAGAACGTAATGAAATTATTAGAACTCTTATAATATTCTGTTTTATTTACCTTACACGCTTATCTCTTGTCTCTTATTTAATCCTTTTGATACCGCCCTTAAGGTTGTGTTTCTTTTGATCGAACATTCAGTAATAACTAACACAGCACGTACAGAGAAAGAAATAACATAGTAATACGGGCAGAATTAGCAGCGTTGGGACAGGAAGAAGTAGGAAGAATATGGAGAAAATTATTGGTACCTGGGAATATTCAATGAGGAATTAATAAATGTATTGTCGAATTCAATCTTTCTTCTTTCTTTCTTTCTTTCTTTTTTAATCCATTTACCCACCTCTACCGCCTCAAGGGCAGTGCCCTGGAGCGTGAGATTTGCGTCGGGCGAATACAGCTGGGGAGGAGTACCAGTACCCTAGCCAGGCGGCCTCCCCTGCTATGCTGAAAAAGGACCTTGTGGGGTGATGGGAAGATCGGAAGGGATAGCCAAGGAATAGGGCCTTAAGTGACCTTAAATTAGGTACCATCCCGGCATTTGCCTGGGGGAGCAGTGAGAAACCATGGAAAACCACTTCGAGGGTGGCTGAGGAGGGAATCGAACCCTCCTATATTCAGTTGAACTCCCGAGGCTGAGTGGACCTCGTTCTAGTCCTCATACCACTTCTCAAATTTCGACTATAATCCCATACATTTAATCCTAATACACTGTAGAAATCATCACTTTATCTCTGCAGTAGAAAGAGAATAGAAATGTTTAAGAAAAGTGTGAAGGAAAGAATATACATTAAGAATAGTGGTAAGAACATAATTAAATTATTAGAGCTCTTAGAATATTCTGTTTTATTTACCTGGCGCACTTATCTCTATCTAATCCCTTCGACACTGTCCTTCAAGTTGCGTTTCTTTTGATCGAACATTCAGTAATAACTAACATAAGACGTGCAGAGAATTAAAAATCAACACCCTAATACGGGCAGTATTAGCAACATACGGACAGGAAATACCTAGGAGCAGGAAGAATAATTTATAGAAAATATTGTTGGTAACACCGACAGAGAGAGGTCTTATGGCGACGATGGGATATGAAAGGGCTGGGAATGGAAAGGAAGCGGTTGTGACCTTAATTAAGATACTACCCCAGCCCGGATACAAGCTCAGAGCTGCGCGCCCCTCACCACACGGCCAACTCGCCCGTGAATGCACATCTCGATAAGAACTGATCGAAACAGAAAAGTGAGCAGTCATTTACTTTATTTTTTTTAGTATGATCTGTGAGTATTTTAGAGTCAGGTACTGCACAGTTCTATGTTTCTTCACAGCGAAGTTCCATTTATGCTGAGTGGTAGACTATAATATCTGCTCATTCAGTTAAAGGTTTTTAAGAATAATAATATGCAGAAATAACAGTCTGATACTGTATGCGCCTGAGAATAACATTCATAAATAGGAAATATTTCCTCCTCTGTGGTGTAGTGCAATGTGTAATTAGCTGCCACCCCCGCCCCGGAGGCCCAGGTTTGATTCCCGGCTCCACCACGAAATTTAAAAAGTGATACGAGGGTTGGACGCGGTCCACTCAGCCTCGGGAGGTCGTCTGAGTAGAGGAGGATTCGATTCCTTGCTCATCCACCATTGAAGTGTTTTTCCGTGGTTTTCCACTTCTCGTCCAGGCAAAGGCCGGGATGATACCTGCTTTAAGGCCACATCCGCTCCCTTCCATCTTCTTTCTCTATCCCTTCCAATCTTCGCATCCCCCCCCCCCACAAGGCCCCTGTTCAGCATAACAGGTGAGGCCGCCTGGGCGAGGTACTGGTCCTCTTTTCGAGTTTCATCCCCCGACCCAAAGTTTCAAGCTCCAGGACACTGCCCTTGAATCGGTAGGGGTAGTACCCTCGCTGAGTCCGAGGCAAAATCCAACCCTGGAGAGTAAGCGGATTAAGAAATAAAGAAACAAAAAATAAAAAGAAATGGGAAATGGGAAATTTGTGATGAAGAACATGGAGAAGGAGGCCAATCTCAAGAAAAGGAAGATTTCTTTTTTTACAAGTGATTTGACGTCACGCTAATACACACATATTTTCGGCGACGCTGAAATGGATATGGCTGACTGCAAAGGTACCGGTCTTAGTCTGATCTGAAGTACAGGCTCGGTATTTGACTGGTGTGGCGTGAATTAACCGTGGGAAACTATTTGCAGGGATACCGACAATGGGGTTCGAACCCACCGTCTTCTGAATAGAAACTTGCAACTACCCGAGCCGTAACGTTTAGCAAACTCATTCGGTATCCAAAATTATGCTCCTACTGCTGTAACATTCTAAAATCCGAAATTTACTGAAGCCACTAATTCCTCTCGTCTGTATATTCCTTTCCGGACAAGATAATGCCTTGAACTTCATTTCAAATGCCACTTGCAGAATAAGTTTCATCGCTAGCTGTTTGCACTTGTAAATAGTGTAACATTGTTAGCAATGCTTCTGCAGTTAATGATAATAATATGATGTTCATTGTCTGCATTTGAGAATGAAAACTTTGAAGGCGTATTAAAAACGTTAAGTATAGAGAACACAAGAATAGTAAGTTTCCTCTTCTCTTGACCTCGCAATGGGCATGAGTGAAATGTTAATGGTATTGAGCCCAGTGACCCAAGGGTTCAGTATCTATTATTTCCTTTAATTGGTCCTATTTTCTAAGGATTACATAACTATGAATTTTTCTGCGAGAATATAATTTCACACTCAGTTTTTAAAATGGTCTTCTCCGATGGGTGTGAGGAACATGTCACGAGAAGACGCTAGGAAAAGAGAAGAGTTATTACAGGTTTGGTTATTACTGACATTGATAGTGATACGAGGAACGAATGCTCACTTTCGTATATTTCTATGAATCTGTGTTTATTCTGTGTTTATTAATTATGATCCACAACTAGCCGTATGATTTATACTAACGAAATGTTAACAAGAAAAATAGTCGTACAGTTCTAGGACTCAGTGAATGCGTTGTGATTTACGAGAAGGAACTCTTTATTACATGTGGGCTTTTTAGTGGGTCGTTTGGCTCACCTTGTGCGCTGTAACTGGTCGGAACTTGCCCAAGATCGACCCGGTAGCCCCTGCCAACAGGTGTCAGTGGAGTTGCTATTACCAGCCGGTAGTGGGCGTGGGCGTATTCCTCTGCACTGCTGGAGCCAACCTAGGGATCGAGCCCTCTTCATGTCGTCACTGCACCACTTCACTCACTGTAACACACTCACACACAGACACACAAGACACTCGGCACCACTAGGACACTACAGCACTGTACAGCACGCCGCGGCGATGTGGCCACTAATCGTGTCACCGGATGACTGACTCCGCTGTGCTGCTGGTGCTGGCTGGACCTTCAAGTCCCGCCAACATCTCTCGCTCGCTAGCACACGTCTGCTACTGGTTCACTTTCTACTACACTCCTCGCAAACGTTGGCCTACAACTTCATGCTTTCCAGCAGCAATACAGTTCGAAAAGATCAATATCAACAAAGCAGGGTATGCAGGAGTTCTTTTTATTCTTTTTCTTGTGTTGCCGTATCGTGGCAGAAGGTTGTTGGCCATGGAGAAGTTCTTCCTATCATGTGCTCCCTGTGTCAGTGAGGTCATATCGTGGACGTCGAACTCATGTCGGTTTTTTCGTACCGATGGCCACGTTTTTCTTCTATCTGGCCTTCCATGATCAGTCATATCAGACTCTATTGGGCATTTGGTAAGATGTGAACGAAATAGGCTGCTTTTTTGACTTTTTCTAGGGTTAATACTTCACGTGATTTCATGAATATTCCAAAAGCGTGTAAATCTATTCATTGACAAACGCACAAATGTTATATGTTAAACTTTCGTTCTCACTACGGACAGTGTTGTACCTTTGCAGGCGAGACCTAGCGTCTTCTGGTATGGGCTAGAACAATTTTTGTTACTTCATTGTTCACTGTCAGTCTTTGGCTTTGACAATATGAAAGTCACTGATGTAGGAGTGATGCTAGTACTACCATTCCTTATGCAGCCAGTCCCTGTTATAGATGGTATTCAAATGTTGGTCATAGTGTCAATTGGTGCATGCATTTCAGTGGGCTTGGCAGACTGATATATAATCGCAACTTCTGGCTCAGTGAAGAAACCAACGGGAAACTATCTCACTCTTCATTTCCCTCGCACGCCTCTTCAGACCATCTATGACAGCTAATGGTGGAGCCTTCGGACTGACGAATGTAAATACTACGGACTGTCTTAAAATACATCCGGATATAGAAATTTTGTCCCACAGGAGGGAGGGACTTCTTTATAGTGCCAGAATCTAATGACGCGAAGTTGTTCCAATTTAATCACCTTTTAATAGCATCGAATAGGCTAGAATAGAACCAGTTACCTTGAGAACATGTCAACGAATACACCAAGCGGATTGGCTATACGGAATAAGTAAACTTGAAGTCGACAAATGGGGATTTCAAGATCTGGTTTTCCGAATTCTACACCATAATTAATGCCTGTAACACGATGACATCTGCTTCCTTCAAATTCCAACGGGATTACAGAGGAAGTGTTTTCATGGTAATAACACACATTGGAACGTAATCCTGGTTTCACGACCAGTGGTTCCATTTTTAATTTCTTGTCAAAGAAGGTCCCAAATATTGTCCTCGCAAGTTAAGGCTCAATTTCTGGATCATTTCCATTTTTATCAGGGCTGGGAATTGAACATTGAACTACAGGGAGCAGCCAACTGAACGCTATTGAATTTAAAGTCATTATATCCCCAAATAAGTCATTAAATCATTAAAGTAATTTGTTTGAATATTTTGTATTTTATAAAACAGTTATAGATATACATTTTATTAATGGTACGTTTTCAAAACAAGAAAATGGAATATAAATATTCATAATCCCACTAATTTATATTGCGAACTTTCATCTCACAAAATGATTTACAATGTCCCGATTAAATTTATGCATAATTTCACAAGACATTCGTTTTCCAAACATGTTCCATACATTAATTAAATTACTCTATTTTTATTCGTTTGTACAAACCTCTGAACTTTGCAAATCAATTGATATCAAATATGTTATATTATGGAGAGAACTCGGTATTGTTGTTAAAACAAGTATGGCTGCATTATTTGATATTTAATTCATTTTTTTGGTTGATCGCAGTTTTTAATACTTTGCACTTCCAATGCAGTGAGTGTCTATAAGTCTCAAACAAGTGATCTGATCATTTACAAACTTTCAGAGATGTTGATGAGCAATTCATGAAAGTCAAAGTAGGTAAAACTCACACACTGACGGAAATATGCATTTATGTAATGAACTTAAGGAATACCTCAATAAAGGCTTAAAGTAAAAAAAAAAAAAAAGTAGTAACTTATTCGAAACATGAACAAGGTTTTAATTCTTGTTCCGTGATCTTTCTACAGGATACTAAAATTATTCTAGTTCTAAAATGTCGAAGTTCCGGCAGCCAACGTTTCGTAGATGCAAGTACCCGTACGAAAATTCATAATTTTAATTTGAAAAAGCCAGAAAATTAAGTGCGTCGGACTGAATGGCTCAGACGGTTAAGGCGCTGGCCTTCTGACCCCTACTTGGCAAATTCGATCTTGGCTTAGTCTGGTGCTAATTGAAGGTACTCAAATACATCAGCCTCTTGTTGGTAGATTTACTGACACGTAAAAGGACTCCTGCGGGACAAAATTCCGGCACCTCGGCGTCTCCGAAAACTGTCAAAAAGTAGTTAGTGGGACGTAAGAACAATACCATTTTTCGTCTTATTATTATTATTATTATTCTTGCGTACCGGCCTTCTGAGGACCACGTTACAATTTCAATTCTTCCTCCTTAGTTGTTCTTTCCTTTTCCTCCAGTATTCTTTCATTGTTTCACTGTGCTTCTTTTTCCTGTCTTCAGTCCACTTTGTGCCTGTTTCCTTTTCCTACCTCTCTTAGAATCCCTCCATTTGGAAGACTTTCTTCCTAAAAATCTTTCTTTCCAATAATTCTTCTTCTCGTATGTTGTTCCTTTCCAGGTCTTTCTTGACTTCATGAATCTAGATGGTGGTTGATTCCTTTTCCCAAAGGTACTTGAAGATTCGATTAGTTAGTCTATTGTCATCCATTCTATAAATATGTCCAAGAATAGCATTCTCCTTTTTCTTATCGTTTATGATATGTTTTCTACGTTCTAGTAAATTTCATTGTTACTTCTTAATTTCCAAAACTCTGCAATCCTTAGAAGGCCTAATATTTTCCTTATACTTCTTTCTAATATTTTTAATTTATCAAGCTTGTAGTTCAGTGCTAGACATTCGCTGGCATACAGGCATTCTGGTTTCACTACTGTGTTGTAGTGCTTTATTTTAAGTTTTGTTGATAAGTATTCTTAGTTATACCGTAAGCTCTTTCCATCTTTTGTATCCTCTCCTCTATATCAGATTTTCCTAAACCATTTTCTTGAATTGTCTCACCAAAGATTTGAATTTCTTCACCTTTTATATTTGACCAATATCCGTTACTAAAAACTTCGGGGCACTTTTTATATTCGTCAAACATTTTGCTTTCTAGGCAGAGATTCTTAAGCCTGTCATGTTGGCTGTCTTTTCAAGGGGGATTGACTTGCATTGCTGCATCTGTAAGGCTTTCTGAAAGTGTGGCAAAGTCATCTGCAAATGCTAGACAATTTATTGCAACACCTTTGTTCTTTTTCCCCAGCACGAATGAAAAAAGTTTGGATTCAGTTTTTCATTCCAAATCCTTACAATTTTTTTCCATGACACAATTGAAAAGGAGTGGAGATGAACTATCGCCCTGCCTGACACCTGTATTTATTTTGAAAGATCGAGATATTTCACGCATAAATTTTACTTTTGAGAGAGCGTCTGTAAGGGTTTGACGAATTAGGTTTGCCAATTTAGTTTTAACTCCAAATTTACGGATTACTTTATCTAGGGTTTCCCATCAACAGAGTCAAAAGTTTTTTTAAGTCGATAAATGTTACAAATGTTACAAATGTTTGGAGTTTATTAATCTGTGTCGAATTATAGATTTCAGGTTGAAAATCTGTTCGGAGCAAGATCTTCCCTCTCTAAATCCACCATGATATTCAACCAATTGACTGTCCAGTGTCGATTTTACTCTGTTTAGTAGTATTGTTGAGAATTTCTTGTAAGCAACTGGCTAGAGAGATATACCTCTGTAGTTGTTGACATCGTGTTTGTTACCCTTCTTGTGTAATGGGTATATTAGAGCCACTTTCCAATCATCTGGGACCGAGCTCGATAGCTGCAGTCGCTCAAGTGCGGCCAGTTTCCAGTATTCCGAAGATAGTATGTTCGTACCCCAATGTCGGCAGCCCTGAAGATGGTTTTCCGTGGTTTCACAATTTCACACCAGGAAAATGCTGGAGCTGTACCTTAATCAAGGCCACGGCCGATTTCTTCCCACTCCTAGTCCTTCCCTGTCCCATCGTCGCCATAAGACCTATCTGTGTCGGTGCGACGTAAAGCAACTAGCAAGCAAACCTCTGGGATCTTTTCTGTTTTCCAAATTTCTTCAAAGATTATTTGTAGATCTTCTATAATTTTTGGTTCAGCCCATTTTAAAAGTTCAGCTGTTAAGGAGTCTTTCCCACTAGCTTTGTTATTTTTAAGATTTTTCAATGATTCCTTAATTTCTTCCGCTGTTGGAGGTGAATCAGCTTCTAAATTTTCGTGAATTTCTGAAAATTTTAATTTATGATTTGGCTCAGGGCAATTCAGCAGCTGTTCGAAATGTTTTGCCAGAATCTCACAATTCTCGGCATTGTTAAGGCCAATTTTACCATTTGCATCTCTGAAGCAAATAATCGGGGATTGATAACCATTCAGGTTATTCTTAAAGGTCTGACAGAAATTTCGGGTGTTATTTCTTACAAAATTATTATTATTATTATTATTATTATTATTATTATTATTATTATTATTATTATTATTATTATTATTATTATTATTATAAAATTAAGTGCATACAATGCAGTTGTTTATTACAGATCTGAAATGAAACAGTATAATTGAATCGAACCAGCAAACTACTCTTGACTTCGAAATTGCTCCGACCACCGATCTAACGTGACATACGACCCCAGTCTTTTTGCTAACATACTTACCGTAGAGTTGAGACCATGAAAATACTAAATGATTTTTCACTAGCCAGCTTAATTACGCGATTTTCACGACCAAAATATTCCAATAGTTCATAACAAGTAAACGTTAATACGACTGAAGAATCTGGAATGGTAGCTAGCGTTAGAACTTTGACCATAGTTTCACCTCGTTTTCTTGACACGCCACAGACCAAAAGCCCATACTTATCATGTCTGCCAGTACGGGCCGTGAAAGCATCAATATTAACAGTTTGGAATCTACTGGGACGTGAGTAATGCGGAGTACGACCAGTGCGTGTGAGTGCACTGAAGAGTGATACACATAGGGTTAATAATTCTGCAATAGCACTTTATGATCCAGTTAGAAAAGCAATGTCAAACTACCTCACTCCTCATCCAACGTAGTTCGCCCATCACCACATCCCCATCGGTTATTGCGGTTTCCCTATAACACCTCAACCTTTGGTGGCGCTAGTTGAGCATCAATCCAGCTTTCGTGCTTATAACCTATCAGACAGTACGCCGTTAGTTCAAGGAGTCACACATTCGATTCACATTTATTACTCGCGGGCTGGGTGTGTATGCCGTTTCCAATACTAGAATATTCCAGGTGGGGTCTTAGCCCCACACAAGTACAGGTCGTCCATGGCGTCAACTGGAAGGACTTGCACCAGGCTTCTCCAGTCTCCATATACCATTATACATACCCATCACACAGACAATACGAAGGTAGGATGAATAGTGTAGCTTTAAACCCAGCATGAGGAATAGCATTGTGGGCCGTTAACCTAGATGTTAGGTCCCCTTAAATAACAGGCATCAGGAACAGAATTTGCAATCTGTAATGCAACCAGAACTACCTCACTCCTCATCTTGCCTAGTACGCCTCATTTGGGCCCTGCCATTGGTTTTTGCGGTTACCATATAACTGCATAGCCTTTGGTGGTGCTATTTGAGGATCCAACCAGCCTCTGGGCTGATGACCTGACAGAAAGACAATGCAACCAGCTCCACAACAGAGTTGCACTTTCTGTATACATCGTAGGCTCACATAAGTGGTATTCCTTCAGTGGCGTTCCTTTAGAATGTGAAACACAGTCGCATGCTCTAATCCGATGTTTCGGGCCAGCTCACGAATCATATGGCGTCGATCAGTGTCCAGTAACGCGGCAAGAGCATGCACTTCTTCTTCACTGACACTAAGATGTCCTGACCGACGCATGCCTGCAACACTTGTTGAAGGCTTTTACCCACCATGCCGCTGTTCTGAAGGCAATGCAGATTCCTCGCAAGCCTCTTGAAGACCTTGATGACACTGTCGTGCTGTGCGACCTCTTTCACATTCAACTGCAGTCACTGTTCCAGAGATTCGCCAGGCACTAGACCGCTCCATTCGAACTATCAACACAACAAGTGCAGCTAAAGGTATCGTACGACTTCCACATCCCTGGTAACGAGTTGTACACAATGCCGGTGACTACTTTGAAGGGCAGTAAAACTTGGTAACATGTATCTCTTTTGTATCACTTGTTATTAAATAGTTGCCACTATTAAAGTTCCAACCCTCGTATATTGCACAGCCCGGAACTGGTATAGTCCAAAACTACTTGAGTTACAACAACCAGATGTGATAGTGATTCAACAGCACTGTGTCGACTGTTCTTCTTGTTAGTATTGTTTGACATCTTTCTAGACTATTAACCTACGCATAGTATTTTTGTGTGCACCGCCACTCATAATTATTTCAATATTTGACAACATGAGCCAAATGAAACTCAGTAAGATCTGACACCATGCTTACGTTTAAATTATCTATTTCGTGGCTTAGGTATCAATGTGTTTCGAATACTAATATTATATTTCCTTCTATTTGTAACTGATGCTTCTGTTACCTTGTTCCTACCTATTTAGAATTACTTTAACCTGTAGTTGTTGCATTATTCAGTGCCCAGAACAATGATATTGTTTATCTTGTGAACCTATGTAACCTTTGAAATGAATTGGTTTATGGATTAGGAATGATGCCGTCAGAAATATTCGATACGCCAACCTCCGAGTAGAAGCGAATTATTGAATAATAAGAACAACATCTTGGATGATCGCAGGAAATATCTATGGGCCAATAAGTACCTTTTTAAGTTTCGTTTTCTCATCCTTCTTACTATGAGAGTAAGTGCGCAAAGCTTACGATGTACAGAATAGATTATTCCTCTATGTGCAGGTGATGGCTTTGCACTTATAATATTAAGCTAGTGCTTAACCCTCAATCTACCGCAAATCGTAGACATTTTATCCAAGTTGTGTGATTACGTTTTACGCTGTATTAATAATTGATCTTCAGAAGGCTTTTGACTGTGATGGCAATCCTAAATAAACATGGAATAGATCACAGGGATAGAAAGCTAATAAAGAACTTGTAGTTAAACCAGAGATCAAAAGTAAGAATAGAAGATTAGATGAGTGAAGAAACTGAATTAGGAAGAGGTGTAAGAGAGGGTTGCTGTTTATCAACGATACTGTTCAACATCTATCTCGAGGAAATAATCAATGAAAGTTTTAATGGATAAAGTGAAGTTTGTGTTGAGGTCGGAGAGTAGAGTGTATAACATTTGCAGATGAAAATGGTTGTGATGGTAGAAAGCGCACAAGAAATGATACAAATGTTAGGTGAAATCAACACGAAACTAGAAGAATATCAAATGATAATTAATAAGAAGAAGACCAAAGGTATGATAATTGAAGGAAGAAGTACAAAATGTCATATTAATGTAGGGGGTGAAGAAACAGAGCAAATCAATAACTTTAAATATAAGGGGCAATCAAAAAGTTTCCGTTCGACGCCTGTACAGTCCTGAATTGGGATGCCAGTCAGGCAAATATGCTATGAGCGTTAAGGCACCGATCCCACCGATGCACCAGATTCAGGATCCCCGTGTGGTAAAACACAGTGTCCTGCCAAGTCCGTAACCTCCTGCTGCACATCCTCGTCCAAGCGTCAGCCCTTCAAGGCCTTTTTGAGGGGACCGAAGGCTTGACAATTGCGTGCGGAGAGATCAAGACTATGGGCCTCACCCACTGCCCGCTTGTTTTTGTCCGTAATGGAAGAGGCTGGCCTCCCAGATCGACTGGCGTTTTGTGTTGAAACGCAACCTGCACGGAACTTGGTGTACTATTCTACAACAGCAGTTTTTGACAGATATGCTGCCCCACACAAAGGATTAATTCTCCGATGGATGTCCACCTGTGTTTGTCCTTCGGCAGCCAAGAACAGAATAACAGCACGTTGGTCTTGTTTGGTCGCATTTGGTAATAACGTCGCCATAGTTCGCGTGGACGCATTTAACGCACGCACCTCGACACGACACGACTGCTACAATAATCCCTTTGCCTACATGTCCGTGCTTATTTACCTGCATCGGAGTCGCGCTACGTTATGTGTCCGCTGCAGCAACGCCCTCAAACGGAAACTTTGTGAACACGCCTTATATCAGGGAAGATTTGTACTGCGCAACAGAAATTAAGGAAAAGATTGCCATGACATATGAAGTTTTGAAGAGAAACTTGAAATTACATTGTGGGCCACTAAACAAAGATTTGAGGAAAAGACTTATATTTGGAGCACTGCGCTGTATGATGCAGGGACTTGGACAATAAGGAAGAAAGACGAAAGAAGATTGGAGGCATTAGAGATATAGATAGAGGAGAATAGAATAAGTGAAATGGGAAGATCAGGTAAGGAATGTAGAGTTGGAGAAGAACGAACTATTTTGCAAATCATTAGATGGACATTGTTTGAGGAAAGGCAAACGAAGAAGAGGAAGGAAAATATATCAAATGCTGCACAACATCAAAGGAAGTAAATATTCGGAGATGAAAAAAATAGAAGAGATTTCTCCCATAACAAGACCTGCCGTAAGGCAGAATGAATGAATGTTTGCATTTATATAGCTGTTATTGTTGTGCACTACTTGTAGGAGAATATCTGGTTACTTTTGGTGAATTTCTAAGAGTATGCCTTTGAATTACATTACGCTGCATGAAGAAAGTGAATGAAAACACACGTCTGTTTCCAGTCATTCGACCGGGTCAGGGATGGTATGAATGAAGCCACTTTCTAACGGCAAGGATAGGAATTGTGCCGGCTGCCGAAGCCTGTCTCGCTCCTATGGGGCAATGATTAATGACTGACAGATGAAATGAAATGACATTGGAGAGTGTTGCTGGAGTGAATGATGAAAGGAAAAACCGGAGTGCCCGAAGAAAAATCTGCCCTATATCCGTTGTGTCCACTCTCACATAGAGTGACCGGCATTTGAACCACGGAACTCAGGGGTGATAGGCCGGCACTCTCCCAACCGAGCCACTGAGGCTCTCTTTATGTTTGTGTTCTAATTTTGTTCTAATTTATTTCCGAGTGCTTATAGTTACAACGTTACACTATTTGTACGTCAAGTCTCGTTTTTTCCTTATTGATTTAACGTACCGTGTGGTGTAGTGGGTAGTGTGATTAGTTTCCACCCCCGGAGACCCGGGTTCGATTTCCGACTCTGCGATGAAATTTGAAAAGTGGTACGAGGGCTTGAACGGGGTCCACTCAGCCTCGGGTGGGTCAACTGAGTAGAGGTGGGTTCGATTCCCACCTCAGCCATCCTGGAAGTGGTTTTCCGTGGTTTCCCACTTCTCCTCCAGGCAAATGCCGGGATGGTACCTAACTTAAGGCGACGGCCGCTTCCTTCCCTCTTCCTTGTCTATCTCTTCCAATCTTCCCATCCCCCCGCAAGACCCCTGGTCAGCATAGCAGGTGAAGCCGCCTGGGCAAGGTTCTGGTCATCCTCCCCAGCTATATCCCCCACCCAGAGTCTGAAGCTCCAGGACACTGCCCTTGAGGCGGTAGAGGTGGGATCCCTCGCTGAGTCCGAGGGAAAACCCGACCCTGGAGGGTAAACAGATTAAGAAAGAAAGATTTAACGTACTGTACTTCCTTTTTATTCATCTTTTTTATCGTAAAATATCTTGTTTTGATAAAATTTATCGTTATATTTTGACTCAATACCAAGAAAACTGAGTATATGGAGTGCGGTCCGCAGACAAATGGAACCATTCAGATAGATAGCCAAGATCTCAATAAAGTAGTACATTGTTTCTTTCGTCAACACTGAATGTGACACTATTTCATACGTCCTGTGCACTAGTAAATGCAGCCTGGATGAAGAGGCGCATACTACTGATGTTCCCTGTGATCGTCGGATACCAATCCACCTGTTCGCCCAGTCCCTCTGTATGGCTCTGAATGCTGGCTAGTAATAGTCAAGCACGAGCAAGCACCTCATATCATGCTTCTAACGCGGCTAGATTATATCACCGGCCTAGAAATCCGGAAAATCATGGGAGTTGCCCCGATCGTAGACAAGGTGCGTGAGACCCGACTTCCGTAGTATGGCCATGTAATGCGTACAGAAGGTTCATCCATCGTACAGACGGCACTTTGCATCACGCCACGTGGTCGGCCCAAGAAACGCTGGCTTCAGCGCCTTCAAGAATACATGCGCTATATTCACCTTGTTCCAAACGATGGGCTTAATAGAGCCAAGTCGAGATTGGCCTGCAACACAGCGAATCCTGCTCCATTGCAGTACAAATGCTAAGAAGATGATGACTCTTCTGTTGTTGTAATGTAATTTATTTTAATTTTACTTCCTGGTAACTCTAAATTAAGTAAGCATTGGCACAGATTGCAATGTATTTAATAATGATGATGATAATGTTGATATAATAATGATTGTACCGAAGGTACACCAACTCCATACATTTAAAGTAAGCGCCTTTTAGAAGGCCATCTGTTATATGAACAGTGGAACTCATTTCTGAAGAAGTTTTGGTGTTTATCTCCAGATGACTCTACTGTCGATTTAGGTGCTCACCCAGTAGGAGGATGGACAATTCATTTTCAAAGAGAATTTTTGTGTTAATAAGTTTTCAAAACTGAATTGTTTGTAGATTGTTTTTGGTTCTAAGGTTACTAGCACTTCTATCTCATCCCGCCTGATTAAAATTTTAGCCAATCAAGATTTTTTATATTTATTTAATTGAACAATAGGATTCGTGGGTGTGTACAGGGCTTTGGCCGAGAGAATTCTGAAAGCTTCCTCTCCGCTATAAAAGCTGGGACCTTTTGGGCCATGTGGTCTTTTGATTGCTCCAGTCAAGAGGTTTAGAGTGTGTTCGTAGAGGAGGCAGGGGACTTGCCTTTTCCATCTCCGGAAGGCCGTACAGCTCAAGGTAATGGCAGACATCTTTTAATCATGTAATAGTGTCAGAAAGCTAACTTGAGAGGAAGGTTTCAAAACCCTTTCTTAATGTAAAATTCAATCTTTCAACGTAAATTTTCAACCAAGTCTAAAGACCTTAGTCTAACTTAGGGAATAAAGAATGTGAACACTCCTTTATTCCCTTTCAACTTGGTACTGAGGTGACTATGATTTCGTAAACTTTAAAATTCATCTCTTCCTTTCGTAATTTAGATCTTCAGTTCATCTAGTCATCTCCGCAGTATAGACTTAGCTTCTGTAGCTTCAGGCCATAAGCCCACATAGGGTTTTAAGAATTTTCAAGCGAATGTTTAAAGGAGTGCAAGAGTTCGACTCCTAAGATTTTGATTTTTGACCAATAAGTTTAATCTGTTCGTTTTCCACTAAGTCCAGGTAGAATGTGTATTTATTGCCTCTGTTAAAGTTAAACTTCCAATTTGTAATTCAGACTGCTGAGCGGGTAAGACATTGGAAAATGTTTGTATTGACCCTATGTTAAAGTTAGATTGTGGCTTGGAGAGGCCTGAATCTTGTAAGTGGTGATTATTGTTGTAAGGGGGGAGACCCAGCTTAACAAAGGAAAAAAATAGGTTAATATTCATTCAATTGTTAAATACGCTACAATTGTTGTTGACAATTGCTGCACATATCCCAGTATTGTCATGCTTCCTGGCAACCAGAAGCAACTTCAATAATGTCAGAATTTTAATAATTTTAATATTTTAAAATAAGATATTCAAAATTTCCCGTCTTTTGAACAGTATATCATTGTTTCGCTTATAAATTCCAAGTTTATAAGAATTTTCGTACTTTTCCTTTTTATAGTGTGTATCAAAACTCCAGCTACAAAATGAACCTCAATCATTGACATAGACTGTGATTTGGATTTTTTTGTCGCGTTTTCATTCCGAGCACCAGAAAATATTAATAGCTTTTTAAATAAAAATGTTATATAAAATCGAATTTAAATCCTATTGGTCTGAATGAGGTACAGATTGTAGTACAACATCATGGAAGGAAACACTGAAAATATCAGAATTATCCGTGAATCAGTAAGAGAATTATGAAGGAAACCGTGATATATTGTTCAAAAGGCGGGAAATTTTGAAAATTTTATTTTAAAATGTTATAATTAGAATTTTGACATTATTGAAGTCGCTTCTGGTTGCTCTTAAGCATGCCAATCCTGGGGCACGTGCAGCATTTGTCAACAACGTTTGTAGCATATATAACAATCGAATAAATATTGGCCTATTTTCCCCGTGTTGAGCTATGTCTCCCCCCTTAAGAGGAAGTACAGCTAGATAACCATCCTCTATATAACACTAATCAGAGGGGAAAAAATGGAAGGGATCCGACACTTCGAAAAAAGGAGGTATCGGCCAAAGGAAGACAAGGGCCACGAAGGGCGTGATAATGAAAGACTCCCTAGCCCTCGCAAACCTAACAGCGCCGGGGTCGGAAAGGAACAAGTGTTCATCAAGAGAGGTCGGATAGGATAGATGAAAGTGAGGAGCCTGGCACAAGTAAGTGGAAGCAATGCCAGGACTCAGCTAAGGGCTCCGTGGTCACCAACCCACGCTCCAAAGTTCAGTGCCCCTGGGGCCCTTTTTGTCGCCTCTTACGACAGGCAGGGGATACCGTGGGTGTTATTCTACCGGCCCCACCCACAGGGGGATGTAATCTTGTAAATTTTGGAGAGTAAGTGTGTGGAGCAAAGGCACTCTTTTGAATGTAGTAAATTTTGGAGCACAGTTTCCTAGAGTGGTGGGTGTGCTCTTGTAAAATTTGTAACTTGGGAGTTTCAAGCTCATTCTGTTAAATCGTTGTTGTCTGACTAATCTAGGCTTTTCTCGAGCTCAAGAGCTAACCTTATTTATCCAATTGTTTTTTGTTATTGTTTAACAAAGTTTAAAATATGAAAATATGAAATTAAAATTTGATCTTTTCTCTGTCCACCAATTCACGCTCGCATCTTCTTACACCTCTGTGCTCCACGGTATCCCCGTGAAAATAATAATAATAATAATAATAATAATAATAATAATAATAATAATAATAATAATAATAATAATAATAATAATATGTATGCATGTCTACCGATTAGTCCCGTTTCTGGATACCGGGCCGGAGATCAGCTGACGTGAATGATTGATATGGCATGTTTTTACGTTCGGTTGCCCTTCCTGACGCCAACCTAGGTTGAAGAGCTACTGAAGATGAAATGGATGGTTATGAATGAAACTGGGTAAGGAGGAGGAAGGAATTGGCTGTGGCCTATGAATAGGAACTATCCCAGCATTTGTGTAGAAGTGAAAATGGGAAAACACAGAAAACCATTCTCAGGACCGCCGACAGAGTTCGAACCCACGCTTCACCCCAATGTGCAGCGGCCAATCCACTCGATGATAATAATAATAAGAAGAAGAAGAAGAAGAAGAAGAAGAAGAAGAAGAAGAAGAAGAAGAAAATGCTCATTGCCATAACTGAGAGAGCCTTATTTTTCATATTCATGGTATAATTTGTAGCAGATCTTCAGATTATTTCCGAAATAGTCATTATGTGCCGGACAGATATCAAAGTACCATTACATGCACAATGATTGTATTGTGTAAGACAAGCTGCATTTTATGAATTCCTGCGGATATGTAGTTCCTTGCTAATTACCTTCATATGCTGGCTGTGTGGTAATTGTCCCAGCCGTTGTAGATCATATCTCACAGCTAATTTTACACACGTAATGTTTTCTTTCATCCATCAAACGTGTATCCGCTTTTTGACAATCTTTTCCAAGTCATTATTCTCTGAAACTGGTATTACTTCCCACCAAAAATGAATGTAGTAGACACAGCTCTCTAACAAATGATAAAATCTGTCCAGCACATTATTATTCTTCTTCTTTCTTCGCTGTGCCCATTCAAAGAGGACGTTTGGCCTGATGGTTTTCACCTTCTTAACCTCCCAAAGTGTCTTCATGAATGCACTGTGTTGCATCGTGCGTTCAATGGACCAATTTCTACCATTTTTTTTTATTTAGATTTCTCAACGAATTTGTGCTTGGCTACTATTATACTAAAGGCTCCACAATCTCCTATGGTGTCGCCCATGATGTTCATTTCTTGGAGGTCGGCCTTAGTTTCTTCTAGCGAGTTTATTTTGACCTTCCTTGAGTTGATTACTTTAAATAATCTTTTGGTGAGTCTGTCGCTATCAATTCTATAGATATGGCCATAGAATTTCATGCATCTCTTGCGTACGGCATCAGTAAACCTGACAGTTAATGATTACAGGTCCTCTGTTCTACTCTTAATCCACATTCAATATTCTCTCGTGGGACCATAAATTTTCCGGAGAATTTTCCCTTGTTGATTTTCAATATATATAATTTTAGAGTGACCTCCAAGGGATATAGTTACCGAGACGTATAAAGCTTCCGCCAAAACAAATGTCTTGTAATGTCGTGATATTTGCATTACGTGACATGACTCTCTTGTTGTAGTAATTCCACGTTAGTCTGTACGCCTTATGGAGTTTAGTGGCTCTTTCTATGTTGGCTCTACTGTCTAATCCCGAGGGTAGTATGATTTCTCCAAGCTATTTGAAGGACACCTGTGATATTATGCCGTTTTACATCTCTAGTGGTGTTTTTTTGCTATGTTGGTTTAGATTTTCCATAAACTGGGTTTTACCGTACGATATCTTGAGGCCTGCTTTTGATGCTATATGTATAATCTTTGTACGGCGTATATGGTACCATCTGCGGTCTTAGTAATGATTGCTAGATCATCACCAAAGGCTAAACATTTCACGTTGACTTTGTTTCCCGATTTTCCGATGCTCACACCTTTGACGTCACTTTTCCATTCTCTAATAACTTTCTCTAAAACTAAGTTAAGCAGAATAGGGGAGGTGCTGTCACCTTGACGAACGCCCGTACATATTTCCCCAAGGAATTTCACTCTGGAAGTCGTATTCGTGAGTGTTTACCGGATTAGTTCTTCAGTCTTTCTGTCCACTCTGAGTTCTTCTAAAGTATCAAAAACGGTTTGTCTGTCCACAGAATCATACGCCTTCTTAAAGTCCACAAAAGTAACGATCGTCCTTGCAGCTTGACGGATCCTTAATATAGTACAAATTCTTCTTCTTCTTCTTATTATTATTATTATTAAATAGAATAATAATACAGCCATTACTTGATTTCAAAAAACAAGGTAGTGAAAAAAGAAAGAAAGTAATAAAGGAATGAGCCCTCCATTACGTCGAGGATGACATAAAATTTCTAAATCATGTGAGAATTCTACTGTATATCCCAAAGCATTCAAATAAGAATGAGCATTAACTTTTCCACTGATACAGACACTTTCTATTGAACCATTCTGTTCATTGGTGCAATTATATTAATTTGAGTATTGGATATTGGAATAATACTAGGCCACCCACGAAGCCGATGTCTTACAGTATATGTCATAAAGGGGTCCAGAAGAAGCGTTCTTTTGTGAAGTGAGCGCGCGTCATTATGAGAAATTTCCAGAACCCATTAATAGAAGTTATGTCCCAAGCAAAGCCTCTTGATGAAGCTTGGGGACGCGTTCCAGTTCCCGGCTAAACTTATTCTAGGAGGGAAGAATGAAATAAATTAATATCTTTGGTTACAGAAGAGTTGCATTGGATTTGAGGCAAGAATTGCAACCTGTATTATTTCTGCTTTATTTTGATAGGCATTAGGGCTGCATTAATTAATGCATTCGCTAAGTTGCGCTCATGATAATTAATGCGGGAAAATTTTCCCGGGCACGCTAAGATTGCACGCAGCCAAGTGGCTTGATGACGCCACCCGGAATTATAAATTAAGGCCGCCAGGGCATATCAGAGTCATTCGTAGACCGAGAGGCTGCAGGAACGAATCGTCATACGGCGTGTTGGTACTGAGAACAACGCTTTGTCTTCAAGCTACAACGACGACCTGTACTGCTATTTCTGCAAAGATTTACCCCAGCATCAAGTCAGAACGAGTGGTTGACAGCATCATTCCAAAGAAGCCACAACCAGGAGCTGAAGCCAACACAACAACGGGCATCGAGCCAGGAACATTGGGAGCACCTGACCAGCACAACATCGAAGAGGACACCTTCCGACTACAGAGGGAGCTGTACGAAGACGCCACACCAGCAAGAATGTCTCCAAGTGGTCAACAGTATCTGATGCAAGCCCGGCAGTCTATCAGAATGTGGTAGATCCAGTGGTCCACAGGGATGGCCGCTCCGCTATGTCTTCTAATTTAAGGTCAGAGCTTTCCAATTCTGTTTCAAGCATGTCATTTAAATTTAGATAGGAATATGGGGACCGTCAGTCAGCATATTTGTGTTAATAGGAGAATTTCCCTTGTAATATAGAGCTAGGCCTCAAACTCGAACCCCGTACTTTAAGGTAGATGTTATTTGTAGAGTCCTTGTTAACGAATTTATAGTTCATTTTGATTGCGTTATTTTGAAGTACATGTTTGTGTAAGGGTCTGATCGAACTCAGTTGGGCATAGGAGGTTAGTCTACAGATAGGTACTTTTATTAGATCACATTCAGGCATTTGTTTCTGCAGACGTAGAAGTGTATAATTATGACCAAGTCGTGACCAGTAATTCACCCAGATTCATTGATAGAGCGAGCGAGTCCAGATATTTAAGAGATTTGAGCCCATAAGAGGCAAAAGTAAGATTTGCAGTCGGCCTGAGAGAGCCCAACCATTGGGAGTTTATTGAATATATTTTGGAAATGCCTAGTATGGCAATGTGATGATCGCGTAAGGATTAGTGTTTTGTAGCACCAGGAGTTAGCCCATGAGAGGCATATGTAAGATGAGCGAGAGTGCTGAAGTATGGAGACAAGGGCAGATAGCCCAGGTATATTTAAATGAGGGCTTTAACAGCTGACGACGTGATGTGTTCTTTGAAAGGCAAGACTTTAGCCAGTCTTCCCGTTTGAGCTCGTAAATTAGGGGCTGCCGCAAGGGGTGGGGTGAGAATGGAGGTCATTGAGCTTGACGTCACAGGCGGGTGTGTTGGTCGTCTGCAGTATTTCAAGTATGCCAGAGGGGAAGAAACGACCTTCTTGTTTGGAAAGCAGAGAGAGAGATTTGTTTTATGTCCTACGTGTTTTACGTAAGATTTTAACACTGGCCCATTTTATACTGACACCCTTGTATGTGTTGATTGGATCTTTGATATTGTTTGCTTAGGTATCTTGGACACCTTACCTGTCATAGGACTAGGGTTCGTGACCGTGTCAGGTCATTGTAAATTTTGTGGTGATTTGGTTTGCACCGGGGTTCGACGGCGCGAGGCTTTGTAAATTTTTTTAAGGGAATCATTGTTTTTGTGTCATTAAGCGGATATCCATCTTTCTAAACTTCGTGACTTACACTATGGTTACATGCTTGTTGCAGATTCACGTGTTTTTGTGAAGGCAGTGAAATGATAGTCCTCGGCTCAGCGTCATTTTTCCATCTCATATTGAAATGATCTTTTATTTGTAAATAATTCAATTTTATGTAATAAATCCCTATTTGTTAAACTTGGAATGCAGCGGTGTTTTCTGTTAGATATTTTATTTTAAATTTTTATTTAGTCGAATTCTTACCTGTGGAGGCACATGTCCTAGTGTTTTATCTTTATGTTGCCCCATTATACCCATGTTATCCTGAGAAGAGCGCTCTACCGGCTGATTGAAGAGGACAGTGTTCAGGTAAGACTATGTGCACCAGCTCACGTCTGTGAGAGTTCGTTCACTACTGTACTCTGGGTTCGAGACCGGCCTTCGCCTGGACGGAACTTAATAGTGCAGTAGGGCACATAGTATTAATGGCGCCGAGCAACGTGGTGGCCGAAATTCCGTAAAGGGCTAACCATAGCGCCATAGTATAAATGACCAAGCAACGATGGGGCTCGATAACTTTGAAAAAAGGGCTAACCATAGCGCCATAGTATAAATGACCAAGCAACGATGGGGCTCGATAACTTTGAAAAAAGGGCTAACCATAGCGCCATAGTTTATGACGACGAGTAACGAATGGCCCGATATTTCAGTAAAAGGGACCATAGCGCCTTTGTCTACATTGTGAACTTGGGGTGGCTAACGGAGGACCCGATATTGCAGTAAGGAGGGTCATACAGCTTATTTTATTATGCCGTCAGGTGATGCTTGATATTTGTGTAAACGAGCTCACACAACCAAGTGGTATTTTGTGGATTTTCCCCATAAAATAGGGCTATAGGTCATAATGTGTGTCTATAAAGGCAGGACCTGATATTTGGTAAATAAAGGTCGTGCAAGGCTTGATTTCAGGCATATGTTCTGACAGCTGCATTCTATTACGTGTTGTGCAGGTATACCAAGTTGGTCTGTGATCTGTATTGTTAGAGTGGTGATATATTTGGAGTATGTTGTTAAACTTGTGAGGTTGAATGACTGCCAGTTCAGAGAGATATTTTGTGATGTTCTGTCTTGGATCTTACCATTAGTTTATGGATATTGCTGTTGGTGATGTTTAGCGAGGATGTGCTGATTTTGTGGTTTTCTTGAAGTGATGGATGATATGCGTGCGGGGATTTGACCTGCAAGGTGTTGTGTTTTACAGGTGTATAATCGGATAGCTTGGATTTGTGCATGTGGTAGTTTTTGCTGGTTTATGACATTTTGTGGGAGAAGTTTATGTTATGTTGTGTATATATTTTTATATTATAGGGTTGTACTGACGGTTACCCTATGTTTGAATGACATGATATTAGATTGAGGTAGCCAATTTAAGCTTTGAAAGTTCGAGAGTTTAGCAGTAGGAACATTTTGATAAATTAGAAAGTGTAGGAAATTTATAGTATTTGAAATTTAAACGAGGACATACGGAGCGGTCTTTTCCCGCCGGACTTTATAACAAGTGAGTAGAATGTCGGTAGACATGGGGGAGGTGCTGAGGCACCTGAGCGAACAGCTTGTGGCGCTTAGAGAGGATGTAGGAGAGATTAAAGGACAACAGACTCGGGATAAAGAGCAGATGAAAGAACAATTTGTGGCGCTGGGGGAACGTTTGAACGAACAAGTGACTAGGAATCGTGAGCTATTGACGGAACAGGGTGCCAAAAGCGAGGTACAGTTTGTGGCGCTTGGTGAGCGTTTGAACGACCAAGTTAGTACAAATTTTAAAGAACAGGAAATTAGGAATCGTGAGCTATTGACGGAACAGTGTGCCAAAAGCGAGGTACAGTTTGTGGCGCTTGGTGAACGTTTGAACGACCAAGTCAGTGCACAATTTAAAGAACAAGAAATTAGGAACTCGGATCAAATAAAAGAACTTAAAGTACACGTAACCGAGCAACTTACGGAGAAAATCGCGGAGTGTGAAGAAAAGGTGACCGAACAAGTAGTACGCGCCGAAACACGGGTAGCTAACCAAATAACTGAGCTAAGGGAACACACTAGCATTCGTTTGGAGCAATTGGCCTCTGAAAATGAAGCAACTAGGGAAACCATAGCAGAATTAGATACTAAAATAGAGAATGTACGGCTGTGCTGTGTTACCACGACCGAGAAGTTAAGTCAACAGATGGAAGAATCGCACAAAACGGTAGAGAAGCAAATTCAGGAAGTAAAGAATAGTATCGAGGGAATAGAACAGCGTATGGAAGAAAAAGATAAGGAGACCCAGTCCGAATTAGGAACATTCAGAGAAAACTTGGTGGCAGTCGTAGTCCGCATGGATCATACTCAGGAAGAACTAGTCAGAATAGAAGAAAAACTAGGGGCTAGGACTCAAGAAGTGGTAGACAAATATGAAAGGACGACCGAGAAAAATAAGGCTAAAATTGCTGGGCTAGAATTGGATCTGCAACGAACTAGGAAGGAAATCAGCGCGGAGGTCCAGGGTTTGAAGAAGTGCCGTGAGCAGGAACAACGGTCAACTGAGAAACGTATACTAGGGTTAGAAAATGAAATGGAGAATATACGTGACAAGTTGGACCAGTTAAAAATTGAGGAAGACAACGGAGTAAAGAAGCGAAAACTGAGTAGGACTCATAGCCCGATGGAACGCCAATATGGAGATGACAGCCTGAATGAAAGTCAGGAAGAGGGACATGAGATACTAGGAGAATCATTTAGGGCTAAACCAAGAATAGGAAATTCAACCCTATTCAGTCAAGACAGTGTATTCCCGGGTTACCATTGGATTAGGGCACCCGAGGAGAAACCGAAGAAATTTGAGGGGAATGGAGAGGTCACACCCCGTTCATTCTTAAAAGAGTTAGAGACCTACATGGAAGAAGGACAGATACCACCTGAGCGCAGACTACGCACGGCAGAAAAGTATCTTGGAGGGATTGCTGGAGCTTGGTTTAAAGCGTTTGGGCAATCATTTAGGAATTATGATGAGTTTAAACGAGCATTCCTGAATAAATTCTGGAATCAGGGACATCAGCTGGCGCTCAGAATGGAGCTATACGCACGAAGATATGCGAATAGTACACCCACTAGACTAAGCGAGTTCTTCATTTCCCAATATTTACGCTTGCAAGAGCTAGATCATCAGCCCGAAGAGCTGGAAATCGTCACAACCATCATCAGACAGCTGCCAGTAGAGGTACAGAGGGCTCTTATCGCGGCTAATGTCACGACGGCGGTAGCCGCGGAAGAAATGCTGAGGCTCTGGGACCAAACGTCTGCACTACATCAACCACGGATACGGGCCATAGAGACGGTCCATAATGTGAACATACAGGCAGAAGCGCAGATGGAAGAAAGAAGCCACAAGGAATGCCAAATTCCGGCACTCAAACACCGACCCGGAGGGAGCGAGATGACGAAAATCCTAAACCCAGAGGAGATGCGAATTGGCGACCTCGAAGATGGAGCACATGGCAGGAGGAACCGGACCGATGGAAAGGGCCAGAACACCGAAGAAATTCATTCGAACAGCGGCGGAATGACCGGCCGTACTGGAGACGAGACGGTGAACGTTATAACTCTAGAAGCAACCGCCAGCGATGGAATGGAAACCGAGCGAGATACGACAGGCAAAGGGAGAGTTCACTGCGCCCGAGAAATGGTGAGAGACAAGACGGCGTCTACCACTCAAGAGGGAGAGAGTCGGGGGAGATGTCAACGCGCGACACATGGCAAGAAGCGATTCGGAATCACAGTGCTGCTAACTCTCCTGGAGCTGCGAGCTTGGCATACCAAGAATTTCATAATGGCGCCAGGCCGAGGGATCTCAACCCAAATGCACCTAGCTTTGCCGAGATCGAGAGAGAGGACAAAAAAAAAACGAGAAATTTAGTGCCAGGAGATAGAATATTTCGCGAGGATGCCGGTTGGATGACTATAGCTATTCATAATTGGGTTATCACTCCTGATGATCTATTAGAGGATCCGAATAAAAGTAATTTGCCCCGACCGAAAGAATTACCTGTAATTTATACCAGAATTCACGGTTTAAACGTACGCTGTCTGGCTGACACTGGAGCCACGGTCAGTGTAGTATCACAGGCCTTAGTTTCGGACATTCAAAGTAGAGTTCGTATCCCGTCTATACCAATTTCAAAGGGTAAAATTAAAGGGATTATACCTGACAAAGTAACGTCCTGTAAGGAGCAGGTATTACTTGACATCCAGATTGGAGATTTACTGGTGTCCCATCCATGTATTGTGCTGCCTAAAATGGAATACAATCTTATATTAGGAGCCGATTTCTTAAGAGAATATGAAGCTGTAATTGACATGGGTACGAACTCTATCCTGTTAAAATTAAATGGTAACCAGGAACGAGTAGAATTAAACCAGAACCAGGATTACCAACCCGGGGAACGTATTTGGACAATGGACATGCAGACGGAATAACTTCATTCAGAAAGGTGGCTACAGGATCACGAGGAAATTATTCCTGAGTTCGAGATTATGGTATCCAAATTGGAAGAACAGCGAGAGAAAGAAAAATTTCTAGAACGATTGCCGAGTAATATCGAAGAAGCAAAGATTACTCCGGAAGACTAGGGATCAGGCATGTCTTATCCAGCATCAGACATCCGCAAGCTAACCCGAGTGAACGTATCATGAGGGAGATATCCAAGTATTGCAGGATATACTGCCCTAGAGAACATTATAAGTGGAACACTGTAGTGCCCATTATTACAGAGTGTATTAACACAACTAGACACGAATCGACCGGTATGATTCCAGCATGGATTCACAATAATGAGCTGCCTAAACGTCCTTGGGAAAATGTAATTCCGTGCCCTAGGGATCCTCAACTAGCTCAAGAGATATGTGTTAATAACGTGGCAGAACACTTAAAAGCACAGGCTGAGAAGCGGCTGCAAAGAACTAGGAATAAAAAATTTCATAGACCGTTACAAGTGGGCGAGTTAGTGTTAGTTAAGACACCCACTGTCTCTAACCCTACAGAGAGATACTACCATAAGTTCGCGGAGCTATACACTGGACCGTATAGAATAATTCATAGTTATGAAAATAACTCATACAAGGTACAAAGCTTGGACGCTACAGTGACGAAGGTCTTTAACTCATCAAACCTTAAGCCCTTTTTCCAACCCGGCCAATATCAATTAGACAATCAAGAAGAAGAAGAAGAAGAAGGAGGCGAAGAAGAGGAAGAAGAACCTGAGGACGAAGAGACCGAAAATATTGCCAGAGAGGAGGTTATCATTCCGGAAGAAGATGGAAATGACAGCGAAGAAGAACAACCAGAGATACCCAATGGTGAAGAAGAAGAAGAAGAAGAAGTGAATATGATTTCTCCAGGCGACCAGAAACAGCGAGCTGAGCAGCGCAAAGAAACGGAGTGTCAAGACTGCGAGAGTAACCACCGGAGATTTCTAGCTCTGCTGGATGCCTATTACCAAGTTAGGAAGGATAGGGAGGCTATCATGTCTGTAGCTGAAGATAGTCCCATGCCCTGAAGTTTGGAATATTGACAGCAGATATAATTGCAATGAGAAAATGATCTTGGAATTTGGGAAAATAAAATTCTTCACAAAATTTTATTTTGTCGTTCACGGGGGGCTATGAACCATTCTGTTCATTGGTGCAATTATATTAATTTGAGTATTGGATATTGGAATAATACTAGGCCACCCACGAAGCCGATGTCTTACAGTATATGTCATAAAGGGGTCCAGAAGAAGCGTTCTTTTGTGAAGTGAGCGCGCGTCATTATGAGAAATTTCCAGAACCCATTAATAGAAGTTATGTCCCAAGCAAAGCCTCTTGATGAAGCTTGGGGACGCGTTCCAGTTCCCGGCTAAACTTATTCTAGGAGGGAAGAATGAAATAAATTAATATCTTTGGTTACAGAAGAGTTGCATTGGATTTGAGGCAAGAATTGCAACCTGTATTATTTCTGCTTTATTTTGATAGGCATTAGGGCTGCATTAATTAATGCATTCGCTAAGTTGCGCTCATGATAATTAATGCGGGAAAATTTTCCCGGGCACGCTAAGATTGCACGCAGCCAAGTGGCTTGATGACGCCACCCGGAATTATAAATTAAGGCCGCCAGGGCATATCAGAGTCATTCGTAGACCGAGAGGCTGCAGGAACGAATCGTCATACGGCGTGTTGGTACTGAGAACAACGCTTTGTCTTCAAGCTACAACGACGACCTGTACTGCTATTTCTGCAAAGATTTACCCCAGCATCAAGTCAGAACGAGTGGTTGACAGCATCATTCCAAAGAAGCCACAACCAGGAGCTGAAGCCAACACAACAACGGGCATCGAGCCAGGAACATTGGGAGCACCTGACCAGCACAACATCGAAGAGGACACCTTCCGACTACAGAGGGAGCTGTACGAAGACGCCACACCAGCAAGAATGTCTCCAAGTGGTCAACAGTATCTGATGCAAGCCCGGCAGTCTATCAGAATGTGGTAGATCCAGTGGTCCACAGGGATGGCCGCTCCGCTATGTCTTCTAATTTAAGGTCAGAGCTTTCCAATTCTGTTTCAAGCATGTCATTTAAATTTAGATAGGAATATGGGGACCGTCAGTCAGCATATTTGTGTTAATAGGAGAATTTCCCTTGTAATATAGAGCTAGGCCTCAAACTCGAACCCCGTACTTTAAGGTAGATGTTATTTGTAGAGTCCTTGTTAACGAATTTATAGTTCATTTTGATTGCGTTATTTTGAAGTACATGTTTGTGTAAGGGTCTGATCGAACTTAGTTGGGCATAGGAGGTTAGTCTACAGATAGGTACTTTTATTAGATCACATTCAGGCATTTGTTTCTGCAGACGTAGAAGTGTATAATTATGACCAAGTCGTGACCAGTAATTCACCCAGATTCATTGATAGAGCGAGCGAGTCCAGATATTTAAGAGATTTGAGCCCATAAGAGGCAAAAGTAAGATTTGCAGTCGGCCTGAGAGAGCCCAACCATTGGGAGTTTATTGAATATATTTTGGAAATGCCTAGTATGGCAATGTGATGATCGCTTAAGGATTAGTGTTTTGTAGCACCAGGAGTTAGCCCATGAGAGGCATATGTAAGATGAGCGAGAGTGCTGAAGTATGGAGACAAGGGCAGATAGCCCAGGTATATTTAAATGAGGGCTTTAACAGCTGACGACGTGATGTGTTCTTTGAAAGGCAAGACTTTAGCCAGTCTTCCCGTTTGAGCTCGTAAATTAGGGGCTGCCGCAAGGGGTGGGGTGAGAATGGAGGTCATTGAGCTTGACGTCACAGGCGGGTGTGTTGGTCGTCTGCAGTATTTCAAGTATGCCAGAGGGGAAGAAACGACCTTCTTGTTTGGAAAGCAGAGAGAGAGATTTGTTTTATGTCCTACGTGTTTTACGTAAGATTTTAACACTGGCCCATTTTATACTGACACCCTTGTATGTGTTGATTGGATCTTTGATATTGTTTGCTTAGGTATCTTGGACACCTTACCTGTCATAGGACTAGGGTTCGTGACCGTGTCAGGTCATTGTAAATTTTGTGGTGATTTGGTTTGCACCGGGGTTCGACGGCGCGAGGCTTTGTAAATTTTTTTAAGGGAATCATTGTTTTTGTGTCATTAAGCGGATATCCATCTTTCTAAACTTCGTGACTTACACTATGGTTACATGCTTGTTGCAGATTCACGTGTTTTTGTGAAGGCAGTGAAATGATAGTCCTCGGCTCAGCGTCATTTTTCCATCTCATATTGAAATGATCTTTTATTTGTAAATAATTCAATTTTATGTAATAAATCCCTATTTGTTAAACTTGGAATGCAGTGGTGTTTTCTGTTAGATATTTTATTTTAAATTTTTATTTAGTCGAATTCTTACCTGTGGAGGCACATGTCCTAGTGTTTTATCTTTATGTTGCCCCATTATAGCCATGTTATCCTGAGAAGAGCGCTCTACCGGCTGATTGAAGAGGACAGTGTTCAGGTAAGACTATGTGCACCAGCTCACGTCTGTGAGAGTTCGTTCACTACTGTACTCTGGGTTCGAGACCGGCCTTCGCCTGGACGGAACTTAATAGTGCAGTAGGGCACACTATACTGATAGTATAGCAGACAAGGAAGTTAAGAGCTCGAAGTACCTAGACTCACTACCACCTTGTAACGTCATCATCATCATCAAATGCTTTCATTCCCCACCCTGATGGGGTGGGGCGGGCCAACTAGAGGGTAACGCCCTCTCTTTGGCCAAGAGATGCGGGGAGGTTGGGGAGGTGTGATGGAGGAAGGAGATGGGTAAAGGATGTGAAGAAGAAGATAGGAGGGGGTTTGGGCTTTTCGCTAATGACTAACTTTATTTTATTTCGTTATCATTTACAGGAGTTTTTGGGTGCTTGCTTCTTTTTTGTTCTGGAGAATGAGCGTTGTTAGAGAAACATATTTATATTCAGTTCTGGGAAAAAAGTAAAAAAGAAAGAATTACATGACTGGATAAAATAATGTAATTAAATAATACAAAGTAGGAAAAATCAACCGATGATCACTGGAAGAGCGATGGGAGTTTGTCGCTGATGTGGTCCTTGTAACGGCAACATCAGGGAAGACACACAACGTCGTTTGTGGTGGAGACAACTGACTACTACACTATTTGATGAACACGTGTCTGTCAGAGTAAAAACAGCTGTTATGGCAGCACTCATCTATGGTTCTCAATGTTGGTCCAAAAGGAAGCAACGGAAGGAGAAATGTCCTGTCAGAGAGATGATAATGCTAAGATAGAACTATGGTGTAACACGACCGATAACATGAAAAATGAGTAGGCTACATTAGTTGGAGTTTTAAAGCGAAACCCATCTCTGAGAAGGTAATAGAATCCCAATTAACGCAGTTTTGATCATGTTATGCTAATATTTGAAGACTCAATGACATAAAGAGACCTAACTATCTCCACAATAATCTGAAAACGTGGTAAACTCGTGTCTTCCTGAGAATCATTATTCAACCAAGATCAAGTAAAATTACATCTCAGTGCGTAAATGACGCAGAACCGTAAACTCTGAAAGTTGCGCTCCAGGAAAGATGATCCCAAATAAAATACTAAAAGGTCAGATTAAAGTGGAGACAATAATAATAACAATAACAGAATCGAAAGCGACTTTCAACCTATTACGTCGTGTTACGTACATTTAGTACGTATTGAAGAGATGTTAAGTACAGAACAAAAATGGTCAACCAGACACCAGTGGGATCCGAACCCACAACCTCCCGATTTCGCGTCGGTTGCTCTACCAATTGAGCTATGGTGGCCTAGGCCATCTTTGTTCTGTTGGAAAGGATCTAAGCTACAGCTCTGGTACTACTACCACACTGTAGAGTGCATTTAAGTGTCTGGTTGGCCATTTTTGTTCTGCACTTAACATCTCTTCAACACGTACTAAATGTACGTAACACGATCTAATAGGTTGAAAGTCGCTTTCGATTACAGTGTGGTCGTGAAAATTCAATATTCATCAATAACAGAATCCCTCAGGTGAACCTATAACCGCTAGAGGATGCGTCCCCATCCATATCACAGGCGATTGCTGCCAACTTCCACCCCCCCCCCCTCCGGCTCGGTGGGATACACACGATGGTACTAACCACAGGCAACGTCCAGACCCGTGGTGTTCCTCACACAATGGCACTAATCACAAGTAGTTTCATGCTTCAAATTTCATCACTCCTTGGTCGCCCCTTTTAGTCACCTCCTACGACAGGCAGGGGATCTCGTGGGTATATTCTTCATCTGCGTCCCCCCCCCCCACCAGCACAGTGGGTGATTCGGATACGTATGCCGACGTAGACCACAACAATGACTTTTAAGCGACTTTTTAACTGAGGCCGAAGTTGATGCAGATGTTGGAAACAATATAAGTTCTCACGAACATTTACCATTACAAGAAACGGGAGTAGAGGTAATTTTCATACTTACATTTTATAACTTTTCATATAAATATTAATTGCGAACTTCATATTACAGTAGATTAACTAACAGTGAAACGACAGGAGCTTAACACGCCATACGAGCATAACTTATGGAATTAACCAACGAACTGAGTACGGAGCAAAAGTTTAAAGTAAAGTTAATGTCGCACCGGTGTCGTTGGAACAGGAAAAAGCTAGAAGTGGGAAGGAAGTGGCCGTGGCCTTAATTAAGGCATATCCCCAGCATTTGTCTGGAGTGAAAATGGTAAACAATGGAAAACCATCTTCAGGGTTGCCGACAGTGGGGTTCGAACCCAGTGGCTACGTGACTCAAAGCACGCAGACACTTGCTCGGTGGTAAAAAGTGAGCAGAACATAAATTTAATTTTAATACAACATTAATAGAGCTTAACATGGTATGTTCTACGGTTCGGGTCTTTGGTGCTGTCAGTAAATAACAATTCACATAAAATATGCCGTGTCTAAATTATGATAAATGTCATACACACCGTTCCGTTCTAAAATGAGTGTTCACTGCAACGAGCTGCCATTAGCATCGAATAAGATGGTTTGCCTCACGTCCCTGAACACTGAATCTCGAGAAATTAAAAAAATATTACATATCATAACTTTTAAGTCCAATGCATTGGAAACAAATATATCTTTAGAATGATGACGTGAAATACAAATAAGCGTTTCCTGAAATACAAGGTAATTATAGATTTAATTAATATTTTAATGGAGACAAAATTAACTTAGCGAGGACGTAATAAGACACTCCTATTCGTGTACCACACACATTACTAGAAGGTTGTGTCAAAGGTCAGAGCAGAGTATGGATGAAATAAGGAAGACTACATCAAACAGCCAAACATTGGCTACTGAAGTATATTAAACTATTTTAATATTGCCCAATAAGTTTTCTGTCAAGAATAAAAAAATGTATATGAGCGTAGGCACGTAGTTATTGGTTATTTATGGTACACAAGCCCAATTACATTGTTGGTATTTCAAGTTACATCAGTTACACCATTCATGTACTGTAGATGTAATAATTTATAACTTCAACCGTATATTATGCTGCTTGATCTTTCAAATATTTAAGGAATTATTCATCATCATAACTATAATCTTCACTGACACCAATAACAATAATTTGCATGATTTAAAATAGGGCGCTATGATAATAACATTTGTATTAAATTATGAAAAGCTATAAAAAAAGAATACACACGATACAGTCTTTAACATTATCAGGATCTGAACCTGGAATTTCTACACGTTGTCAATTCTTATCCTGTAGCGTCAGTAGACGATCGATTTTTCTCTTTTTCTTCTCTGAAACTGCTGTTTTGTAGAAGTGCGAAAATGATCTACTTTCTTTCTCCAACAAAATTCGCTGGTATATTATTTGTTTTAAATACGAATATATTTGAGTGTAGACAATAACGTATGGAATTACAATATTGACTTTAAACTTGTTCTAATATTTTATCAAGTTTTAACAATCATACTCTCAGTGGACTGACAGATATGTAGTGTGCACTTTCCACTGTACTCACTGACATTAGACATCTGTGACAACCACTGTGCTAGGAGTAAATTATATACCTCTCACTCTTCACAGAATAAAATGAGCATCGCAAAAATATTTTTAAGTGTATGCAATTATTTCACTTGAAGTAATGCTCATTTTAATTTCTATGTATATAAAATTCACTGATTCATCATCGCTGAACAAAAACTATTGGAAGTAAAGAAATGAAATTTTGGGGATACATTAATATTACAGTGCAGGTGTTCACTAATGGAGGATCTTTTGATATGCTGTCACTAAGGGGCTGAATTAAAAAATAGTATGTCTATAATCTTCAAAATTTAACAGTTTAAAGAAGTGAAAATTGGTATTTTGAATGTCCTTTTAAAAGAAAGAAGAACGTTTTTTTTTGTTTTAGCGTAGTCCAATTAAGGGGGACTAAAAGAAGTGAAAATTGAGTGAATTTTTAAAATGAGTATATTCAAAAACTTAACATGTTACAGACGTGAAAACTGGTATTTCGAATCTCCTTTATAAGCAAAGAAACACGTATCTTTCGTTTTCGGGAGGAGGTGGAAATAATTGAAAATGTGGGTATCGTATAAACTTAACATGTTACAGGCGTAAAAATGGTATCTGAAATGACCTTTAAAACGTATATTTTCAAAAAAAGCCGCTTAGGTGGGGTGGAGAGAAGGACTGATAAGGTTTTGAATTCTTTTTGGGGGGGAATACTTATGTTAAAAAAAACTGAAGATATTACAGACGTGGAAATACGGTAGGTATTTGGAATCTCCTTTAAAAATAAATGCATTTTTTGTATATTTTTCGAATTGAGAGAGGTTGTTTCTCACATGTCTATATCGTATGTTCCTGAATTAGCTCTGGCAGTAGCCTGATCTTCTTAGCCCCAAAAGGCAATGCCAAAAACGTGGTTTACAATAATGTCTTACTGCAGTGCCGAGGAACGATCGCTTCTATAAAATTACGAAATCCATACGGGCGAAGTCGCGGGTATAATATGTGGAATATCCATACGGGAGAATTGGTATGTTCAGCCAATGGCACGGTATAGATTCCAAACTGCGTAGAGAGGTAAAATTTAATTTTGGGAAATGAATTAGAATTTAATTTAACCATTTTTTACCTAAGCTCGTGAAAGAGTGACCAATCCGGTATAAGAATACTAGAAATTTCAACCAATGCGGTATGGAAATATCAGGAATTTCAACCAAACAATGCTGCCTACAGCCACAATTCCACCATTTCCGTTTTAACACTTTCAATTAATCGCACCTACACTGACTTGTATTTATGTAGAATTATAACATTAGCGCTATAAAACATATTATTTTAGCTCTCTCGTCCTGAACGTCAGTTGTCTTCAGTAACACATCTGACCACAGAGCGCAGGACGTAACTCTGATATTGTGATGAAGCCGACAGCCGACATGTTGCTAAGTTGCAGCCCAAAGAGTTTAAATGAAGAAATAAAACAGTATATTTCCGTGCTGCAAGTTCTGTTCTCTGAACTGGTTACAGCATAATTTATTTCATATTTATTTACGTACATTAAATTTACTTACAATATTTTGTAGTTATTCGCTAAATAGTCAAGTTCCTCCAAGATTTCGGAGTATATAAGCAAGAAGTTATGTTTTAACCATGCAACGTTAGGTTAAATCAAATAAAGAATGATAACTCGATCTTCTGGTAGTACATATTTACTTTAATTTTGACTACCAGAACACTGAAGAATGATGGGTAGTTGATCACTGCTCCAGATCCCCTCAAGATAAATTCCGGGGCTGCCGTTATGTTTCTGCAGATCAGTGTTGTCCGAGGTGATGGCAGTGTACAGTATCAATGATACGGTAGCTTTTTGAAGTCCCGTGATGTATTAAAGACCGTTACCAGAACTTAGACGAGCTATTGCAATTTTATAATGATATGGAAGCAGTTAGAATGTGATGTACGGTACACATTTCAGGTTATTTATTTATTCTTGTTTCAAAAAATTATACATTATAACACCAGTCTTGTTCATGCAACTTTAGTACAATGGGTTACCACTTGCATGGCCAATATCTAGGCGCGGTATGACTGTCCTATGTTTATTTCTCGCAGACGACGTGATCTCGTGCTGCACGATGCTGCCAATCTCTCTACTTAGGAAGTAGACAATTGGTCTGGGTGGGTTAGGGCAAGGCCTGGGCAACGCAATTGGTCTGGTTTGGTTAGGGTAGGGCCTGGACAAGACCACTGGTGTAGATAGGTTAAGGTAGGGCCTGGACAAGACCATTGGTCTGTATAGGTTCGGGTATGACCTGGACAAGGCCATTGGTTAGGGTAGGGCCTGGACAAGGCCATTGGTCTGGATTGGTTAGGGTAGGGCCTAAACAAGATCATTGGTCTGGATAGGTTAGGGTAGGGCCTGGACAAGACCATTGGTCTGGATAGGTTAGGATAGGGCCTAGACAAGACCATTGGTCTCTATAGGTTATGGTATGGCCTGGACAAGGCCACTGGTCTGGGTTGGTTAGGGTAGGGCCTGGACAAGGCAATTGGTGTGGGTTGTTTGGGGTAGAGTCTGGGCAAGGCCATTGGTCTGGATAGGTTAGGGTAGGACCTGGACAAGACCATTGGTCTGGATAGGTTAGGGCCTGGAAAAGACCCTTGGTCTGGATAGCTTAGGGTATGGCCTGGACAAGGCCATTGGTCTGGGTTGGTTAGGGCAGGGCCTGGACAAGACCATTGGTCTGGATAGGTTGAGGTAGGGCATGGACAAGACCCTTGGTCTGTATAGGTTAGCGTATGACCTGTACAAGGCCATTGGTCTTCGTTGGTGAGGGCATGGGCTGGACAAGGCCATTGGTCTGAGTTGGTTAGGGTAGGGCCTGGACAAGGCCATTGATCTGGGTTGGGTTGCGTCTTGGCAAGGCCATTGGTCTGGATAGGTTAGGGTAGGGTCTGGACAAGGCCTTTGGTCTGGCATAGTTAGGGTAGTGGCCGTGGTGCAAAATTACTTTTTTCCTTGCCGTATTGCAGCAGCTGTGGGTTACTGGTGAGAAAATGAAATACCTTTCTGTTGCTAGTTGTAGAAAGCATCCCTCTATTGTTGATACAATAACGTTCTCCTGTATTATATATATTGCTTCGCATATAGGCGTTATTAGCTGTGCTGTTTTAATCTGCGTGTTGGTAACGCTATGTACTTCTGATCATTAATGGAAATGACGTCACAACGTATTTTACGTCAGCCAATAGCAATGCGAGTAGCCATTCCAGCAATAGAACATGGCGTGTACTACTCTTCGTTAGATAATAAAAGTAAATGTACTTCTGCGGGTAGGCTGCGTGGTCCCTGGACACGGCAATGTACACATCTCTTCTCTAAAAGGAATTCCACGTAAGTTTTGCGTTTTTTCTACTTCATCACCTCCTTATAAACGTGCTTTAATAGGTGTGGAATTTTACCACATATACATGTAAGGCCCGGTTCAAACATTTTATTACTCGTATTTGCGAGCTACTTCCAGGGCATTTACTCTTCTTGAGTACAGGAGGCTGGACGCAGCGGGCATTGAAGCAGTCTGCACTTCTCCATATTCACAATAAATATCAATTAATTCTTATCAGAGTATTCCCATCTGGCTAAATTAACCTTTGATCTGCTCACTCCAGATCTCAATCTATTTAGGGACTTCCAAGTCAGCCATCCCTCGCAATGGCCAGAAGGCAAAGTTTCCGAAATTTTTCTCCAACTAGTGTCAAGGTAGGTTGTAGTCCTCCATAGTTGTAGCCTAGCTTTTTCGGTTCTAAGTTCCTTTGATATTCTAAGGAAGCTCTTCCTTGATTTCAGTCTTGGAGGCTGTGGTTCGTACCCGTGCAAATGATGGGCTCTTTCCTGCTCCACTTTTTCTTTCCTTATTGGCAGCTATTTCTATGGCTATTGCTGTGAAGTGGTAAGCCAATCAAGAGCAGTGGATTTCAAGCAGCCTCTTATAATTTTACAGCTTTCATTGTGAGCTGTATATTACGATGGTCTATGACAGTGAAATTGACGCTAAACTACGACTTGCAGGTAAGTTTACTTTTGAAAGGAATGTCTACAAGAAATTAAGAACCTAAATTTCAATAAATTCATTATCACAAGATAGTAAAAAATTATACCAGAAAACTCAGTCCCCGTGCTAGAAGAATTGACCATACGTAGTTCTTATTCCTCTTAATACACATATTCTTCTTCTTCTTTCATTTTTTACTATTTGCTTTACATCGCACCGACACAGACAGGTCTTATATCAACGATGGGATATGAAGGCCTAGGAATGAGAAACAGGCGGCCGTGGTCTTAATTAAGGCACAGCCCCAGCATTTTCCTGGTGCGAAAATGAGAAACCACGGAATATTATCTTCAGAGCTGCCGACAGTGGAGTTCGAACCCACCATCTCCCGGTTGCAAGCTCACAGCTGCGCGCCCCTAACCGCACGGCCAACAACACATTGAAATTTTAACTTTAACGTATAATAACACTGAGGTACCTAAGACCCAAGTTAAAAAACTGCATAACGAGGCAAAAGTAATAATAAGAATTTCAGCTTATTGCAAGAGTTAAATGTACCACAGTGCTCTTTCACAAAGAGGGAAACCTGAAAGCCACCTTTCTGATCACTCCGGGATGAAAGAGTAAAAGTGCCCCGAAATCATGTCTGATCACTCAGGGATGCAGCAAGACATTGAGCGTCTTTCAACGACAACTCCAAGTAGGACTGTTCAATTCTCTGCGCACCTCCTGTAAGTTTTTTGTCGGCCGGGTGGCTTACCAGCTCTAAAATTGCTACCTCGTCGACCTCAGAAAATCATATAAGGCTGACACCAAGATGGAAGTCGGCCTCCCCACTCTGTATGCCTACATTGTCCGTGATGTCAATCCAGCCATCTCCGAAGAAGGTATCGAAGCTGAACTCCGCACGATTGGCGTCCATCATGCTATACGGCTTTGCGCCGACCCCGTACCATCAACGGATGTACTACTGTATATCCCATCTGCTGCTGACTTCTGGAACGCCGTTGACAATGGCATGTCTATCCATGGCAGGTTTCATCGAGTAGAAGTTCCACTTCCAACTACTTCAGCCCAGCCATCTGCCAATGCCCCAGCCGCTCCTACAACAACTACGCCATCGCAAGGAATACCACACCCACAGACTTCGTCTAATTTCTATCCCTCTCCCATTGCCACCACCACTACCACCGTCACAACGACCACCCTGACATCTCCCCACACTACTTCACAGGACCCTGTCACAATAGTTGTCACGTGCCATCCATCACCGCTCATGACCTATTCATTCCTTCCTTCCCCCAACCCTGAACAATCTCAACATCAGTATCTACTTGCAGGAATAACCAATTCTATAGTAGTCGCACCGCCTTTGTCATCTCCAACAGCGACCTCCGCACTATCATCGACATCGCAGCCACCACCAACTTCTCACACCATGTTCAGCTGTGTGATCCGCGGTGTGGACCCGGCCCTCTCCGAAAGGACCATACTTCACCAATTTCATGCTGAAGGCGTCCCAGTTCGCAGTGTCTTCCTCATCAAGAACAAATCCTGGCCCACATTTATGGTACGCATCCACGTCCCGACCGCTGAAGGTGTCCAGCACCTCATCTACCAAGGAGGTTACATCTATCGCGAACGTTATAAAGTGGAGCCTTCCGCCCCCCCCCCACCACCACCATCCTGTAAGACATCCCATCAACAATACTCATCGTCGCCCCCGGCCAGCCACCTCCTTTCCACCTCGTCAATCTGTCAGTCCACCCTCTCCCCCATCTAGTTTCTTCCCCTACCTGCCTCCGACACTGAAATCATCCGTTACCTTCCCTTCATAATATCACTACGTCCTTGCACCTCCTCACCTTATTCGCATGAAGTAGTGATCTTATGTCATCATGGGACACATATAGAGTGATAAATAAGTTACAATATTGTGAGCAACTGTAACGTGACCTCGAAAATGTTGTGAGATGGACAGTAGGCAATGGTATGTTGATAAACGGGGTTAAAAGTCAGGTTGTGAGTTTCACAAATAGGAAAAGTCCTCTCAGTTTTAATTACTGCGTTGATGGGGTGAAAGTTCCTTTTGGGGACCATTGTAAGTATCTAGGTGTCAATACAAGGAAAGATCTTCATTGGGGTAATCACATAAATATGATTGTAAATAAAGGGTACAGATCTCTGCACATGGTTATGAGGGTGTTTAGGGGTTGTAGTAAGGATGTAAAGGAGAGGGCATATAAGTCTCTGGTAAGACCCCAACTAGAGTATGGTTCCAGTGTATGAGACCCTCACCAGGATTACCTGATTCAAGAACTGGAAAAAATCCAAAGAAAAGCAGCTCGATTTGTTCTGGGTGATTTCCGACAAAAGAGTAGCGTTACAAAAATGTTGCAAAGTTTGGGTTGGGAAGAATTGAGAGAAAGAAGAAGAGCTGCTCGACTAAGTGGTATGTTCCGAGCTGTCAGCGGAGAGATGGCGTGGAATGACATTAGTAGATGAATAAGTTTGAATGGCGTTTATAAAAGTAGGAAAGATCACAATATGAAGATAAAGTTGGAATTCAAGAGGACAAACTGGGGCAAATATTCATTTATAGGAAGGGGAGTTAGGGATTGGAATAACTTACCAAGGGAGATGTTCAATAAATTTTCAATTTCTTTGAAATCATTTAGGAAAAGGCTAGGTAAGCAACAGATAGGGAATCTGCCACCTGGGCGACTGCTCTAAATGCAGATCAGTATTGATTGATTGATTGATTGATTGATTGATTGATTGATTGATTGATTGATTGATTGATTGATTGATTGATTGATTGATTGATTGATTGATTGATTGATTGATTGATTGATTGATTGATTGATTGATTGATTGATTGATTGATTGATTGATTGATTGATTGATTGATTGATTGATTGATTGATTGATTGATTGATTGATTGATTGATTGATTGATAGTAAAAAGAGGACACGCAAGTGTGAAGTACGTAATAGAGAATGTCCACGTGGGGAGAACTTAAAAGCTCCAGAAACTTTCTGAGGAGAATTTAACATCCGCACACTCACATGAAAATAAACGTCTCAGTCTATTATGTGACAGTTACTGCGTAATAACATCGGTGTAGTCCCGTTGCATACTTCCGAAAGCATATCGGGCTTGGTCAGTATCTGGATGGGCGACCACCCAGGACGATCGCATACCGACACACACGTAACTACTGTGTCAGCCAACGCTGCAGCCATCTTTCTCTGGCCACACACACATTTAGTACACAAACACACCTACACTTAACACATACAGATTAAAAATTATAATTTACTACCTATATACTGATTAACCTACTTATACTGATAAAATACACAAATGGTACACTCAGGCCGACAGAGGAGCGAGATAAAATGCACCGGTATCGGTACTTCACACACCATCTATCTCTCCGGAGATAGGTGGCACATACAGGTAACCGGGGAAGCTATGCAACAACGAAAAGTGCAGTGGTACGCTTTAACAAAGAAGGAAGATCAACGCTCCCTGGGGAAAAACTGTACAAGTGTCAAGAATGTAATAATACGTTTTCGCGAATTGTTGATCTCAAGAAACACAAGTGCACAACATGCAGCAATACGTTCTCGCGGAACAAACTAGGAAATGACCTATATAAAAATACTCCTCAGAACCTACTCACCTGATGAATTAAAGTGAACATTGTCCCTGCATTGCAGGAGGCCATAGCCCTTAGGGGATTTACACGAGTATTTAATTTATTTATTTAGGTCGTGCCGAATCTAATGGAGCCCATAAGAAAAACAAGGACGTGGCATTTCAAACAGTCTACATGCTTTGGCCTGGATTCAAACCGTGGTCGTCTAGGTGGCAGAACTCCAGTAATGATCAACTATCCATATTTTCCAATGTTCTTTCCATTCGTCAAAAAGTATGTAGAGGCGCGCGGCTTTGAGCTTGCATCCGGGAGATAGTAGGTTCGAATCCCACTATCGGCAGCCCTGAAAATGGTTTCCCGTGGTTTCCCATTTTCACACCAGGCAAATGCTGGGGCTGTACCTTAATTAAGGCCACGGCCGCTTCCTTCCAATTCCTAGGCCTTTCCTATCCCATCGTCGCCATAAGACCTATCTGTGTCGGTGCGACGTAAAGCCCCTAGCAAAAAAAAAGTATGTAAATATATGCGTTTCTATCACAAAACCGATTTCTGATCCTTTGTTAAACATCGGAATTTATTTAAGTTAAAAATGCACGTTTATAACATTACATTTTTGTTATATACTTCGACAATTTTTTATTTGTTTAACCATTTTGTATTATTTATTCCCCGGTGTTAATTTGTCTGCTTTCTCGTTGCTACTGGAATTGAAATTCTACAATGAGTATAAAACTGCACATGAGCATTTCAGAAGGAATAAATTTAATATTACACACATTTAAAAAGGAATATGGCAGGGTTAAACATATTTGAAGTGGTTAGTATTTGTTCTAGATCACGCAGACACAGTTTGAGTTGCCGACGGGGCGACGCCGCATAAAGGGCACGAGGCGTCGGTCTGACCACTGCCCCGAATGAACTGGTGGTAGGCCACGCGCCGCGCCATCCCGCCGAGCTTCTGAACAGCAGCGTCTGGCAGGACGCATTTTTACTCAGATAATGTCATTTCTGCGAAACCGAACCGACTGCATTCTTGGTTCTACAAAAAAAAAAAAGAAGCAATAAAACTCGTCGTGTCTGGCTCAACCATGTCCGACAGCATGTAAAATCTGAACTTGTCACGCTTTAATAGGGACGTCAATGAAGAAGGACATTCGGAGATCCACGTTACTTTGTAATGAAAACTGCCCATCCAAGTCGTCGGTGGGATGTAATGACGAACCACGTAGAGAGGTACATGCTTTCTCTCCAGGAAGGTGTTCGCATCTGTTTAAGAGTCTGAAACCTACCACCTGTTTTCCAGTCAATGACCGGGTCAGTGATGTAATGAATGATGCAGATATAGGCTATTAGTACGATGGGGTCGCTACTCCCAAAGTGATTTATTAATGAGTGATAGATGCTATGAAATGAGAATGGAGATTGTTGCTGGAATGAAAGATGACAGGGAAAACCGGAGTACCCGGAGAAAAAACTGTCCCGCCTCCGCTTTGTCCAGCACAAATCTCATATGGAGTGACCGGGATTTGAACCACGTTATCCAGCGGTGAGAGGCCGACGCGCTGCCGTCTGAGCCACGAAGGCTCCCTATTTAAGAGCCTATCACTGAATAATCTGAATAACTGTAGTTCGATTAAAATTATAACTGGTAACAGAAAATTCCATTAAAACTTGCTAGGATTTACGCCAATATCAGCGAAGAATAATTAATTTTTACTTAAATTGTGGTCTTCCTAGTTTTTGTTCGATTATGTGGAAATGATTTTTGTTTTCCGGAAAAGAAGGATACTATCAACCTTTTTCTTTTTTGCATTGACATTTAGCAGGAATAGAACTAGTGACTGGTCTCAGTCCTTTTTTATAAAATAGTCTGGATCTTTGCTGGGAATTCGATCAGACTAATAGAAAGTTCTAATACATATTAGTCTACCTCGCTAATCTTTTCGTATACCTACATCAATGGTCTATACAAGCTTCACTTTCACATCATTCGTCAAAGGGACAGGCTGTTGAAGATAATAATAATGTTATTGTTTTTACGAGCCACTAACTACATTTACGGTTTTCGGAGGCACCGAGGTACCGGAATTTTGTCCCGCAGGAGTTCTTTTACGTGCCAGTAAATCTACAGCCAAGGGGCTGACGTATTTGAGCACCTTCAAATACCACCGGACTGAGCCAGGATCGAATCTGTCAACTTGGACTCAGAAAGCCAGCGGTTGTTTAGGAAATGGTACAACTACTGTAGCTTCCCTCAAACCTCAGTCACTTTCAATTCTACCCCATAAAAACGAAGATAATTATCCACGAATGCCAACACACATTTTTGAATTCTGAATTGTAAGTACTGTACGTAAAACACGTTCACTTTGTCCAACAATGGAATCAAACCATTCATCACAAGAGTCATCAAGGAAACCTTCATCACCAATGTTATAACCTAAAATATATCTATCCATTATCAGCCCTTTCCTTCAAATTTGACAAAGCTGTTTCCAGAAGTTAGTACTGTACTGTCAGCCATGCTACAGGGCAACAAATAATAAGGAAACGATGATCTTCATTTTTAAAAATCCTGAGTTCTAGCCCTTCAGACAAGCAACTCAGTGTTGAAAACATCCTAGGGATATGAGCTACGAATTTTAGTATTCCTAAAAATTACAATCCTTTCCTTAATCATCGTTATCCGGCTGAGTGGATTAGCAGTTTGCCTTTTATCTACCACTACAGGGTCAAAGACAAAGACACCTCCGTACAGGCCATGGAGGCCCTTGGATGAGTGGAAGGTAAAGGCTTCCACCATTGTTAACCGCGGCACGTGCTGGGATAGAGTGGTTAGCTCTACGCCCGGCCGCCTTTGCCCCCAGGAATTAACCTGGTACTCATTTTTGGTGTAGGCTGAGTGAACCTCAGGGCCATATACACCTCCGGAAGTGGAAATCTCATTTCTTAAATTTTACGACTTCCTGACGGGGATTCGAACCCACGTCCTTCCAGGTGAACCGAGCACGCCTTTACCGCCTCGGCCAGGCAGCCCCTACCACTACAGGGTACTAGCGCTAGTGTGAGTCAATGTAGAGTTTCACTTAAGCCCTTATAACTGAATTCGGAGTGGACATTTTGTAAAAATCGAAGAAAATATTGAGGATATTGAACCAAGGAACAATTTTTTTTTTTTTTTTTGCTATGGGCTTTACGTCGCACCGACACAGATAGGTCTTATGGCGACGATGGGATAGGAAAGGCGTAGGAGTTGGAAGGAAGCGGCCGTGGCTTTAATTAAGGTACAGCCCCAGCATTTGCCTGGTGTGAAAATGGGAAACCACGGAAAACCATTTTCAGGGCTGCCGATAGTGGGATTCGAACCTACTATCTCCCGGATGCAAGCTCACAGCCGCGCGCCTCTACGCGCACGGCCAACTCGCCCGGTAAGGAACAAATTACAGAAATAATTATGTAAATAAGTCCGCCTCTGTGGTGTAGTGGTTAGCGTGATTAGCTGCCACCCCCGGATGCCCGGGTTCGATTCCCGGCTCTGCCACGAAATTTGAAAAGTGGTACGAGGGCTGGAACGGGGTACACTCAGCCTCGGGAGGTCAACTGAGTAGAGGTGGGTTCGATTCCCACCTCAGCCATCCTGGAAGTGGTTTTCCGTGGTTTCCCACTTCTCCTTCAGGCGAATGCCGGGATGGTACCTAACTTAAGGCCACGGCCGCTTCCTTCCCTCTTCCTTGCCCATCCCATCCGATCTTCCCATCCCTCCACAAGGCCCCTGTTCAGCTTAGCAGGTGAGGCCGCCCGGGCGAGGTACTGGTCATACTCCCCAGTTGTATCCCCGACCAAGAGTCTGAAGCTCCAGGACACTGCCCTTGAGGCGGTAGAGGTGGGATCTCTCGCTAAGTCCGAGGGAAAAACCGAACCTGGAGGGTAAACAGATGATGATGATGATGATGATGATGATGATGTTGATGATGATTATGTAAATAATTTGACTAGGATTTGAACAATAAGAAAACGAATAAAGAAACAAGCATTTAGACAGGAAGTGATTTTCGAAATTTGTTTTCGTAGTTTGATAGAGCTATCCAAGACTCACAATATGAAAGCTTGCTAGGCCCTTTAGCCCTTCAACGTTCGACAGAATTGATGAAATTATATAATTTTACGTTTTCCATGGTATGTCTGCCAAGAAATGTTGAGTCCTTCTGTGTTTGTGTTGGTTTTTCGCTCGGAGTCAGAGAGGGATCCCACCTCTAACTTCTCTAACTTCTCTTGAAGTGTGACACTTTGGGTCGGGGAATACAACTAGGGAGGCGGACCAGCACCTTGCCCAGGCGACCTCATCTGCTATGCTGAACAGAGGCCTGGTATGGGGAGGGGGTTGCTAGGAAGATTGGAAAGGATAGACAGCGAAGAAATAGGCGGTCATGGCCTTACGTTCTAGTGGTAAACCATGGAAAACCACTTCCAGGATGGCTGAGGAGGGAATCGAACCCCCCTCTACTCAGTTAATCTCCCGAGGCTGAGTGGAGCCCGTTCCAACCCTCGTACCATTTTTTTTCAAAATTTCGTGGCAGAGCCTGGAATCGAACCCGGGCCTCCGGGATTGGCATTTAATCACACTGACCATTACGCCGCAGAGGGTGACGATAACGTTAAACCACTAAAGAAAACGAATGAATATACCGGAGAGTTGGCAGTGCGGTTAGGGGCGCGCAGCTGTGAGCTCGCATCCGGGAGATAGTGGGCTCGAACCCCACTGTAGGCAGCCCTGAAGATGGTTTTCCGTGGTTTCAAATGCTGGGGCTGTACTTGAATTAAGGCCACGGCCGTTTCTTTCCCATTCCTAGGGCGTTCCTGTCCCATCGTCGAAACAAGACCTTCCTGTGTCGGTGCGACGTAAAGCAAATAGAAAAAGAAAAAGTGAATATCTTCAATTCCAACCATCTTCACTGGGGTTGGATACTGCTACAACGAGATTTCCTTTCGCAGTTGGCTTTACGTCGCACCGACACAGATAGGTCTTATGGAGACGATGGGATAGGAAAGGGCTAGGAGTGGGAAGAGAGGGGCCGTGGCCTTCATTCGCCTGGTGTGAAAATGGCAAACCATTGAAAACCATCTTCAGGGCTGCCGACAGTAGGGTTCGAACATACTATCTCCCGAATGCAAGCTCCCAGCTCCGTGCCCCTGACCGCACGGCCAATTCGCTGGAAGCTAACATTGAGAAGAACAAGAAAGTATCTAACAAAGTACTGATTAATAATGAGGCAGTATGTGAACTTCACATATGTAAAGGTGACATTTCAATTGTGGCAATTGTGTGTACTCGTTATGATTATTGTTCAGTCAACTGGATGTTGTGACCACATTTATTGCTGCAGAAGGACATCTCAATAGAGCAAGTGTCAGAGTGTAATGCTGTTCAATAGAGACAAATGAATAAATGACGTTAGGGCAAATTATTGTTTGAAAGTTAGAAATGCCTGGTATGTAGATAACTAGTATATAACAGAGTGCGCACAAAGTCCGTATACGCCTACTAATTATCCAAACGAAAACCTGCGTCAGAATTGGGGATACACATCAAAGTGGATCTGAAAATGAGATGTTGGCCTCCATCGAATGTCAATGAGTTATCAGATGATGATTTGGAGAGACGTGTTGATTGTGATCGGATGCTGCTACAATTCCAAACAATGGCTCAGAAGGAAAACATCATGCTCACTGAGGAATGTGCGATTTATCGCAGCACCCGTAGTTCAAATTTTTACTTCCGGGGAAAAGAAAATCACCTCCTTTTTTTTCAAGAAATCGAGCGAAACCCACCTCGCGTCATGAGTTTATAATAATAATAATAATAATAATAATAATAATACCGGGCGAGTTGGCCGTGAGCGTAGAGGCGCGCGGCTGTGAGCTTGCATCCGGAAGATAGTAGGTTCGAATCCCACTATCGGCAGCCCTGAAGGAGTTTTTCCGTGGTTTCCCACTTTCACACCAGGCAAATGCTGGGGCTGTACCTTAATTAAGGCCACGGCCGCTTCCTTCCAACTCCTAGGCCTTTCCTATCCCATCGTCGCCATAAGACCTATCTGTGTCGGTGCGACGTAAAGCCCCTAGCAATAATAATAATAATAATAATAATAATAATAATAATAATAATAATAATAATAATAATAATAATAATAATAATAATAATAATAATAGTATGGCCTCAGCTACCGTGTGCAGGTATTTCAATTTGACGCCATCTGGCTGTCTGCTCGTCAATTTCGACGTTCCGTTTTACTCTAGGCCCCCACTAGATGGCAGACCGAGTAAACCGAAACTCTCTTGGGCGTCTATGGCTGAGATTTAATTATTTTTGTCGGGTAAACACCAAATGTGTCACCAGAGATCTTTTACATGCCGACATTGCACGACATGGAGTGTCGAATGGACTTTTTTCCGCCCTTCAAAACTCTGACTACCTCTGCCGGGTTTGAACCAGCTATCTTGGGATCCGGAGGCCAACACTCTACCGCTGAGTTGGGCCGTAATGACACAGACGCATCTGCTTTGCCCATATTGTTTTAATCGTTAAGTTAATCAGAAGCCGCCTCTGTGGTGTAGTGGTTAGCGTGATTAGCTGCCACCCCCGGAGGTCCGGGTTCGATTCCCGGCTCTGCCACGAAATTTGAAAAGTGGTACGAGGGCTGGAACGGGGTCCACTCAGCCTCGGGAGGTCAACTGAGTAGAGGTGGGTTCGATTCCCACCTAAGCCATCCTGGAAGTGGTTTTCCGTGGTTTCCCACTTCTCCTCCAGGCGAATGCCGGGATGGTACGTAACTTAAGGCCACGGCCGCTTCCTTCCCTCTTCCTTGCCTATCCCTTCCAATCTTCCCATCCCTCCACAAGGCCCCTGTTCAGCATAGCAGGTGAGGCCGCCTGGGCGAGGTACTGGTCATACTCCCCAGTTGTATCCCCCGACCAAGAGTCTGAAGCTCCAGGACACTGCCTTTGAGGCGGTAGAGGTGGGATCCCTCGCTAAGTCCGAGGGAAAAAACCGAACCTGGAGGGTAAACAGATGATGATGATGATGATGAAGTTAATCCGAACGGTTACTTCCAGATGATTAATGCATGGCTCATCCCGCAGCTGCAAAATGCGGGAATCGTAGACGTTGTTTGGCCGCCGGCTCACTTCGCAGTGGCTGTTCGACCACGTCTGAAGGCAGTCTTCGCTGGATTATAACGCCATCGGTCCCTTCAGAAAGGCCTTAAAGCGTCAATACTACCTGTCGGACGAGGATGTGCAGCAGGGCACTGTGTTTTACCACACGGGGATCTTCAACCTGCTACGGCGGTGAGATGAGTGTCTCAATGCTCACGGGGATTTGCCTGATTGGCATCCCGATTCAGAACTGTACGGCCGTCGAACTGAAACTTTTTGATAGCCCCTTATAGATACATAATATCCACGCAGTTAGAGGATTACCAGGTGTATGCATAAATTTTTGCCAGTTTTTTGTGGTAAAGGAATCACTAAATTTTCAAGCGAAGATCATTTTATCATCATCATCATCATCATCATCATCATCATCATCATCTGCTTACCCTCCAGGTTCGGCTTTTCCCTCGGACTCAGCGAGGGATCCCACCTCTACCGCCTCAAGGGCAGTGTCCTGGAGCTTCAGACTCTTGGTCGGGGGATACAACTGGGGAGTATGACCAGTACCTCGCCCAGGCGGCCTCACCTGCTATGCTGAACAGGGGCCTTGTGGAGGGATGGGAAGATTGGAAGGGTTAGGCAAGGAAGAGGGAAGGAAGCGGCCGTGCCCTTAAGTTAGGTACCATCCCGGCATTCGCCTGGAGGTGAAGTGGGAAACCACGGAAAACCACTTCGAGGATGGCTGAGGTGGGAATCGAACCCACCTCTACTCAGTTGACCTCCCGAGGCTGAGTGGACCCCGTTCCAGCCCTCGTACCACTTTTCAAATTTCGTGGCAGAGCCGGGAATCTAACCCGGACCTCCGAGGGTGGCAGCTAATCACGTTAACCACTACACCACAGAGGCGGCAGATCATTTTATCTTTATTCAAAATATTGGCCACCGGCTTCTACACACTTCGCCCATATTTCAAGTAAGTTATGAATACCATAACATAAAAACTGCTTATCTTTTGCGGCAAACTATTCGTCGAGCCATTTTCCAACTTCCTCGAAATTGCTGGAGTGCTGCTCTGCGAGCGCGTGCCCCATTGATGCGAAGAGGTGATAGTTAGATGGCGCCAGGTCGGGGCAGTACCGCGGGTGCTGAAGGATGTCCCATCCAAGCGATTTCAAGATGTCGTTCACTTATTTGGCTATGTGAGACGGCGCATTGTCTTGTAACAAAATCACTTTGCCATATCTTCTGGCCCATTCCGGTTGTCTTTCTATCAATGTGTGATTTATATTAACTGTGCCGAACCCCCGGCAGGATGACCCAAAGGAGAGCGGGCCAGGGATCTGGATATAAATGTAAGGTCCAACCCAGAGGATAATGTCAAGTCCCAATTCAAACAGCTTGACAACAACTTTATTCATAGACAATGTAAAACAAACCAATTCGGAAGCGCACGAAAATCAACATAACATAACTAAAGAAGGGTTTTAACCCGTTTCCATTTCTCATCCTTGTAAAATATAAGAGGAAATCCACTCCTCTAATTAAAGGTTTAACATAACGTAAGCTGCGCACCTTGGTACCAAATAAATGTCTTACTAATCTCTACAGCGCTACAACGTATATACAGCTCGCCAGTTACAAGGTAAGGAAAACTCTTCTATCAGTGAACTCACAATGACACGCATATTTCCTAACTACACGTCCAGAACATTCTGGAATCTTTCTTTCATGTTACAAGAAACGTACAACACTTTAAGTTACTTTACGTTACTTTCACAAAATATCTCGGCACCAAGCCGTTCCTTATCAATTACAACCAGACACATGGCGTTACATAACTGTACAAGTTCCTAGTTCCTCCCATCATCCTACCAACACATAGCAAGCCAGTAGATCTTACCTCCCATGCCCCTCTCACGGTCCTCGGTTCGACCCAAGAGTAGTGCTCTCCACCAAGAGCAGCAGGTAAGTGAGACGGACCACCGCCCGGCGAGGCACACTCGCTCGCCGGGAGGGGTAGGTCCCGATACCAACGTCATCACGCCCCTCTCTCGGAGAAGCCGGGAGGGGGTAAGTACACGCGAGGGAGCATGGCAGACGATCGACATACGAAAGAAATGCAAATACGGGGGGGACGCCCCAGGACGGAAAGAATTCCTTGTCCATGGAGCCATAAGTGAGGAACAGGGAGAGACACATTTATTACACAATCAATGCCTAGGACATTCAGAAATACGCACAATGATGGTAGTAAATTTTCAATGAGCTCGCTAGCACAGGTACCAAGTCCTTTAAGGCGGGAGGAGACCAAACACACGGTTCAGACCTCCCCCCCAAAACACCAACCCAGGGTTGACCAAAGTGTTTTCCTTCCATAAAGATCAGCCGCATAAAGTTCATTATCTTGAATACTTGCTGGATATACAATAGTGTTCTTGCTTTACAATAAATAACTATATACAAAAGTAACATCTTGCTGCACATAAAAATGAAGAAACAAGTCTTTGCCCAGATAATATATAAAATTAATACTCTTGCTGGTCACCAAAATGACGTAGTGAGTCCAAGATTATCTCTGAATTTACATTCTTGCTGTACATTAAATGAAATAGCGAGTTCTTGCCAAGATTAGCACTGAAATTACTTTCTTACTATACACCATAATGAAGTAGCGAGTCTTTGCCAAGCCTATCCCTGACCTTACATTCTTGCTGTATCAAAAATTAGTTTCTTACTGTACACCACAATGAAGTAGCGAGTCTTTGACAAGTATATCCCGGGATATGGCAACATTCAGTTCAATGAAGATGTCCCCAGCAATCGCCAGGGGAAAGGTGGGCCATCAGGGCCGGCAACCATCATAGCTGGGATACAACCCAACCAAACATTGAGCGGCATGCATGCAGGACAACGGCCACAGTAGCGGACCGTCTCGGAGCCTCCTTAGGCAACTCAGACGCTGGAAATCCCAATCCTTCTGAACTCGGTAGCCGTAAGACACGGCGGCTGGAGTCAATGATCGCCAGGAATCGCAGCCACGAGGGGCCCTTCTCATGGAGCAGTGGGCGTAGGTGGATACTCCAGTCCACTGTAAAATAAAGCAGAAGGCCAGCAAAGATGTCGAAAGATATCCATCCACCGGTACAGGGTACAGGGGGCCAATGCAGTGTAGGGGACCGGACCGGGGGGCATGGGAGCAGTACGGGTGCGATAGGACTCCGGGAGGACTCACATTAAATCATTCATAATAAATAAATAATACATCCAGATTTGTTTTTCTTAAAAGGGGAAGAACAAACTTAAACTAACTAAGGGAAGAGCATATCTCCGACAAGAATGGAAATGAGTCAAAACTCTCCGGATAACCAAGTTAAAGCTTCATACCACATGAAACCAAGGTACCCGTAGCTGAAACGCTAAGCAGGCTTTACTTGCGAAAGATGAACTCGGAAGACTCTCTCCGTCTCCGGATCCTTTACCAACAAGGTGACCGGCGTTAAGAAATCAATAATTTCATACGGTCCACGGAATCTAGGAGCGAGCTTCCCGGAAGGCACGAAATTCTTAACAAAAACATTATCTCCTACAGCGAGATCGGTCGGTCGGCGCCCCTCATTGTAACGTTCTCTCTTCTTCTCATAGGACACCTTGAGGTTTTCCTTAGCCTTTTTCCAAATTGCCCTGATGTTAAGGGGGTCAATCCTCTCTGGTAACAGTTCATCAATGTTCCAGAGATTACTGAGTGGAGAGTTGGGAACGAAGGAGAACATAAGAGACACAGGAGAAAACTGATGCGCTTCATGTACAGCAGAATTAAATGCGAAAGCCAGCCATGGCAACGAAGTGTCCCATCTCAAAACATCGTCATGATGGAAGGCGATGAGAGCGGCCCGCAAATTGCGGTTGACTCTCTCTGCATAAGAGGGTTGGGGGTGGTACGGGGACGTTGTCACATGCGTAATGGACAGGCTAAAGCAAAACTTTCTGAACAAATTCGACGTGAACGCCCTCGCATTATCGGACACCAAGTACTGGCTCGGACCAAAAGAAGAAAATATGGTTTTTAAACACCTTATGGTGGACTCTGCCGTGGCTAACCTCGTCGGAAAAAACCAAGAAAAACGAGTGAAGCCGTCGACACAAACAAATATAAATCTATTGCCATCCGTCCTTGACTTGGGGAGGGGTCCCACATAATCTATAAATAGACGTTGCATGGGTCGCGTAGCCTGGGTAGAAGACAACAGGCCGACCCGAGTATTAAGGGCAGGCTTGCTCATCCTACAAATCTTACACGCTTTGACCATCTCACGGACTTCAGCATCCAGCCCCTTCCAAATAAAGGTTTCGCGAATTTTCTCCCTGGTCTTAAACACTCCCAGATGACCAGCCAAAGGAGTTTCATGGAAATATTTAAATATCATAGGTACTAATACCGATGGAACAACAACTTTCATCTTGTGATCAGAGCGGGAGGGACAGCAAAGGACACCATTTCTTAACACATATGGGTTAACAATCTTGCCTTCTTTCAACTGCTGGACAATAGGCCCTAAGATAGGATCTTCCACTTGGAATTTTGCAAGATCATGGTATAACAACGGGGCATCAGTCAAGATCGCTCCAGCCAGGGGTAAAGAAGTTAGGACCTCAGGGTCAGAAGAGTCATCATCCTGAATAGGCTGACCAGTGAACATGCGGCTAAGCGAATCGGCCACAACATTGTCCGAGCCTCGAATGTGCCGTACATCGAACTGAAACGCCGATATTCTTATGGCCCACCGAGCTAGACGGCCCGTTTTCCTAGGTTTACCCAGGACCCAGCTCAACGCTTGGTTATCGGTTTCAAGCTCGAATTTTACATGTTCTAAATACATTCGAAACCTCTCTAGGGCAAACAACACAGCCAAACCCTCTAACTCATAGACTGAATATTTACTTTCAAGAGGAGTCAAGGTCCTGGAAGCGTAAGCAACAGGTCGCCGGCCCAGGTCGGATTCCTGCATTAAGACAGCTGCAACCGCCGAGGCTGAAGCATCGGTCTGAACAATGAAGGTTTTGGAAAAATCGGGCATCGCAAGTATGGGAGCATTAGTTATAGCCAACTTCAGATCCTCGAAGGCTGCTTGTTGTGAAGTACCCCATTCAAACTTCACCCCTTTACGCCGGAGGGCGTTAAGAGGCCCAGCACGCTTAGCAAGGTTAGGGATAAACTTACGGAAGAAGTTTACCATCCCGATGAAGCGGGCGACGCCTTTAACGTCCTGTGGGGGTCTGAACTCATCAATGGCCCGGGTGCGAGACTGGTCGACTGAAACTCCATTAGATGACACTATATGGCCTAAAAAGGACATCTGCGGCTTTGCAAAGGAAACCTTCGACAATTTAACCGTCAGGCCAGCGTTACGCAGTCTAGACAACACTTCGCGCAGGTGGTCAAGGTGCTCCTCAAAGGTTTCCGAATAGATGACGACATCGTCGAGGTAATGATAAAGATAACTGAATGTAATATCCGAAAACAACTGATCTAGAAGCCTACTAAGCACCGCAGCGCCAGTGGAAATGCCAAAGGGCAATCGACAAAATTCGTAGAGGTTCCAGTCGGTTGCGAAGGCTGTCAAATGACGGGACTCCTCTGCCAAAGGGATTTGATAATATGCCTGGTTTAAATCCAGGACGGTAAAATACCTAGCCTTTCTGAACCACGAAAAACAGGAATGCAAGTCTGGGAGCGGAACAGATTGCAATATCACCTTCTTATTCAACGACCTATAATCCAAAACTGGACGGTAACCTCCCTGAGGCTTAGGCACGAGAAATATGGGTGAGGAGTAAGCGGACGTGGAAGGCCGAATTATTCCCTCCTGCAACATGTTATCGATGATCTCCTTCAATGCTCGCATTTTTGGGGGAGAAAGACGATAGGGCGGACTCCTAACAGGAATAGAATCTGAGACCTCTATCTTGTACTCCAACAAGTTAGTCATCCCCAATTTTTCCGTCAGAACCTCGGGAAAGGCATCACACAACTCCCTAATGCTCTTGGCCTGATCCTCGGGCAAATGGCTAAGATCGGAGCCCTTTTCGTCCTCAGAGGGCACCACGGCAAAAGAAGAACTCGAGTTAGACCGCAATACAGGAATCCGAACATCACGACAAAATTTGAACCAGCAGGACCCTTCCTGTATATCCAAAACCAAGCCTGAGTAAGCGAAAAAATCAGATCCAAAGATTACAGGACACGGTAAATCTTTGGCCACATACAACGGAAATTTCCACGAAAAATTAGCAACACGAATCTTACACTTCACAACTCCCAAGACTTCAACTCTAGAAGAATTAGCAGCCACACAGGAAAAGGAAACCGGGTGGACGACGGGAAATTTACACGCAGATTTATGCAGACCAAACCACTTCTCGCTTACAAAGGAAACAACACTTCCAGTATCTAAGAGTGCCGTCACTGGCTCATTATTAATCTCGGCCTTGACAAATGGGGCTACCCCCTTATTCTCGGTCGTTATCTGCAAACATTCGGCAGGACAGGATGACAAACGTTCACCTGGAGTCGTACGATGATTTTGACTAGGCGACGGCGAATTAATGAGCCTGTCCCTGGCCTTTTGCCGGTCTAGTCAGATACCTTTCGGCCCTTTCGTGCAATCCCTCGCTACATGACCCGGGGTCCCACAGCGAAAACATACAACCTTCGAAACCCTAGGCGGCCCCTCGGTACTCGAACCACGGCTAGGCCCTTGTGCCTGAAGAGATCGAGAAGGGCACTTATTACGGAGATGATCAGACGCGCCGCAGCCAAAACATATTTTTAACGGGGCGGGTTTACGAGTAACAGCACGCTCAGATACACCTCGGCCAGAAGAAAGACCAGGATCGCGAAGCGAGTCGGCATGTCGAATGCCCTCCGCCGAGACGACCATAGCTTCCAACTCGGCAAAGTTACGAGGCTGAGACACAAAACACAAGCAAGAACGATACGACGGAGTAATTCCTTCCACGATAGTCGAAACCACCTGCTCCTCCGTATAATCAAGTGCGAATACCCTGGCATAAAATTTAATGTCAGAAATAAATTCTGATAAGGTCTCATTTAAACGTTGCACACGAAAGTAGAATTGTTGCACCAAAGAATTAAGAGCCCTAGCGGGGATAAAGTGAGTTAGTATATGGGCATGAAACTGATGCAACGATAATTGTTCCGATATAGCATTAACAATCTTATCAGAAAGAACTCCAACAGTATGCGGATAGATCACCTGTAAAATTTGTGCATGCGTCAACCCAAATACTTGAGCGTGATCCAAGAATTCGACAAGAAAACGAAGAAATGCAACCACATCACTCGCCGAATTCACTGAGTAGCGCGGGCTGTCCTTCAGCATGTTATTCAATGGGTGAGGAATACTCGAAAATGGTGAAACCTGCGCCGACAAAGGTGGCTGTTGCCTCGTAGTCTGTTTTGAAGAACGCTCTAAAGATGAGAAATGTGGCTCGAGGGAAGTTCGCTGCCCGTCAGGCCCAAGGTCAGGAGTGGGTTGGTTTAACTCGCCTACCACCGCCGCAGTGGAAGGTAACACTGGCTTAGTCTTGATGGACGGGTCAGCTAGCCAAGTCTCAACTTTCTCTAAAAGCGTAGAAGATTTGACCTGTAAATCCTGAACCTGATTTAACACCTCCTCCTTTAAGTCTAATGACAGCAAATCACCTACACGATGAACATAATGCATCAAACGACCCTGCACTCTCTTAAGTTGATGGGGCGAAGCGACGTCGCTCTCCAGAAAATCCATCACTGAGGCGATATCAGAGAGGTTAGTCTCAATAAGGGATACCGAACTCGTGACCTCGCTTTCGGTATAACAGGGCGCTGAGACATTCCGATGTAAATTGTTCCTCAACAAGAGTTCATCGGCCTTAATTGTCCCTTTCGATTCCAAATTACGTATTGCTAACTCATACAGCAATTCCTCCTTCCGCAAAGCTCCCGGATAAATAATGTCGCGAGCAGACATCGTGTAAATGATACAACACACAAGGCAAAATTACAAGCACCGAGACGAGAGAGCTCTGGGAGCTCAAATTTCGCAAGTAAATGAAAAAAAAAAAGGAAATCCAGATCGAACCACGCTCCTGGCTGCCACCACTGTGCCGAACCCCCGGCAGGATGACCCAAAGGAGAGCGGGCCAGGGATCTGGATATAAATGTAAGGTCCAACCCAGAGGATAATGTCAAGTCCCAATTCAAACAGCTTGACAACAACTTTATTCATAGACAATGTAAAACAAACCAATTCGGAAGCGCACGAAAATCAACATAACATAACTAAAGAAGGGTTTTAACCCGTTTCCATTTCTCATCCTTGTAAAATATAAGAGGAAATCCACTCCTCTAATTAAAGGTTTAACATAACGTAAGCTGCGCACCTTGGTACCAAATAAATGTCTTACTAATCTCTACAGCGCTACAACGTATATACAGCTCGCCAGTTACAAGGTAAGGAAAACTCTTCTATCAGTGAACTCACAATGACACGCATATTTCCTAACTACACGTCCAGAACATTCTGGAATCTTTCTTTCATGTTACAAGAAACGTACAACACTTTAAGTTACTTTACGTTACTTTCACAAAATATCTCGGCACCAAGCCGTTCCTTATCAATTACAACCAGACACATGGCGTTACATAACTGTACAAGTTCCTAGTTCCTCCCATCATCCTACCAACACATAGCAAGCCAGTAGATCTTACCTCCCATGCCCCTCTCACGGTCCTCGGTTCGACCCAAGAGTAGTGCTCTCCACCAAGAGCAGCAGGTAAGTGAGACGGACCACCGCCCGGCGAGGCACACTCGCTCGCCGGGAGGGGTAGGTCCCGATACCAACGTCATCACGCCCCTCTCTCGGAGAAGCCGGGAGGGGGTAAGTACACGCGAGGGAGCATGGCAGACGATCGACATACGAAAGAAATGCAAATACGGGGGGGACGCCCCAGGACGGAAAGAATTCCTTGTCCATGGAGCCATAAGTGAGGAACAGGGAGAGACACATTTATTACACAATCAATGCCTAGGACATTCAGAAATACGCACAATGATGGTAGTAAATTTTCAATGAGCTCGCTAGCACAGGTACCAAGTCCTTTAAGGCGGGAGGAGACCAAACACACGGTTCATTAACCATTTGTTGGGGATAGCATTCTGCATTAACGGTTTCTCCGGGCCTCAAGAGTTCATAATGCACAATACCGCCCTGGTCCCACCCGACACAAAGCATGGTCTTCTTGCCGAAACGATTTGTCAAAACCATGTCTCACATGTTCTAATTGGCGGAGCGTGTTCGCCATATGTTTCTATCAGCAAACGATGACTTTCCACAGTCTTTTTCGTTTGATTAAATAAGGAAAGCAAGGCGTGTCGCAAACGTTCTCTTTCAGACACATGATCACTGAACGATACAACACAGATGCTATTGTTTGTCGGACTCAACTTGTGTGTGTTAGTAGGTTAATGTCAGGCGAAGAAACTGACGTATGTGTCAAATTCATATGCTGCGTACTGTTCACAGGCGCCATCTCTTAGTGAGACCAGAAAAGACTTATGCATACACCTGGTATGTTGATCACGCTATGTGCGTATTAAAAATTGTACTGAGTCTTGTATTCAGTACCTGTACCTCCTCCTCCCACAGCCTGGTAAGTTCGTGGGTGTGAACTGTGTTGCATATGTGGATTTGGCCTCGTTTTAAAGATGGATGCCCGTCCTGATAACAAGGTTATATTCACTTTAGTGTGTTTCTGTAACGGTAGGTAGAGTGTTTTGTTGCGAGTGTGTGAAGAGCTGTGTAATGAGACAAACACAAACACCCATTTTCCCAGTCAGAGGAATTAACCAGATGTGGCTAAAATACCCATCTGGCCGGGAATCGAAACCAAGCCCCTCTGAACCGAGGCCAAGACGCTGACCATTTAGCCAATGAAACAGACATTTACTAGGTACAAATGTTTTGTTAGTTATTTATCAATCGGTAGGAAGGCAAAGTCACGCCATGAAGACCCTTGGAGGGGCGGAAGGGAAAGGCTTCCACCTCCTGTGACCTAGGACTTTGTGGGGTACAGTATTCAACTTCACGCCCGACTGCCTTTTCCCTCAGAAATTAACCTGGTACTCATTTTTGGTGTAGGCTGAATGAACTTCAGAACCATGGATATGCACCTCGGAAAGTAGAAATTTCGTTTCTTAAATTTTTCGACTTCCGGTTACGGATGTAGAAAAAATGAGAATGGATTTCTTCGAGGTGCACTGCTACAGGTTTCTACTATCGCAGACAACCACATTTCAAGAGTGAAAGGGAAACATTATGAGGGATCAACCCAAGTGTAAATATCAAGAATTTCTTGCAGTAAATATATTAATCTCGAAATTCCGAAAAGAAAATTCCAAATGTAAGAAATTAAGAATATTGTTATCAACAGATCCACGTCATCCCCTTTATGGCCATAAGATGCAGCCTGTTAAACTTCAGGTCAAGGAAGAGTTTTTTTTTTTACACCAACCATACCACTTGTTGATACGCCAGAAAAACAGATGTACGAACTGTGGCAAAAGCAATTACGTAATCCACCCCCGAGTTTAAAGGAAGAACCTTTTGTTGGTTTTCGCCTTCCATATCCTGCCTGGAAGACCCTCAATCGACTACGGACAGGTGTTTCAAAGTGCAGGTCTAACCTAGTTAAGTACAAGGAGGACCTGTGATTGTGGACTACTACAGGATAAAGAACACCTTCTGGTTTGTCAGCATTTACCAGCACCGTGCACAATGATAAAGCTGTCCTTGTAACCGAATTTTGGAAAAAAATCATTGTTTAGCAGTGTATTTGGATAGGATAATAAATAAATAAATAAATAAATAAATAAATAAATAAATAAATAAATAAATAAATAACAGTAGTGTTGAGGGCTTCTTGAGTGACTAAACTTCATTGAGTTTAGAAATAAATAAAAACTGCTGTTATGTCTGTTGTATATTCAAAAATGTCCACTTTTCACTCTTACGAAATTCGTGTTGATGGAGACGACTGTTCTACGAACTCACTGATTAAAACCCATTAGACCGAGCTCGATAGCTGCAGTCGATTAAGTGTGGCCAGTATCCAGTAATCGGGAGATAGTGGGTTCGAGCCCCACTGTCAGCAGCCCTGAAGATGGTTTCCGTGGTTTCCCATTTTCACACCAGGCAAATGCCGGGGCTGTACCTTAATTAAGACCACGGCCGCTTCCTTCCACTTCCTCTGCCTTTCCTATCCCATCGTCGCTTATCTGTGTCGGTGCGACGTAAAGCAAATAGCAAAAAAAAAAAAAAAAAAAGACATTAGTGCATGAAGTTATTTTTTGTCTTGCCACCATCCTGGCTACAAATGTGATTCAACAATGAACGCTAAGAATGGAGAATAATGTATTCTTGTTTCCTGTTAACTACAGCCTTTCTGAAATGAAAGAAAGTATTGTGGGCTTAAAACCACGAATAAAGTTCGTACTTTTTATCATTTTTAAGACGTCCGATTTTTCGGACGCTATGCACTAAAACTGACACATAATCATTGCATTTGTCTAGTGTGAAGATGGTAATACTATGGGAAGATACAGTACTTTTAGGTCTGCCGACTGTCTTATTCGAGCACCTGAAATCAACCTTGCAGCGGCACGACCCGTATCACGAAACTAAGCCACTCGATTAAAGAATTAATCTGGTCAATTATAGTTTCCACAACTAATGTATGAACTCTATTCAAAAGCCATTTATTTATCTTTGTTGATAACATGGAAGTGGAGTAGATAAGATACTTTATGGCGCTGTAATTGAACTGCAGCGACCTGGAACCAGTGATCAAAGACAGCACCTACTGTACCGGTGGGTTCTGTTATGGATAGGACAGGATTCCATATAGCACTGCGCCGAACTTTATCTGATGGCTAATAAGCAGAACAATGACCATTAGTTCATCTAGAAAACGTGATACATGCTACCGTGTGCGGCATCCTTTACACAGAACAAAGGTAGCGCTGGTATAACTGTTATATTCCACAATCCAGCTGATATTATTCAACATTAGTGACCCGAACTGACATGACCTCCAATAATTATACAATTTACAGCGTGCGTGCTCACCGAATCTCGATATACAGTGTTTAATTGTTAGAATTATGACGTTGAACTACATTTTACCCGATGTTATCTCGAGATATTAGATCGTGTTGATGAAGTTGGTCACACCTTCGCGAGATGAAGTCTACTGGACACCAATTATCAGCAAGACGAATCACTTTCTAGACATTTCTCTTCCCCTAAGTGCTTGGTGTTATGTGTAGCATCAAAATTGTAGGTTTCATGGTACATTTATTCGTTTCGCTGTCTTCTGAGGTGTCCGACTCAGCGGGAAGTTACACCTCAATACCGCCGTCAGTGAGCTGGAACTACATACACTCAGTCTAGGCCAGGGATAGCGAACCTTTTCCAACTAGTGTGCCATTTTAAGTATGGTTTATTACTATCATCTGCTGACTGTGCCACTTGTTATTTTCCACTAAGGGATGTCTACAACCTACAACCCCCCTACCCCCCACCCCCCACCGTGACTTCCTTTATAAATTCCCGATTATGTTTCATAATATCTCATTTATTTATTAATTTACAGATTCATTTATTTACTTATTTATTTATTGTACATATATCTGGTAAATACATTTGACTGCATGTTCCGTGGGGCTGTGCCTCAATTATGGCCACGGCGGTTTCCTTCCCACTTGTACGCCAATCCCATTGTCGCCACAAGACCTATCTATGTCGGTGCGACGTAAAACAAATTGTAAAAAAATAGTTATTAGATACAGAATTCAAAAGTACTAATATTGCGAATGGACGTAACTTCCTCCATTAGCTTCATTATCATTCCATGTTGTAGTTTGTATGCTCAACAATTAAACTAATTTCTCCCTCATCACATTTCAATAACGAAATCTAAAATTAAAAAATATATAGCTATCCTTTTCTGTAAGGTCACATTCTGCTTTCATCAAAACATACAGCATGCATGTGGGAGTTATCCAAATTAGCTTTCAACTGCTCCGAAACTTCTTCACTCATTTTTAATATTCTATCCTTGACAGCAGTTCAGCTGACTGGCATTCCTTTAATTATGTTAATTATTAGTTGTTTGTTACGGAAGTTTTCAAATAATGTGTCGGACGTCAATAAGAAAGTTTCCTTCAACAACTCACCGTCAGAAATCGGTTCCCCTTGCATGCTGTACTATGCAGTGAGACAGATGGAAACAACGCACTGAAATTTTTCCTTGTCCGAAAAGATGATACAAAAGAATTAGTTTGTTTTGTGCAATGTTCGATATGGAAACAGCCGCACTGATGCCGGAAAGAGGATACAAAAGAATTAGTTTGTTTTGTGCAATGTTCGATATTTTGTTAAACGAACTCTCTTCTTTCTTCATTTGAAATGGAACAAATATTCGAATGATCAGTCTCGAAGTTGCGCTTTACATTAAATGTGGGGGATACAATTGTTTTCGAGCACAGGCAACACATCTTTTTATCAGTCCGAATTCCCTTGGCCAGAGTTCTTGAAAAATATGGTCACCACCTTTGTTAAGTTCCTGTTCTTTTTGGCACCCGAAACATGTTTGCGATGTCCGTATACAAAACCACCAGAAAACGACACTATCTCACTTGACTTTCGGACCTATCAGTGTAGCAGTGTTGCCATATTGCACGTCCGAATGGAACTAGTATTTAGATTTTCGATATTTATTTCTTACACGTGGAACTTTATATGTATTGTCTGCAGTGCAAGACGTATATATAAAATATTATTATGTTCATGTGGTGTGCCACCGAAATCGTGTTCGCGTGTCACCTAGTGACACGCGTGGCATAGGTTCGCCATCCCTGGTCTAGGCTATAACTGTAATGGAGCAATTCGATGCTTCACACACGAGCCGGCTACCGTTAGGTCGAACGGAGGATTTCAGGAATTCAGTGAAATTCGCTGTATTTATTACGAGGTGGGCGTGTCCTTCATTCAAATATCCCTAGAGGAGAAGTGGTAAACCACGGAAAACCACTTCCAGGATGGCTGAGGAGGGAATCGAACCCTTCCTTCATTCAAATATGGCATTTATATGAAGTTAGAAACCTACTACAAATCATATCACGAGGCACAGTTTACCATGTCTCAATTCTTACTCTAGACTGCAAATATCTGCCAGATCCAACAATCGAATCCGTATTGTTCGGGACTGGATTCTAATACGTACCTCGAGACTACGTAGGAGGCGGTTACATTTATTCAATGTAGCACATTAAGGATTAGGTTGGTTCCTTACCTTCCTTCTTCTTCTTTTTTGCAAGTTGTTTTACGTCGCACCAACACAGATAAGTCTTACGGCGACGATGGAATAGGAAAGGCTGGGAGTGGGAAGGAAGCGGTCGTGTCCTTAATTAAGGTACAGCCACATCATTTGCGTGGTGTGAAAATGTGAAGTCACGGAAAACCATCTTCAGGGTTGTCGACAGTGTGGTTCGAACCCACTATGTCCCGGTGCAAGCTCACAGCTGCGTACCTCTAACCGCACGGCCAACTCGCCCGGTTGCTTTCCTCTTGTAATCGACATTAACTGCTGATAGATCAGAATTTGATCTTCGCTATGATACGGCAAGAATTTTTACCTTGTCTTCTGTCCATCGTACACATGAAAATGAACTCTAATTTTAGAATGAGATAATTTACAAACGATTATTCCGCTAGCAATGCAATTAATTTGAGGCATAAAACAAACGTTCATTTTATATGCCTCTCTTCATTGACGGGTTCGTACAGAAAAAGGAAGTGAAAGTGAAACGTGAACGGTAAGTGATGTAGAAAGAAGGAGAATGGATGTCCTAGAGGTGCAGCGCTGCAGCTTTCTGCCGTCGCAGACCATCATATTTTAAGGGGACAGTCTGGAGATAAACAGATATTTTTACCTAATGCATGGATTTTCACGAAACGTTGTGGGAATGTCACCGACAGTATATAAAAGTGGATATGAAAGAAAATGTATTTCATAAACAATTGATAGCTTTTCCAAAAGAGTATTTTTTAATATTTTTTTTGAAATTTTCAAATCCGTTTTGTCTATAAAATGTAATTAAGATGTTAATGAACGTTTGGAATTAGGTAGATAATACTCCTGCAGTCGCTTAAGTGCGGCCAGTGTCCAGTAATCGGGAGATAGTGGGTTCGAGCCCCATTGTCGGCAGCCCTGAAGATGGTTTTCCGTGGTTTCCCATTTTCACACCAGGCAAATGCCGGGGCTGTACCTTAATTAAGGCCACGGCCGCTTCCTTCCACTTCCTAGGCCTTTCTTCTTCCATCGTCGCCATAAGACCTATCTGTGTAGGTGCGACGTGAAGCAAAACAGCAACCAAAAAAAAAAAAAAGATAATACTCCTCTAAAAAGCACTGCGTATTGATTTTTGTGTACATAATTTATTTAAGGAGATGAATTCCATTGTACTAACGTTTGTGTATTTTTTAAGTTCCAAAATTTTGGATTTGAAGATCCCTAATACTAGAAAAAATTTTGCAATCAAACCTCCCATTGACAGGTTTCCTCATATAGGTGTGATGCATATACCATACAAATTTTCTTACATTTGGCAGAATATTATGGTATAAAATGGGAACAATATGAAAAACTATAATTGGCCTATTTCTGCTCTTTGCAGACTGGCGAACAGAGCATTGTCAAAGTGATAAATTGCTTGAATTTAACGATATAAGTTCGTGACAAAGAAGAAACTTAATCCATTTAATTTCAGCCATAAAATATTTCGCCAAAATGACCAAAATATTGATTTTTTATCACCAGTCTGTCCCCTTAGGAGGGAAAGAGAAACATTCTGATGGATCAACCCAAGTGTAAATTTCAAGAATTATTTTCAGATTGTACTTTATTAGTAAATGCATATTAATGTACGGTGGTGTGCGTATTATTTATGAAGGGTAGTTAATGTATTAATGTGCGCTCGACAACTGCGGACAGACTATGTCTTTCTTAGCAGTGTCTGAAATATCCTTCCTTTATTTTACTATGTTGTTAATTTATTGCGTGCTACAGGATTTTTATCCCAGTTACAGCAGCATTATCTGTGATACACAGTGAAATTACAAATAAAAATTACTTAATATTAACGAGCTTAACTTCTAAACTAATCTTTATCTAATCCTATATATTTGTTGAAAAACTCGGTGACTTTCCAGACATTATGGATGGCCACAAGGGCAAAGTTTAATTATACAACAAAGACAAAGGCACGTCCGTGCAGGCCATGAAGACCCGTGGAGGAGTGGAAGGTAAAGGCTTCCACCAATTTTAACCACGGCACGTGATGGGGTGGAGTGGTTAGCTCTACGCCCGGCCGCTTTTGCCCTCAGGAGTTAACCTGGTACTCATTTTTGGTATAGGCTGAGAGAACCTCAGGGCCATATGCACCTCCGGAAGTGGAAATCTCGTTTCTTAAATTTTAAGACTTCCTGACGGGGATTCGAACCCACGTCCTTCCCGGCGAACCGAGCACGCCTTTACCGCCTCAGCCAGACGGCCCCTAATTATACAACAAAGTATCAAAATTAAATTTGGACAATTAATAACACAGTGCACAGTCTACAGCATCAACATTTGGAAATACAAAAACTAATTATTTCATTGACTTCAAAAAGCCTTTGACTCGCTGGACAGAGAAGAGCAAAACCAAACTGGTAAACATTATCAGAAAAACCTTAACAGGCACAATTTCTAAGGTGAAACTCATGGGAGAATTGTCTCAGCAATTTGAAATTAAGTCAGGTGTGCGACAGGTTGATGGATTATCACCACTGTTATTCAACTTTGTCCTGGAGAAGATTGTGAGAATTTGGAATTCCGAACTTGAAAATCAAGGGATAACCCCGATCTGCTTAGGAAGAAAATCGTGGTGAATCAGTCAACTGCTTGGCTTTCACTGATATTTTTGCGATACTTTCTGGAAACCTTGAGGAAGTGGCCATACAGATCAACGTCCTAGAAAAGATCGCTAGCAAGACGGGACCTAGGACCTCAAAAGAGAATACTAAGCTCATGATGAACGGCAAACATGGACCACAATTACTTGAAAGAGAGATTGGACCGATTCAGGGGATTAAAACTTCAAATACGTTGGTGAAATCATACAAGAGAACGGACCAGAAAAAGCTGCTCTAGACGATCGTATATCAAAAATGGAGAGAGCTTATAGACTGACTAAAACACCTTCAACAAGAAATGCTTATTGAATACATGTTATAGAAAAATTCAGCAAAAGAATCGTACAGGTAATCTCCTTCGTCCCCAATGACATAAGAGACAACTAACAATACAGAGCTTTGCATCTGAAATAATCTTCCTAAGGTTTTAGTTTTTATTAATGTTTTGTTAAAATTTTGAGGTGCTGAAACGGAATATTGTATGAGTTCTTCACAGTTTTGTCACATTTCTCTGAAAATATGACCATACATTTTTGGCTTTTACGAACCTTTTTAATAGATCAAATGTTTTAAATCATACTCTTGCTTACAAATTAGTTACAAACTGTCAGTAATTTAAAAGAAACCAGTCACTGAGGAACTCCACGTCTTCTGTGTATGGAGACAAAATCCGTATTATTGCAATCAAATATTTGTTAGCGGAAAATGTGTTGTGATAGGAATAAACGACCTGCATTTTTTTATTCTCCGCAAAAATTGCATTTTACAAACCCGTGATGCCTTTGGTGGCGGTACCTAGTGTTTACACTGCACTATGTCTTCTGGTATAGGTTAGAGTAATTTTCTTACTTTCATTGATCTGTCTCTGTCTTATCCTTGGCTTTGACAATATGAAAGTGACTGAGGTATGAGCGATGCTAGTAATGCCATTCTTTACGCAGCCAGTCCCTGCTATGAATGGTGTGAAACTGTTGCTCATAGGGTCGGTTGGTGCATGCATTTCAGTGGGCTTGGCAGACTGATAGGTAACAGCAACTTTTGGCTCGGTGAGGAAAGCAACGGGAAACTACCTCACTCCTCATTTCCCTTGTACACCTCTTCAGTGATGCCTAGGCCATCTATGACAGCTCATGGTGGAACTGTTGAGGATCCAACCAGCCTTCGGGCTGATGACTAAACATACACATACAGAAACCCGTGTGGAACAGTGCAGTGAGTTACCGCGTCATGCTACCTTGCTCTGCCGGTTAAGGTAATTACACACTATGTAGCTGACGCAACACAACCATATGTGTTAATATGGACGTAGAGTTAGCTCCAGTATTCATCGGAAGATCCTTCAGCGGGCTTGGTGCAGAACTCCATAGCTATAATGACGGTAGTCTGAGCTACATAGCAAGTACAATAACCAACACAGAGGCGTGATAGCAGAGTGACAGCGGCGTTACCATCTTTCCAGGGCAGCTGCGGTTACAACATGGTATGGGGCTAATGAATGTGGGATTTTTAAAATGAGAGTTCACGTCTCTGTGGTTCGAATTTTGAACTCGAATTTTCTTGACCATGATCGCCCTATCTACAGTCACGGAAAACTACAAACATGTTTTGCCTTTTGTAATGGAAGAGGTTACTGATACGATTACAGGTCATGTCGTTACATTTAACTCTGCCATATACAGGGTGAAGCGTAATTCGCGCACTCGGGCGTCGCAGCGCGATTCCTCACAAGCCAGCAATAAAAAAATGTATCTTACAAAATTTCGTCTTACGAGTATATCATCATCATCATTATCTGTTTACCCTCCAGGTTCGGTTTTTCCCTCGGACATAGCGAGGGATCCCACCTCTACCGCCTCAAGGGCAGTGTCCTGGAGCTTCAGACTCTTGGTCGGGGGATACAACTGGGGAGAATGACCAGTACCTCGCCCAGGCGGCCTCACCTGCTATGCTGAACAGGGGCCTTGTGGAGGGATGGGAAGAGTGGAAGGGATAGACAAGGAAGAGGGAAGGAAGCGGCCGTGGCCTTAAGTTAGGTACCGGTACCATCCCGGCATTCGCCTGGAGGAGAAGTGGGAAACCACGGAAAACCACTTCCAGGATGGCTGAGGTGGGAATCGAACCCACCTCTACTCAGTTGACCTCCCGAGGCTGAGTGGACCCCGTTCTAGCCCTCGTACCACTTTTCAAATTTTCGAGGCAGAGCCGGGAATCGAACCCGGACCTTCGGGGGTGGCAGCTAATCATGCTAAACACTACATCACATAATAATAATAATAATAATAATAATAATAATAATAATAATAATAATAATAATAATAATAATAATAATAATAATAATAATATTCCGCCTCTGTGGTGTAGTGGTTAGCGTGATTAGCTGCCACCCCCGGAGGTCCGGGTTCGATTCCCGGCTCTGCCACGAAATTTGAAAAGTGGTACGAGGGCTGGAACGGGGTCCACTCAGCCTCGGGAGGTCAACTGAGTAGAGGTGGGTTCGATTCCCACCTCAGCCATCTTGGAAGTGGTTTTCCGTGGTTTCCCACTTCTCCTCCAGGCGAATGCCGGGATGGTACCTACCATAAGGCCACGGCCGCCTCCTTCCCTCTTCCTTGCCTATCCCTCCCAATCTTCCCATCCCTCCACAAGGCCCCTGTTCAGCATAGCAGGTGAGGCCGCCTGGGCGAGTTACTGGTCATTCTTCCCAGTTGTATCCCCGACCAAGAGTCTGAAGCTCCAGGACACTGCCCTTGAGGCGGTAGAGGTGGGATCCCTCGCTGTGTCCGAGGGAAAAGCCGACCCTGGAGGGTAAACAGATGATGATGATGATGATGATGATAATAATAATAATAATAATAATAATAATAATAATAATAATACATTGAGATACGTACTAAACAGCATGCGGTTACCAGACGCAACACGCAATGTTGAAAGGCAGAATTATTGGGACCGTGGTGATAACACGTACAAATTGTAACTGAGTTTGGACATTATTCGCAGAGCACGTTGCTAGGCCTACTGGTAACGTAAGGCCCTAACGAAATGTAATGGACCTGAACGAGGCAAGAATAATATTTGGTACTAATCTATGGGACCATTGTAGGAGGGTACAAAGAAAACAGGTTTCACATCTAGTAGATGAAGTGGTGCGAATAAATTCACGCCCACGACGTGGAAAGGGCGCCTTTCAAAGCTGACCAATGAAAACGATTGTTCTTCCATTTCTAGGATAGTAGTATGTAAGTGCAAATGGTTTCTAGAGGACCCACTGCAATCGCTGTTGACGATTAAGATGCCAGGTACCATACCACCTGGACTACACGAAATAAAAAACATACGCCTAAACCCAGGATCGACCACTCGACCTCCTGCATGCTAACCCAAAACTCTATCCACTGCACCAACTGTACTATACGAGTACTGCCTGCTGACAGAGGTAGTTACCCTACATGTCGTTACAGTGTTGGCAGATTGCTAATCTTCAACGTCGTTTTTCTGCCGGATATACTCGCAAGATGAATTTTGTAAGATACATTTTTTTATTGCTATCATGTGAGGAGTCGCGCTGCGACGCCCGAGTGCGCGAATTACGCTTCACCCTGTATACATACTACCTTGCATCACGAAAACACGCAGTAAAAAATACAGCCCCGGTAATTTATATCAATTGCCGACCCCAAGTAACTATGAAAAGGCTATACCCGGAGGCCCGGGTTCTATTCTTTGTCTGTCCAAGGAATTTCATATTGTACTAAAAAGAAGTTTAAAAACAAAAGAAAGACACTTGTGAAATCCTTTGTCTGGAGTGTACTACTTTACGGACTACTGGAAAAAAGGACTAAACAAGATTTTCTAAAGGAAATCAATGAGCAACGGAGACTGATAAACGACATGGAAAGAATGAAGATAAAACTTGTGTCATACCCTGAGACATAATGACTTCCTAGTGAAAGTCATTGCAGGAAAAATACTAGGAAAGAAATGAAGAGGAAGACCAAGGAAGACATACTTCGAGGATTTCAGAAACTTGATGGAAATGAAGAGAAGAGAAGAGAAGAGAAGAGAAGAGAAGAGAAGAGAAGAGAAGAGAAGAGAAGAGAAGAGAAGAGAAGAGAAGAGAAGAGAAGAGAATGGTTGCAATGACAAGGCTTAGCCTTTAGATGATGATGATGATCATGATGACGAAACACTTGAACGCAGTTCACTCAGTCTCATAACACCAACCAAGGAGCTGAGAGGCATGGATGTGGTCATGAACGCCAACCAATATGGCTTATAGATACCGTCACGATGACCTCGTACTACTCAAATATCTGCAGATCATCTTGATGGGCAGCAGATGTCTTGGCAGGCCAGAGCCCTTAAGAGAGCCTTGTTCGTTGTTTTTTACGGGGAAACAAACAGATGTGTTGGTGACGAACACTTGAACATTACTACCAAACTCCTCTTCAGCTGTTCAGAAGAACCATAACATTCAGATACAATTCTAAAATATGTATTTTTTCTAGTACAATTTTCATACTTCCAACCTCATACAAAACTCAATGTACTCTGCACGGCCTAATAGCTGAAAACCAAAAATTACAATGTAAGTGGTCTTAAAAACGTTCAGATTCATCGTAAATTACTTCCTTCTTTGTGACAATAAGATGTGCACCTTCAGGCTAAAGTCATTAGGGGTTTCTGAGGAACTCATAAAATCGACTGCAATAGACAAACAACACAATTGTTTTATTCGGGTGCAATCGAGAGATTTTATGAGCCCCCGGTCAGTGTAACGATAATAGTTATTTCCTGAACTTGGCATTTAACCGGTATTCTGCCATGAACATTTCTTTATTAGCACATATTCCCGAGCAATGGAACCAATACAAAAGAATGTATGTATGTATGTATGTATGTGTGTATGTATGTATGTATGTATGTATGTATGTTTAGTCCTCAGCCCGAAGGCTGGTTGGATCCTTAACAGCTTCGCCGTCAGCTGTCTTAGATGGCCTAAGCATCACTGAAGAGGCATACTAGGGAAATGAGGAGTGAGGTAGTTTTCCGTTGTTTTCCTCACCATGCCAGAAGTTGCTGTTACATGCCAATCTGGCAGGCCTACCGAAATGCACACACCAACCGACCCTATGAGCAATATTTTCACGCCATTCATAGCAGGGACTGGCTGCATAAGGAATGGCATTACTAGCATCACTCATACCTCAGTCACTTTCATATTTTCAAAGCCAAGGATAAAGCTGAGACAGATCAATGAAAGTAACAAGATTACTCTAGCCCATACCAGAAGCCACAGTGCAAACACTAGATTCCGCCAGCAAAGGCTTATAGATTCATAATTGTAAGTGGTAGTAATTTCTATTTATACCATTCGTAAGTAAATAGAAACCAGATTCACATTTTACTACATCTGGAGAATTTCATTGCCCTACGATGCACTCAGTATAAAACAGGAATTAATTTTCTTCCTGGTCTTTCCACAGTTACATGGAGTGGCCACTACATGTGTTATGAATGTTAATGGTATTCAGGTGTCCGGCTCCATGACTAAATGGTTAGGGTGATGGCCTTTGGTCACAGGGATCTCGGGTTCGATTCTAGGCAGTGTCGGGAATTTTATCATTAATTGGTTAATTTCGCTGGCACGGGGGCTGGGTGTATGTGTCGTCTTCATCATCATTTCATCTTCATCACGACGCGCAGGTCGCCTACGGGAGTCAAATCGAAAGGCCTGCATCTGGCGAGCAGAACTTGTCCTCGGACACTCCCGGCACTAAAAGCCATACGCCATTTCATTTCTTTTTCATGGTATTCAGGTGCACAGCATCCATTTTGCAGATGATATTGCTCTCTTAGCAAATTCTGAAAATGATACGAGTAGGATGCTAAAAACATTCAAGAAATCCTCAGAAAAATTTGAACTAAATTTAAAGAAAGCAAAATTCATTATAGTAGACAAAAGGAAGCCTACAGGTATAAAACAGTTAAAATTAAATAATGCACCGATAGAAGAAGTCACAAAATTCTCCTATTTGGGTAGTGTAATTACCTCGGATAACAGGTCCCTTTCAGAAAACATGAAGAAACAATAGTGGTAGCAAAACAAGCCTCCAAAATAAGATAACAACCATCTCAGTTCGGAGACCAGAAAATCATTTCTCAAGACCTTTGTTTGGAGTGTGCTACTCAATGGATGCGAAGCCTGAACATTAGGGAAACAGGAAGAAACAAAACTTGAGGCTGCTGAAGTTTGTGTTTGGAGAAGAATTACAAAAGCAAGTTTGATGGATAAAAAAACAAACCACCTTCTTTCAAAGTACGTAAAAGAGGATCGATGTTTATTAAATACGATAAAGAAGAGGAAAACGAAGTTTTTGGACACGTACTGAAACATGCCTCTCTTCTCCAAACCAACACTGAAGGTAAAGTCCCAGGGCCCCAGGGGACGACCAAGTATGTCATACATCAGGAGCTCCGTCAGTGAACTGGTGTGTGGTTCATATAGCAACATGAAGAGGCTAGCAGAAGATCGTCAGATGTGACATTGCCTTTAGTAAATGATGATGATGCCTTCCCTCGCACCAACCCACTGCTGAGGGAAGAACTAACTATTACATATTTTCTGTTGTGGCTGGTAGTGTGATCTGTTGTATGTGGATGTACACTGACTGAGCAAATGTCATGGGATAGCGGAGCACTGATGCGCAGATGTGTTGTCTGCACACCACACTCCCCCTGTGCCAGTGGCAGTTGTATAGGAAACCTTGTGAGCAGTGGCTGTGCATGTGACAGGTGTAACATGGAACGTCGTCGTGAGCTGACACCGTTCGAATGGGGTATGGTGGTCGGTGCCCGACGGATGGGAAGTGCGATTTCGGAAGTGGTGCGGGAATTCGGATTCACACGATCAACCGTGTCCAGGGTGTATCGTGAATGGCTGAATGCTGGTGTCGCCGTCCACAATAGACGAACGACCGGCCATCCACCACCCTCGATGACCGTGACCGGCGACATCTGAGACGGATTGTCAATAGTGACAGACGGGCAACCCTGCAACAAATCACGGCTCAGTTCAACACAGGCCGTGCTAGACACGTCTCCCAGTGGACAATCCGTAGGAACATGGGTTCTATGGGGTATGGGAGCCGGCGCCGCACACGGGTGCCACTATTAATCCAACGTCATCGGGCACAATGACGCGTATTTGTCGCCAGTCACCAGGGATGGACACTGGAACAATGGCGTAACGTGATATGGTCGGACGAATCACGATTTCAACTGCACCATGCCGATGGGAGGCACCGTGTATGGCGCAGACCACATGCAGCGATGGATCCCGCCTGCCTTGAAGGTGTGCTCCAGGGCGCTGGTGTCTCTGTTATGGTCTGGGGTGCATTTTGCTGGTATGGAATGGGCCCCCTAGTTGTTCTGGAAGAGACTTTGAATGGTACGCGGTATGTTGAGCTGCTCGGAGACCATCTCTCCCATTTTTGGCCTTCCAGCGCCCAGACGGTTCTGCGGTGTTTCAAGATGATAACGCGCTGCCACATCGCTCCCACGTCGCCCGGGAATGGTTCCAGGAACATACAGCGGAGCTCCAATGACTGCCATGGCCACCCAGGAGCCCCGATATGAACCCTATCGAGCATATCTGGGATGTCCTGGAACGCAGGCTCTGTGCCATGGATCCTGCACCCACGAACAGACCAGCATTGGCGGCCGCTCTGCAAACGATTTGGTGTCAGCTGGGTCCAGAGGACTACCAGGGACTTGTCGACTCACTTCCACAACGTCTCACTGCAGTTCTCAGGGCCAGAGGAGGCTCCACACGCTATTAGGTGACTATCCCATGACATTTGCTAAGTCAGTGTATATTAAGATGATTGCAAACAACCAATTCCCAAGTCAGACTAATTAATTAAAAGTCGCTGGCCCGGCCGTGTATCGAACCAAGGTCTCTCGGAACCTAAGACAATTTTGTTGATCATTAAGCCAAGGAACCGGTCTTAGACCAGAAATAAGTAGCAGGTAAATTTCTGCGCTCAAAGGCGGAAGATAAACAGCCAACCACTTTATACCACTTATACGGGAGGTTCACAGAGTTGTCGGTGAGAATTACTTTAATAAAGCAAAGCAACAAAATAATATCGAGTACTGCGTTTCACAACCGCCTGTAGCTCATAATTATGGAAACAATTTTCATGTATTTGCATACTCTTCCTCGGACTTAAATCCCTATGCTTAAGCCTAAGCATTATCTATAGGAATTTCCACTTTTTTGAGTTTGTTAAAAAATACTTTTTAAGTTGCATATAACTGCATTTTTTGCCTACTTTTATAAATGCATCATATTTTTATGCGACTTATTGATAGCATTTTCAAAGTGTGTTTTCGCCGGGCTGAGTGTCTCTGACGGTTGAGTCCTGAGAGAAGGGGACGGAACGAAACTTGCACAGTAGTAGTAGTAGTATTAGTAGTAGTAGTAGTATCAGCAGCAAATACACAATAGATAATGCGTCCCACTTCGCAACATATCGCAAGACGTTGGCTGTTAGCGTACCTAGCGGCCTGGCCTTGAAGAGGGAGTGTAGTAGTCATATCGATCAGCTGACGTAGTGTCAAATTTTGTTCTTGGATTTGCGCGACGAAGACTATTTTCGTCAAAATTTAATTTATCCACAGACAAAAGGTTTTTAGAATTACACTGAGACAATTTGAACAATGTCTGGTAAGGTTTGCGCTGCAGTAACTTCGAACTTGTGAAGCTATCGAAAACTTTCTTCCGCTTTCCTCGAGACATAATATTGTAAGATTGCATTTGGAAATATAGGGCATGTACTTATGCATAGTGCCTGAAGACAAATTCTGACTTCAGGAGATTCTCGTAGGAAAGTGACAGAACACAGGCCATTGGCAAACATTGTTTTATTATGGGATAGACAGCAAATACACAAGATTACGTACAAAGGACAAGTCTGCACTGGTTACAGACCTTCGAAATAATCACCCATGGTTTCCACTGTGGGTTGCCAGAGGTGGGGCAGGCGCTGAATACCATTCGCTGAATGTGCATCGCTAACGTGTGACACCTCTCTCCGAAATGCTGTTACAATGTCCTCGTTGTTAGCAAACCGTTGTCCACGTAATGGCTTCTTGACTTTGGTTGTTAGATCATAGTCACATGGGCTCAGATCAGGCGAATAAGGCGGTTGTGGAAGAACCTCCCATCCCCACCGTTGTAAACGACACTGAACGATGGCTGCTGTATTGTTGCCGCTTGTATTGCTATATGTTCTTGAAATTCCGCTAGAATCCAGCGCCGGTCCTCATGTAAACACTGATCGATCACTATTATCCGTGCATCTTTGTCCATGGACACTGGTCGGCCTGGGCCAGGCAAATCGGCAGTTGATACTCTACCCCGTTTGAACGTCTCCATCCACCTCGCCGCTGTTCTATAGGGCATGGCATGCACACCTAATGCTTCCCGCAGCTCTGCATGGCATTGGCGTGCTTTTCTGCCGTGGAGAACTGCTATTTTAATATACGATCGTTGCTCCTGCCTGTTGACTTCCATTTTGTGACGCTCTCACGCACACACTGAACTTAACGGCATGTTAAGACCCACACTGTTGTGTACATACACCATCTAGTGGCATCATACGCAAGTACATAGCGTACGTTTCCAAATGCATATCTTAGATTTTCCGTGTTGTCTCCTGTTCGCGAGAAAAAAAAAAAATAGTTGCCATGGCTTATGACTCGACCTACGTATTAGTGTACACCCCATATTAGGTTTAACATTTAGTTGTCAACAAGTATGCTTATCTTAGATTAATATATAAATCGAAAGGGAAGAACAACTAAGGAGGAAGAATTGAAATGGTAACGTGGTCCTTAGAAGGCCGGAACGCAAGAATAAGAAGAAGAAGAAAAAGAAGAAAGCACACAGTGACCTACAAGTTACATTTATAGATTAGATTGCAGGTTTTGTTGCAGGTGTAATCAATAAGTCTCATATTTGAGAGTCTATTTTAGGTTCTAAAATAACATTTTAGAACCCACAAATCCGAGGTCAAATAATCACTATTCCATGTCTCTGTGGAGGTTGGTATGGCATTGTGTTGTCTGGATATGAAGAAAAAAGTGTTGGAACTAACACAAACACCCAGTCCCCGAACCTGAAGATGTAATTTGACGCGATTAAAATTCCCGACCCGGAAGGGAATAGAAGACGGAACCCTCTGAAACGAAGGGCTCAACGCTAACCATTCAGCAAAGGATTCGGGCAAGAAAATATTTGGTGAGTTTCATTATATCTATCGGTATTAACGTTCAATTCTCGTAGTCGAACAAAGCAAAAATCATTATTGATTTTCATTGTTTCTCTCAATTTTAACATGCAACATTTGTAGTTTCAAATTTGACGCCTGATGTTTAAGGACGGGCCACCAGGTGCGCCACTGTCAACAAGTCTCTCAGTTTCAATTACTGCATTGATGGAGTGAAAGTATCATTGTAAGTACCTAGGTGTTAATACAAGGAAAGATCTTCAGTAGGGTAATCACATAAATATGATTGTACATAAAGGGTATAGATCTCTGCACGTGGTTATGAGGGTATTTAGGGGTTGCAGTAGGTATGTAAAGGAGAGGGCATTTAAGTCTCTGGTAAGACCCCAACTAGAGTATGGTTCCAGTGTATGGGACCCTCACCAGGATTACTTGATTCAAGAACTGGAAAAAGTCCAAAGAAAAGCAGTTCGATTTGTTCTGGGTGATTTCCGACAAAGGAGTAGCGTTACAAAAATGTTGTAAAGTTTGGGCTGGGAAGACTTGGGAGAAAGGAGACGAGCTGCTCGACTAAGTGGTATGTTCCGAGCTGTCAGCGGAGAAATGGCGTGGAATGACATTAGTAGACGAATAAGTTTGAGTGGTGTCTTTAAAAGTAGGAAAGATCACATTATGAAGATAATGTTGGAATTCAAGTGGACATATTGGCGCAAATATTAGGGATTAGTTAGGGATTGGAATAACTTACCAAGGGATACGTTCAATAAATTTCCAATTTCCTTGCAATCATTTAAGAAAAGACTAGGAAAACAACAGATAGGGAATCTGCCACCTGGGTGACTGCCATAAATGCAGATCAGTATGTATTGATTGATTGATTGATTGATTGATTGATTGATTGATTGATTGATTGATTGATTGATTGATTGATTGATTGATTGATTGATTCTTTAGTACGGGAGAATATGGAAGTATTGTCTATAGTGTATTTAGTAGTAGTAGTTTTTGTTGTGGCAGGGGAAAATCTTTTAAAGACACCACTCTGTGTGGGAGTTGGATTTCCACCAAATAAAAACCCCTGCCCTCTTCACTCAGCCGCTTCTGGAACTGCTTGACGGCATGACACCAGAATGGAGTGATTTATATTATTTTCCTCTTTCTTTCCCTTCTTTCTCTTACGTCCCCACAATGGATGTTGCCATTGCCTTTACTGTGTTCCTGGCAAGTGGGCTCTCCAACATGATCTGAACCAGATTCCCTGGCGTGAGTCATCGTCCAAGTTGGTGGCAGGCTTTCCTTCGTCCTTCTTCCCATCGAACACAGTAGAAAACAGTGTGTTCTACTGTATCCCTTTCAGAACAGTACCAACAACCATCTCCCTGCGTCTTTCCCATCTTCATGGCGTAGTAGTAGTAGTAGTAGTAGTGGTAGATTATCTCATGGGCTTGATATGTCTGAGTTGCCTTGATGTGGTGGATGTTTTCTTGTTTGAACGTATTTAAACATTGTTGGTAATTGTTAGTGCCTTTTCGCGTCATTATTCACATTCAGGTGGTGGTGGTGACTTTTGTTTTAAGAGCAAGCAAACCACGTAACCATACGCTTTTTCGCATTCATGATTAGAAAGTTTAAATTTTAAAATCGCCTTCGCCCACTGAACAATTTTGTCTTAAGCGCTCTAAGAGATGCATGCAGATGAAAATAAACAGGTCAAATGCACTGAGTCTACATCGAATCAAGTTTCTTTTCAAAAATCTATTTGCGACTGGTCAATGAAGTGGTGTATGGTTTATAGAGCCGGGAGTGTCCGAGGATATGTTCGGCTCGCCAGATGCACCCGTAGGCGACCTGTGCGTCTTGATGAGGATGACATGATGATTAAGACGATACATACACCCAGCCCCCATGCAGCGAAATTAACCGATGATGGTTAAATCCCCGACCTCGCCGGGAATCGAAGCCGGGACCCCTGTGACTAAAGGCCAGCACGCTAACCAGTTAGCCATGGAGCCGGACTGCGACTGGTAAAACATATTAAGTCATTCAGTGACATATTCCGTTAAAACTATTAGTTAAACTTCCTTAGCTATGAAAAATACGATTTCAGCTACGCAGCCCTATTCTAGAAATGAAATGAAATTGTGGAACTTTTGCTCGTGGATACCTTTCCTAATTATCTCTCTTTTTATCCAAACCTTGCTGCCCTTCAACTTCTACGCACTATCCAAAATTCCGCTTGCCATTAGTAAAGAAACAAACTTAATTCTAACAGGTTTCTTCCCCTATTCTTTCCCATCCTGTACAAAACTTGGCAGTACAGTCAATGCCTATACTCTCTCTTATTAGCTTTAAGACTGAGTTCATCAATTCCATCATGGACTCTCCAGTTTTCTCTGAGCCGTAAGTAATAATATTTCATCTTTCCGTGTCTTCCTCCGTTCTTCTGCTATCCCGCCATTGAACTACCTGAACTTGTTCTTCTAGCGCCTTAATCCTCTGATTTAATATCCCTCTTTTTCTTTCTCTTCTATTATCTTCTCCTTTATTTCTGTTACTTCTTTGGTTAAGCTTTCCTCTCGTTAATTTGTTGAGAATGCACCTCGAACATTTCTTTGGTCTGGTCAGCCTGAGAATCTTCACGCAGAGCTTCCTTGATTTTCTCCATGTCCTCCCAAGAAAATGGGTCTGGGCTCATCTCGACGCCTACAACGACTAATAGAGTAGTCACTACAGTTTCCTCCAACAACAATTCTGCCAGGCCTATTTCCTATTTTCCACTCCGTCTTGATCAACTTGGCTCAGCTGTGCCATCGCCTTACCGCACTCCTATATTGCTGATACATCCATACTCTTTCTCTACACTTCCGAATCGTTACCACACACGTCTGCTCACTAGTCAGCTCAGCGAAGACTGAGATTCTCTAATAAAGAAATATAATCTTATTGCGAGAGCAGATGTTAGCAATGAAATACTGTGAAAATTTCCACACTTATTTTTCTCAAGTGCAAGATTTTTGAATATAGCATGCATTCGGGAGTCCCGAAGATGGTTTTCCATGATTTCTCATTTTTTATATCAGGCAAATACTTGAGTTATGTCTCAATTAACTCCGCGGTCACTTCCGCCGCTTTCAAATCCTTTCATGCCTCGATGACACAGAAAATTCCGTTATTATTATTATTATTATTATTATTATTATTATTATTATTATTATTATTATTATTGTAGAAGTCAACAGCCCATGGACTGGTTCATGCAGCTCTCCATGCCACCCTATCATGCGCTAACCTTTTCATGTCTACGTAACTACTGCATCCTACATCTGCTTTAATCTGCTTGTCATATTCACGCCTTGGTCTACCCCTACCGTTCTTACCACCTACACTTCCCTCAAAAACCAACTGAACAAGTCCTGGGTGACTTAAGATGTGTCCAATCATTCTATCTCTTCTTCTGGTGAAATTTAGCCAAATCAACTCTTCTCCTCAATTTGATTCAGTATATCTTTCTTCGTGATTCAATCTAGCCATGTCACCTTCAGCATTCTTCCCTAACACCACATTTAAAAATGTGTTTCACTTCCATACAATGCCAGGCTCCAGATGAAAGTCTTCAGAAACATCTTTCTAATTCCTATATCAATGTTCGAAGTGAGCAAATTTCTTTTCTTAAGAAAGGTCTTCCTTGCTTGTACTAGCCTGAATTTTATGTCCGCCTTACTTCTGCCATCGTTTGTTATTTTACTGCAAAAGTAACAACAATATTCATCTACTTCCTTTAAGACTTTTCCTAATCTAATTTTACCCGCATCTCCTGACTTGGTTCGACTGCACTCCATTATTTTTGTTTTGGACTTATTTATTTTCATCTTATACTCCTTACCCAAGTGTCCGCCAATACCATTGAGCAGTTTCTCCAAATCTTCTGCAGTGTCAGAAAAAAAAAATTGCCATCGGAAAATCTCAGGGTTTTGATTTTTTCTCCTTGGATTGTGATTCTATTATTATTATTATTATTATTATTATTATTATTATTGTACCGGGCGGTACACCTCCACTCCGCTAATTTAAAATGTGCGCCAGTTGAAACTCCTCTGCTGGAGGAAGTCTGAACTTTATCTACGCTATTAATTCTCTACTTTCTCAGAAGATGTCACCACGTGGAAAATTTTGAGTTTTTGAACTGTGTCATTTTTGATGTGGTTTTGTTTCGCTTGAAGTAAGAAGTGTGAACTTTCTCTTCTAGAGGACACTACTGAAGATCAACAATAGTGCAACCTAGTGCGAAGTCAAAGAACTATTTTGTTGGAGAAATTTTTATTTCAAATGTTTGTCTTTGCTAAAAAAATTTTCAGTTATTGTTTAAGTTGGCTGTATACCCCTCTCTTTCCCCTTGTTTTGCATTTAACCAATCCTGAATTTCTTTGAGTTATTTCCGACCAATCCGATGTATCTTCCCCCAACTTGGATATGTTTCTGTACCCGAGCCAATAAAAGTTTGCGGGAGGGTGTTTTCATTCCCCTAACGCCTAGAAACTTCCGCGAGAGTATTTAAACTGCTGATTTTAGGGTCTCCGGGCCACTTCTGTTCCATCTTTCAGTGTATAAAGTACATAGCAGGAGGCGGGAAGCGCCTCTTTCCTCGGCAGCGGTCAGCAATAAGGTAATGGCCGATTAATAAATTCTTTCTTTGCTAGCTCAGCAGTTTAACTTTCGGGGCGGGTTCGAAGCGTTCCACTATGTAACCTTTTCCTAAAATGTAACTACTCTTTTCATCTATTCTCTTGTAAAGCTACATTCCGGGATAGAGAGTGCTAACCCTCTCGAGCTCCCACTGATATTGTTTTGAGGTGAACTTACTTTTCTCAACCTATTCTTCGTTAATGTAAAACAAATCGTTCTCTTCTTAAGTCACCTCTTTAGTATGGGATCAGCCCTTGTATTAACGGCCTAGCGCCAAGTAGGTCTTAATCAAAGTGTATTAGGAGTGCAAGTTCGCCTCCTCTCTAATTGTTATTTTAGAGGTCATTTAATTAACATTCTTTTCGTTTTATAGACCTCAGTAGATTGGGTATTTTACCCCTGTGTTTATGTCCGTTGAGGACAGCTTGAAGGTGAAGTTTGGTGTGGCCTGGGAGAGGCTTAAAATTGAGAGCGAGTGGCTCTTTTGAGTGTGGTATGCCTCGAGGAGGCTTTTCAGTGTAATTCGGAGCAAGGGCTCCTAGGTATGAATGGGGTTTTCTGCCCCTCTGTTAAAACTTGTGTTTGGGGTAAAACTGAGCTGATTGCCCAAACATTGTGAATTCGGGGCGCGAAGCCCAAATTCTGTAAATATTGTAACTACCTTATTTGACTTGCTACTCTGTATCTGCCATGCTTGTTACTTATTTATTTTGAAAGGAAAATATAACCTTATTAAATTTTAAATTTAGTTTACATGCTCTATAATTTCGTAGCTTGAGATCCATTCACACCCGCACCTTCTTTCACCTCTACCTACCGCTAAAACACGGTAACAATTATTATTATTATTATTATTATTATTATTATTATTATTATTATTATTATTATTATTATTATTATTATTATTATTATCTATATATTAAAAGAGCTTTGGCAAATCCATCCGTCCGTTCTACTGGACCGATTTGCTTCATTTTTAGTTTATTCTCTCCGGAATTACCTGTCGGTGAATCATGAGACATTGATAGGTCTCTAAGATCATCCAACATTGAATAATCATAAAATCAAATCATTAAATGATCATTCCAAACATTGCAGGCGAAGGCTTATCCTAACCCGCAATACATTCTCTACTTAGCAGGTTGCTAAGCGACTAACACTTTCATTAACATTCTGATTTATGTGCTTTTCATCCTTAGTAATGTCACTGCATGCAGCGATGTTTGATTACTACCTGTCAAGCCAGAGAGTATACACTACCTCTGGTCACGGAAGAATAATATTCCCTGCTAGATACTCCTTGATTCTCTAACCTTTCCCAGTTTCCAAATACGAATATATTCAACAGATGGCAGAACGTTCCTAATACCATTCATTTTGCTAAGAGAAAAAAGTCTACGTACAAACAGACCCCACATCAAGACATACGCCTTAGACATTACCTGGCAACTTCTATTGAAGGATAACCTAGCTACACTAGAAAGAATAGTGGCCAAGTATCTTAAAAAAGTTCTCTGTCTTGCAAAAAACGCTCCTTCGAGACTAACCTATGAGCTCACACGACAACCGTCCTATATGTTATAAAAGAACTGGGATTAAAATTACCTTCTGTGACACAATACCAAGCTTTACATCAAGAATTGCAGGATAAGAAAGCGAATATCTATATATATAAAATAAGAGTTAGGCGTAGGGACGTGTCGCACCCTTCGCCCAGTGGGAAACCACTGCAGTCAGCCACCCGAGTACCGGCTGGAAAACCGAAGCGTGAGGTTTGGAGGAAATGCCAGCCTGAGCTGAACATCAAGCTGGGGCTAACAACCTCAGTCGTATAACTGGACAGTCCCGAGCTGTCCCAACAAACATTCAATTTAGCTCATGGAATGGATCGCACTGTAGAATTGAGATTACCCCAGGGGGACAATCCCCCCTCAAACAAAGTTGACGCAAGCAGGCCTTCGGATTCTGGGGGACCTGCCAGAATGTGCGAATGGGAAGAAAGAAGAGAAAGGATGAAGAGGTTCTGGGAGGAGAAGAAGAAAATGCAATCCATGAAGGAGCTGTCCGTGGTCCTACAGAGGCCGTAACGCAAGAAGAAGAAGAAGAAGAAGAAGAAGAAGAAGAAGAAGAAGAAGAAGAAGAAGAAGAAGAAGAGTGTTGTCTGTACATTGCTCAGAATTTAAAAAAGAATGGTATTTGTGTACCGGTCGTGTCCACAGTAGCAAGGAAATGCACTTTTTAATTTTCCATAATTTCTGTCCGTCTGTCTGTCTGTATGTATGTACACGCATCACGAGAAAATGGCTGAAGAGAACTTAATGAAAATCGGTATGCAAAGTCGGGGAATAAGTCGCTACAATCTAGGCTATAAATAATTTTATTCACGCTGAGAGAAATGGTAGTTTAGGGGAAGGCCTAAAAATTCATTCTCAAATATTTACGTTATTAGTGGTCCTATCTTAATGAAAATCGGTATGCAAAGTCGGGGAATAAGTCGCTGTAATCTAGATCATAAAACATTTTATTCACGCTGAGAGAAATGGTATTTTAGGGGAAGGCCTAAAATTTCATACTCAAATATTTACGTTATTAGTATGAAAATCGGTATGTAAAGTCGGGGAATAAGTCGCTACAGTCTAAGCCGTAAATTATTTTATTCACGCTTAGTGAAATGGTAGTTTAGAGGAAGGCCTTAAATTTAATTTTCAAGTACTGTATTTGTTATTAGCGGTCGTATCCATAAATACTATATAGCTAAAGTTATATAGTATTAAATTTCCGATCATTTATCTTATACATCTTACCGTGCTGGTTGTGATCACAGAGATATTTATGAATTTGGATTTTTATTACAAAATCATGAGAAAATGGGTAAACATAATTTAATGAAAACCGGTATGTAAAGTCGGAGGAAAAGGAACTACAGTCTACGCTATAAATAATTTTATAAGACGCCCTAATGTCACAGAGTCGAAGAAAAACTAAATATGAAGGTCAACAATAAAGCTCGTAAAATTGATCAACAATAGCATTACATTGACCATTGTTTGTTATGATTTGCTTTGTTTCTTCTGTTGCCACTGATCTACGATAGATAAGTTTACTGCTGCGTACCGAATATTTTTTTTAAATTTGCTTTACATCGCACCGACACAGATAGGTCTTACGGCGACGATGGGATAGGAAAGGACTAGTAGTGTGAACGAAGCGGCCTTGGCCGTAATTAAGGTACAGCCCCAACATTTGCCTGGTTTGAAAATGGGAAGCCACGGAACACCATCTTCAGGGCTGCTGACAGTGGGGTTCGAATCCACTATCTCCCGGATGCAAGCTTACAGCTGCTCGTCCCTAATCATACGGCAAACTCGCCCAGTCGTACCGAGTGTAACAGGCTGCCTGAATATTGGCAGGAAGTAGATAAGGAGTTAGATAAATTTCTTCTTTAGCATGCCATTCCTCTGGTTCACAAATTTTCTGATACTACTGGTACGTAACATAATGATTCATCATAGCATTCGAGCTATTCAATCCCTACTCTGAGGCACTGATTGGAATGAGCAGTGTGCATATTTAACGGAATAATGGCAGAGGAGTGTTCACGGCTATCTGCGGCCTGGTCACTCCAGTTCTGGAACTTTGGACTGTTAGATCTGCACCGTAGTACTGTTTGTTAAAAGTGAGAAAATGTGAGGTTCTTCATTTGATCGAGTATTTTATATGATAACGTTGTTTTTAATCGCTGCATTCCTACTGACGTTTTTGTAATGACCTATATTGACTTCAGTTAGGAAAACCACAAAGACAGTCTTTCTGAGAATCCCGTAGCGAAGCACGGGTGCATCAGCTAGTATGGATATACTTTTAAGAAATAGACGACATGATGTCAGAATGGATGTATTCTGACTACGAAATCCGGCTTCTTATTAATAGATTCATAAAACTATTGTAAAGGGCAGGAAAAACAATACGTGAGTCATATCAGGACGAGTATTATTATTATTATTATTATTATTATTATTATTATTATTATTATTATTATTATTATTATTATTATTAATGAGAAAATAATATAGAAATGAATACTATCGGGACTGGAAACATTGGTCTTAATGTCAAATAAAGTGAATCGTCCTCAATACAACAAGCGGAATCAGAAACCTTACCTTCTGTTTGCAGTGTAGAGCACTCGACCAGAGAACAGTGAAATATAATGCGAAGCTCTTACAGAATGTACCTTTTATTTCACTAGCTTATTTACTCTCAATTCTTATAAAGCAAAACACATCATTCCGAAGACTAATATGGGACCATTGGTATTCGATAATGAGGTCATGAATTACAAATGTACTCATGGAGTATAAGGTAAAGAAAATAAAAGGTAGCGCGCAGAGTAGCGTTAAGGGTTTAAGGTTTATTGATATTGGCTTTCTGACAGAACTCATTGCAGTGCTATAAGGAATCCTGTCTTCTTCATAAATGAACCCAACATAGCTACCTGAGACACCTCTAAACTAGTGTTGGTGTTCACTTTGAATACATATAAGTGATCTCCTGAATCATGAGTGTTATCATTTTATTGTCGGCGACTATTAAACTTTCGGAAGGCGTCTTTGCATCGCCTAGATACTTTCAAAACAGCGTATGCTGTATGGTATATTATGAGGATATATTATAGTTCCGAAAGATCCTGCAGGGGTATGTGTGTCTGCAAAGGAATTATCATAGTGATAATGTTATTGACTAGCTGCATTACTCGCAGTTGACGGCACAGTCATATAGAATGTGCAAAGTTATGTAACTTCCCAGCCGTCTCTGTGGTGTAGTGGTTAGCGTGATTAGCTGCCACCCCCGGAGGCCCGGGTTCGATTCCCGGCTCTGCCACGAAAATTTGAAAAGTGGTATGAGGGCTGGAACGGGGTCCACTCAGCCTCGGGAAGTCAACTGAGTAGAGGTGGGTTCGCTTCCCACCTCAGCCATCCTGGAAGTGGTTTTCCGTGGTTTCCCACTTCTCCTCTAGGCGAATGCCGGGATGGTACCTAACATCCTTCCCTCTTCCTTGCCTATCCCTTCCAATCTTCCCATCCCTCCACAAGGCCCATGTTCAGCATAGCAGGTGAGGCCGCCTGGGCGAGGTACTGGTCATTCTCCCCAGTTGTATCCCCGACCAAGAGTCTGAAGCTCCAGGACACTGCCTTTGAGGCGGTAGAGGTGGGATCCCTCGCTGTGTCCGAGGGAAAAGCCGACCCTTGAGGGTAAACAGATGATGATGATGATGATGATGATGTAACTTCCCAGCTACTTTCCTCCAATATTCAGACATCGTGTTTTACTCGGGACGCAACAGTAATTCCATCCATCGGAGATGAGTGACAGCAAAAGAGACAAACCAAATCACAACAATGGTCAATATAATGTTACTGTTGTACATTTTGTGAGCTTCCGATATTGTAGGCCTTCACATCTAGTTTTCTTCCGACTCTGGGATATTTGAGCATCTAATGTGATCTAACATTCATCCATGACCCGCTCTTGTATTTTTAGTCAAGGACCGTTCCTTTATATTTTTTCACTATTTTTCTTGTCCGACTCGTTGGCTGAATGGTCAGCGTACTGGCCTTCGGTTCAGAGGGTCCCGGGTTCGATTCCCGGCCCGGTCGGGGATTTTAACCTTAATTGGTTAATTCCAATGGGCCGGGGGCTGGGTGTTTGTGCTGTCCCCAACATCCCTGCAACTCACATACCACACATAACACAATCCTCCACCACAATAACACGCAGTTACCTACACATGGCAGATGCCGCCCACCCTCATCAGAGGGTCTGCCTTACAAGGGCTGCACTCGGCTAGAAATAGACACACGATATTTAAAAAGAAAAAGATTTTCCATGTCGATACGAACCAATGACCACACGGTTTTACACCTTAAGACAATCATGAAAAAAAACTATCGCCAGTTAACACGATTAAAGAAACATCCATTTTAACAATGATCGACGTTGATATGGACAAAGCAACAAAATTATAAATTCATGAATTCTATTATATTTGGTATAGTAAATCTGTAGGTATTAAGACAAATGAATGGAACTTGTATTCTCTAAAACTCTTGTTATAAAATACGTTTCGATAGAACCAATAACATAGGCATTGAAAAAAATTACATTTTAGGCACCTTCTCCTAAACTACAATTTCATCCAGCACGAACAAAACTCCGCCTCTGAAGTGTAGTGGTTAGTGTGATTAGCTGTCACCCCCGGAGGCCCGGGTTCGATTCCTGGCTCTGCCACGAAATTCGAAAAGTGGTACGAGGGCTGGAACGGGGTCCATTCAGCCTCGGGAGGTCAACTGAGTAGAGGTGGGTTCGATTCCCACCTCAGCCATCTGGAAGTGGTTTTCCGTGGTTTCTCACTTCTCATCACCATCATCATCATCATCTGTTTACCCTCCAGGGTCGGTTTTTCCCTCGGACTTCGCGAGGGATCCCACCTCTACCGCCTCAAGGGCAGTGTCCTGGAGCTTCAGACTCTTGGTCGGGGGATACAACTGGGGAGTATGACCAGTACCTCGCCCAGGCGGCCTCACCTGCTGTGCTGAACAGGGGCCTTGTGGAGGGATGGGAAGATTGGAAGGGATAGGGAAGGAAGCGGCCGTGGCCGTAAGTTAGGTACCATCCCGGCATTCACCTGGAGGAGAAGTGGGAAACCACGGAAAACCACTTCCAGGATGGCTGAGATGGGAATCGAACCCACCTCTAGTCAGTTGACCTTCCGAGGCTGAGTGGACCCCGTTCCAGCCCTCGTACCACTTTTCAAATTTCGTGGCAGAGCTGGGAATCGAACCCGGGCCTCCGGGGGTGGCAGCTAATCACGCTAACCACTACACCACAGAGGCGGCTTCCCACTTCTCTTCCAGGCAAATGCCGGGATGGTACCTGACTCTTAAGGTCACGGCCGCTTCCTTCCCTCCTCCTTGTCTATCCCTTCCAATCGTCCCATCCCCCACCCAGGCCCCTGTTCAGCATCGCAGGTGAGGCCGCCTGGGCGAGGTGCTGGTCATCCTACCCAGTTGTATCCCCCGACCCAGAGTCTGGAGCTCCAGGACACTGCATTTGAGGCGGCAGAGGCGGGATCACTCGCAGAGTCCGAGGGAAAAACCGACCCTGGAGGGTAAACAGATTACGATACGATACGATACGAACAAAACTTATTTACAGCCTAGACTGTGGTACCTTATTGCCAGACTGTACATACCGATTTTCCTTAAATTCTGTTCACCAAATTTTTCGAGGTTCGGCGTTGATATGGACTTAAAGACAGAAATCGAGATTCATGAATATATCTGTTATCGTAGCCGGTGCGGTAAAAAGGTACACATAAATCATCGTAAATTTAATACTATATAACTGTAGTTATGTAGTATTTATCGACAGGACTACTGATGAGAGAAATATTCAAAAATTAAATTTTAGGCCTTCCCCTATACTACAATTTCACCCAGCGTGAATGAAATTATTTATAGCCTAGATTGTATTGTCTCATTCCCCGACTTTGCATACAGATTTTCATTAAATTCGCTTCAGTCATTTTCTAGTTATACCCGTGCATACATAGAGACAGACAGAAATGACGGAAAATTAAGAAGTCCATTTCCTTGTTACTGTGGACATGACCGATACTGAAATACCATTCTTCTTTAAATTCTGAGCAATGTATAGGGGCTGCTTGGCCGAGGCGGTAAAGGCGTGCTCGGTTCGCCCGGAAGGACGTGGGTTCGAATCCCCGTCAGGAAGTCGTAAAATTCAAGAAACGAGATTTCCAATTCCGGAGGTGCGTATGGCCCTGAGTCTCACTCAGCCTACACCAAAAAATGAGTACAGGTTAATTCCTGGGTGTAAAGGCGGCCGGGCGTAGAGCTAACCACTCTACCCCATCACGTGCCGAGGTTAACAATGGTGGAAGCCTTTACCTTCCACTCCTCCATGGGCCTTTATGGCCTGTATGGAGATGACTTTGCTTTGCTTTGCTTTGAACAATGTATAGACGAAACTCTTATATACAGGGTGAAGCGAAATTCGCGCACTCGGGCGTCGCAGCGCGACTCCTCACATGCCAGCAATAAAAAAAATCTCTCTCACTAAAGTTCGTCCTGCGAGTATATCCGGCAGAAAAAGAACGTTGAAAAGTAGCAATCTGGCAACACTGTAACCACATGTAGGGTAACTACCTCTGTCAGCACGTAGTAGTTGTGTTGTACAATTGGTGCAGTGGATAGAGTTTTGGGTTAGCATGCAGGAGCTCGAGGGTTCGATCCTTGGTTGAGGCGCACTTTTTATTTGCTAATTTCCATCGGACACTACATACTGTACTGCCGTAAGACAACGTTTCTTAGGTCACATGTATCCTACATTTACAAAATATGGTTAAGCTGAACACGTTGTAACGCATCTAGTAGATGAAGAGATGCGAACAAATTCTCGCCCACGACGTGGAAAGGGCGTCTTTCAAAGCTGACCAATGAAAACGAATGTTCGTCCATTTCTAGGATCGTAGTATGTAAGTGCAAATTGTTTCTAGAGGAGGCACTGCAATCGCTGTTGTCGATTAAGATGCCAGATACCGTACCACCTGGACTACATTTACGAAATAAAAGACATACGCCTCAAACCAGGATCGACCCCTCGACCTCCTGCATGCTAACCCTAAACTCTATCCACTGCACCAATTGTACAACACAACTACTACGTGCTGACAGAGGTAGTTACCCTACAAGTGGTTACAGTGTTGCCAAATTGCCACTCTCCAACGTCCTTTTTCTCCCGGATATACTCGCAGGACGAACGTTTGTGAAATATTTTTTTTTGCATATGAGGAGTCGCGCTGCGACGCCCGAGTGCGCGAATTTCGCTTCACCCTGTATATATCTATATTGTACATGCCACACTAATGTCTTTTATGATTTTCGAAGACGCCGAGGTGCTACATTATTTTTCCCCGCTAATAAATTTACCGATGCGAGGCTGGCGTATTTGAGCACCTTCAAATACCACTTGACTGACTTGGAATCGAACCCACCAACTTAGGCCCAGGAAACCAGCGTTCTACAATCGCTGAGGAAAATAAATATTCAATACTCTCAAGATGGTGAACATGCACGAGATGCCTTCAGATGGGTTCATTATGTTAAAAATTTCTGGTTATGTATGACCCTGCAACGTATATTTCTTCTCGCAGGATAATATGCCCACAATATTGCAACTCTGTGTAAATATTTGGGTACACATACATGGAACATCTGATAGATATTATTATTATTATTATTATTATTATTATTATTATTATTATTATTATTATTATTATTATTATTATTATTATTATTATTATTTACCGTATACAACATCTTAAGAATAATTCTATCCAGAGACCTCCTGATGATCAGCGCTCTAATGAGTCGTGCTCCAAGCTGACATAATCTCCCTTCTTCACTCCTCACCAGATGATGGACAATGGCCTCCCGATACCTTCACTAATGAATGCTATGACTCGACATCTTCTTTCACTGCTACCGAGCGGATGAGAATGTTGCATTACAGACTTCATCCTTTGTCAGACATTATGCCTTCGATTTTTGCACGGTAAATAAGAATTCCTGTACTCTGCCATCAACAAGGATCCACAGATTGCTCCAATAAAGAATATTGTTAATTATCTATGCTCAATTTTAAGTTATGTGATCTTAATAATGAAATGTTTTGTAAGTTAATGTTGAAGTGGTATTCCTCTAAGTCAGTGCTCCGCAAACTTTTTATGTGGCGCCCCCATTCTGGAGCATAAAATTACTTGAGCTCTTGAGATCTTTACTTTGGGCCTGTCTAAATAATAATAATAATAATAATAATAATAATAATAATAATAATAATAATAATAATAATAATAATAATAATAATATGGAAGACGTGGCAACGCATCGCTTTGTTTCTAGCTTCTCATTCGAACGGCTGGGCTTCGAGTACTTGAGACACGGGATTAAAATTTTCGCGTGAAAAATTATGTGGTTTCAGGAAGGGCACGCGAGTGTGTTTTTATGTATGACCTTGAAACAAAGCTATGGGTTCGTCAAAGAAAATACCAAATTCAGAACTTTCAATTACACTAAAACTAAATATTACCCTAAAGTCCCACCAAAACCTGTAAGTAATTTGTATTACTCGTACTCAAAGATATCGAAGATTTAATATTATAACTAACTCGGAAATGTTAATGGATGCATGTACTGTAATCTGAGGATGAACAAATTATTTACTTCACTTCAGAAACATTGTCACTAATTTGCTCTTCACTAGTTCACATCTATATTGCTTTGTTCAATTAGAATGTTTTTATCATTTGAAACTAATGGCGTATTAATATTGGCAATACACAAATAACAATACACTGCCTGACAAAAAATGTTATATGCTCAGAAGGAATGGTCCAATATCATCCCATTTCGGTATACGTGCATACGATTGATGTGTGAGTTAATTAATAGATTTACAAGGATCTGTAACGTGTAGACCGCCCACAAGAGGGCATTAATGATGGCACCGTCCTGTTGTTAAGTTGTTAGGTACCAGCCAACAGCTGTGAGTCAGACAGTTAAGCAAGACGTGCAGAGAGGACTACGTACAGCATGAAGCACCCGCGATGCCTCGCAGACGCGTTAGACAGCCTATCCACCAATTCACAGCATTGGACAGAGGCCGCATTGTCGGACTGCACGAGATTGGTTGGTCGTATTGTGCAATAGTCAGGCATGTGGGCCATTCAGATGCCACAGTGGCCCGATGTTGTACTCAGTGGGTACACGAAGGCACCCAATCACGTCGTGCAGGTTCGCGTCGACCAAGAAAGGACGGTCGTATGGTGCGCTAAGCATTGCGGGATTGCATAACTTCGGCACCTGCCATCCGCGAACATGTACTGGAGACTCTACAACATACTGTGAGATTCCGGACAGTGTCTCGACGACTTGCATCCGCCGGATTGGGGTCTTACCTCCCCATGCGTCGGTTACCAATGACACCAAAACATCAACGCCTGCGTTTGGAGTGGTGCCTTGCCCGGAAGGTATGGACTGAAGACGTCTGGCGTCGCATAATGTTCAGTGATGAGTCCTGCTCCTCCATAACCTCTGATGACCAACGTGTGCGGGTTTGGCGGCGTTGAGGACAGAGGGCAGATCCTGCCTATATTGTGGAAAGACACACAGGCGTAGTCCCTGGCATCATGGTGTGGGCAGCCATAGGTTATGCCTGCAGGTCACCTCTAATAGTGCTTCGGCAGACTTTGATGGCACAGCGATACGGCACAGACATTCTGCGCCCGCACGTACTACCCCTTACGGCACAGCACCCTGGGGCAGTGTTCCAACAAGATAATGCACGTCTACACACAGCACGTGAGTCTATGGACTGCTTAGAGCATGTTGAGGTCCTCCCGTGACCAACAAGATCGCCGGACCTCACCATCCTTTAACACGTGTGGGATGACATTGGAAGGTTCCAGTACGAACCTGCGGGATCCGGAGAGACAACTGCAACAACTCTGAATGAATTTGTCAACAGCTGTTTGACACCATTCCGAACCGCACAAAGGCAAGCACTGTGGCCAGGGGGGCTGCGACACCCTACTGACCTGGTGCCAACATTACACCTGTACCTGCCAACGGCCTTCACCCCATATTGTAATAAGTTCAATAAAGGCACATGATCTTTCAGCATATGTAGTTTCATTCACTTTCAACAACTCCTTCTGGGCGCTTAACCTTTTTTTGTTAGGCAGTGTATATACAATATGAAAATGTAATCATTAACAACATTTTCATGTGGATTAAGAGTCATATCATAACCGCGCTCACTTCTATTATGCTCTACGCTCCCCTGGTGGGGCGCCGCAACTTCCCCACCACCCCCCCACTTTGCGGCTCACTGCTCTAAATTAATGTTCATATTATACAGGGCAATTCAAAATTCTGGAGCCGATTTCATAAATTTATTCTATGACATCTAATGAAGATATCGTACTGTGAGATATGCGCAAAGAAAGGCAACCTCTCAAAGTTTAGTTGAGTTTAGATTTCACCCCACGTGGTTTCATTTTCAGCCGTTACGAGCGCGCAGGAAGCGAGTAAAGAAAATAGCTGTGCCTGGAGAAGTCGTTCTGTGTGCTTGATTACCACGTAAACAAGTCTGTGATTAGTGTTCAACGGCATTTCCGTGCCAGGTATGGAAGAGACCCACGTACTGGATAAGCCATTCATGCGTGGTATGCAAAATTCAAAGACACGGGCTGCATCTGTAAGCGAAAGTCGACTGGCCGTACTTCGACCGGGGAAGAGACAGTGGAACGTGTTCGCGCCAGTTTCGTGCGGAGTCCACCTACCGGGCAGCGAGGCAACTTGAACTTCCACAGCCAACGGTTTGGCGCATTCTGCGGAAACGTTTATGAATGAAACCCTACCGCGTGCAACTGGCGCACGCCTTAAAAGACACTGATTATGCTGCTCCTTGTGTGCTGATTTTCACGCAATAATGGAAGCGGATGGGTTCTCGCAAAGGGTAATTTTCAGTGATGAAGCGACTTTTCACCTTTTCGGGACTGTGAATAGACACAACGTAAGGATCTGGGGAACTTCTAATTCCCACCAAGGTGTGGAACAACAACGCGATTCTCCCAAGGTGAATGTGTTTTGTGACATTTCCCGTGAGAAGGTTCATGGACCCTTTTTCTTCATTGAACTACTGTGACGGGAAATGTTTTTCTTGATATGTTGCAACAATGGCTCCCTCCACAGCTCGAAGAGGATTGTGCAGATTTCATCCTTCAACTGGATGGTGACCCTCCTCATTACCATGACCACGTTCGGAGTCATCTAAACGAGACACTGCCACAACGCTGGATAGGTCGTGCATCTCAGGATGATCGAACTCTCATTCGTTGGCCACCGCGTTCCCCCGACTTAATCCCATGTGATATCTTCTTGTAGGGTTTCGTAATGGATCATGTTTACACGTCACCTCTTCCACTAACATTGGAAACCTTCGTGCCCGCATCACAGCAGCCATTGCAGAGACTGGCCGCGACACACTACACAAGGTTTGGCAGGAGACAGATTATCGGCTTGATGCATGCCGTGTTACGCGAGGTGGTCACGTAGAACATTTATGATATGACTGAAAAAACTTTGAGAGTTTACCGTTCATAGCACATGTCTCACATTACGATATGTTTATTAGATTTTAGAGAATAAATTTATGAAATCGGGTCCATCATTTTGAATTGCCCTGTATAATTTTAATTTCCTTCTCCATCTGCCACTTCTTCCCTCAATGTTGCACATTTACACTTGTTCACGCTTTACAGTTCCCGATGCGAAACCTACATGGAAAATATATTCACTACTGTGTGGTTCTATAGTGGATGGTAGTGTGGTGTGACGTGTATATATGAAGAGGTGTACTGAAATAAACACAAAAGCTCACTCCTTGAACAAGAGGAATTAAGCAGACAGTTGTAAAATCCCCTATCGGCCAGGGATCGAACCTAGGACTCTGTAAACTGAAGGCTGCGACGCTTTCCAATCAGCTTAGCTTTCATACTATCGCATAGTAATTCAATAATTTAAATTATAATGGCAGATACTTACAGCTAAGGAACCGTTGGTTCTACCTTTACTGAACTGTAAACAAGTAAATGACCCGCCTCCGTGGTGTAGTGGTTAATGAGTAGTGCTATCTTCACTCCTCACTAGATGATGGACGATATCTTCACTAATGAATGCTATGTGATTAGCTGCCACCCGCGGAGGTCCGGCTTTGATTGTCGGCTCTGCCACAAAATTTGTAAAGTTGTACGAGTGCTGGAACCGGGTCCACTCAGCCTCGGGAGGTCAACTGAATAGAGGTGGGTTCGATTCCCAACTCAGTCATCCTCGAAGTGGTTAACCGTGGTTTTCCAGTTCTCCAGGCAAGTGCGGGATGGTACTTAACGGCCACTTCCTTCCCACTTCCTTGTCTATGACTTCCGATTTTTCTTTCCCCCCACAAGGTCCCTGTTCAGCATAGTAGGTGAGGCCGCCTGGGCGAGGTACTGGTCATCGTTCCCAGTTGTATCTCCCGACCCAATGTCTCACACTCTAGGACACTGCCCTGAGGTGGTAGAGGTGGGAGGGTAAACGGATTAAGGAAGAAAGAAATGAAGTAAATGAATTAGAATTTCCTTTTATTGAAGTACTGAAATGAATATACAGTATGAGCTGCGATAAAACTATTTAGTTCACGTGTGCAGTAGCGATGATTAGCGGGAGAGGGGGGCAGTCAACCTCCCTCCTCCCCCCCACACACTTTTGGAGAAAAAGTAATTTTTATTCCATTTTAGCCACCTGATATTTTTTAACTTCGGCAGACTGAAAAATGTAACAATGTAACAAACGTAACAATTTAACAAACCTCCTGAAACGAGGAATAATAAACAAGGCAATTTGTACAATCCCTATTGTTTTTCAGGTAATTCCTTACTTTAATTTCTTTAATTGTTAAGAAAGATACTTAGCGGAAATACGCACAAAATGTCGCGTTCGTCACGGCTAACCGACTCGTACAGCGACCCAGCAATCAGTGGATACTCGCGCAGCTATGAGGAAGGGTAGCAGGGTATTTTTGCTAAGGTCACGGACACTTGTATTTGGTAAAATTCACCCGCTTGCCGCGCGCATTCGTCAGTCTGACAGTCTCACTCAGTAAATGTGTCTGTTAGTTTGTTAGTGTGTAATCAAGTACTAAAACCCAAACCCTGTGGCACTACAGCCCTTGATGGGCCTTGGCCTACCAAGCGACCGCTGCTCAGCCCGAAGGCCTGCAGATTACGATGTGCCGTGTGGTCAGCATGACGAATCCTCTCGGCCGTTATTCTTGGCTTTCTAGACCGGGGCCGCTATCTCACCGTCAGATAGCTCCTCAATTGTAATCACGTAGGCTGAGTGGACCCGGAACCAGCCCTCAGATGCCGGTAAAAATTCCTGACATGGCCGGAAATCGAACCGGAGACCTTCGGGTAAAAGGCAGACGCGCTACCCCTACACCGGGGGGCCGGCAATAAAATACCAAATAACATTTTAATTGTATAATCACGCCAACCATCTATTTAATTGTAATACATGCGTAATTATTGTTCCTTTGGGGGAAGTTTTATTGTGTAGCACGATTATTACCGCACTGTCCGACTCGTTGGCTGAATGGCTTTTGGTTCAGAGGGTGCCGGGTTTGATTCCCGGCCGGGTTGGGGATTTTAACCTTCATTGGTTAATTCCAATGGCTCGGAGGCTGGGTGTTTGTGCTGTCCTCAACATCCCCCCAACTCACACACCACACATAACACTATCCTCCACCACAATAACACGCAGTTACCTACACATTGCAGATGCCGCCCACCCTCATCGGAGGGTCTGCCTTACAAGGGCCGCACTCGGCTAGAAATAGCCGAACGAAATTATTATTCTTACCGCGCCACAGTTGATAGACTCAACCTTTACGTATCTTACCTTACGTATCTATAGAAATCCGTTACGAGAGAGGAGTTTTTCATTTTTTTGGTGTCCACCTCACCTCCCCCCCCCCCCCCCCCCCTCACTTCAAACTCCCAATCACCGCTACTGCACGTGTGGTTCAAGATATGTTGGAAACAAACGGAAAAGATTCATCTATAAACTACAGTCAGGCGAAGTAGAGTCTTCGGAAAACAGAATATGATTATGCATCCAATAAATCCATTAAAGAGTTGGCTATTTTTAGAGGTGACAGATAAACTAACCACATCGGTTAGGAATTTGTACACTCTCCAAGAGATTATAGAGTAAAAAGAAAGAATGTTAAGGCACATGAGACATGAGTGCACTAGAGTCCACAGAGGTCAGTTGTAGGCAGCATACCTGCAGTTGGACGTTGATTCTAAGTAGAGAGGAGTAGTAGGAGTGTTTGTTACTGGGGGATTTTTTATGATGTACAATAATATTTCATATTTTGTAACAGGAAGTTTGGATAATACATAGTATTTAAAGTAGACTAGATGAATATTAACACGATAAGATAATCCGTTTTATTTTCTTGTAAATTATGCATTTAACTTTACCCTATATCCAGTAATCAGATCCATTAGACTTCCAGTTGAAGTTTAGTACAAATCGAACATACACTGGCCGTGATTCGAACCATGGCTCGAATCTCTCACACCACTCGAGCTTTAAATACAAAATCATCATCTTGCAATACCGGGATCCATGGCTAAATGGTTAGCACCCTGGCGTTTGGTCACAGGGGTCCCGACAGGGTCAAGAATTTTAACCATTACTGGTTAATTCTGCTGGCACGGGGCTGGGTGTATTTATCGTCATCGTCATCATCATTCATCCTCATCACGACGCGGGGGTTATCTACTGGCGTCAAATCAAAAGACCTGCACCTGGCGAACCGAACATGTCCTTGGACTCCCGGCACTTAAAGCCATACGCCATTTCATTTCATCTGACAATAATATTTTCCTTCAACTGCTACTCTTCCATAGTGGCAGTATAAGGCCATAATTTATTTAATTTATTTATTCATTAGATACGACGATTATATGTAAAATTATCTGGATATAAAAACTAAAATGATAATAATAATAATTAAAGAAATAATTTGAAACAACTTCACTCACTATAGAATTTAAGAGAGATCGGGAGTTACACTCTGGAGTTTTTTAACAACCACTCTAACTTAAATAGTCTCAACTGACGCCAGATTGGCTAAATTATGTTTCACAGGAACTCTTTAACGAATTGAACGCCATCATCAGGGAGTTATCGCATTTAAACACCTCAAACGTCGCCTACTTCAGCCAGTCAGCACCCTCTCTCTTGAAAACTGAATGATAACAGTCACAATAGTCCTGTAGAATGTATAAACCAAACCCCATGGCACTATAGCCCTTGAAGGGCCTTGGCCTACCAAGTGACCGCTGCTCAGCCCGCAGGCCTGCAGATTACGAGGTGTCGTATGGTCAACACTACGAATCCTCTCGGCCGTTATTCTTGGCTTTCTAGACCGGGTAAAATGTATACATCTTCTAATTATCAATCTGAGTAATTAAGACCCTTGGCAAGACTAAGGTGATGTGAGTAGAAAAGGAGGAAACTGCTGTTAAGGCGACACTCTGGAGAGAAATATCTACATTGTGATCATTTTGGTGACTTTTTATGACTGAAATTGAAGGGGTTAAGTTTCTTTTCTTCTTGTCACGAAGTTATGCCGTTGAATTCAAACAATTTATCACTTTAATAATGCTTTGTTTGCCAATTGTAATTTTACATTTAAATCCCATTTTATTCTATAATATTCTGCCAAATGTAACAAAATTTGTATAACATATGCATCACAGCTATATTAAGATACCTGCATATGGAATTTTTGATTGGAGAACTTTTTCAAGTAGTAGGAATTTTTAAGTCCAAAATTTTAGAATGTAAAAATTACACAAATATAAATTATGTACATAAAAATCGATAACGTAGTGCTTTTCAAATAAGTATTATCTACCTAATTACAAATTTACATTACATTAACATGTTAATTAAATTTCATGGAGAACATGGATTTAAACAATTTCATAAACAAACATTTATTTTGGAAAACTATTAATTGCATAAGAAAGAAATGTTTGTGATATCTCTACTTTTATGTAGGTGACATTCCGACTTAGTTTCGTGAAAGTTCATGCCTTAGGTAAAAATATATTTTTATCTCCGGAGTGCCGCCTTAATATAACACTAGAGGGAAATAAATTGGAACGAGTGAAGTCATTCACATATTAGGGGACTTTGTTAACATGCAAGCTGTACAGAAGAGGAAAAGGTAAAGGTGAGAGGGCTTTTGACATCTAAAGCAATCCCTATTAATTTAAGAAAGAGGTTAGCAAAGGTCTTTTTTTTGTCATATGGAGCTGAAACATGGACGTTAAGAAAGAAAAAAAACAAAGTATATAGAAAGTTTTGAAATATGGTTGCCGGGCTGAGTGGCTCAGACGGTTAAGGCGCTGGCCTTCTAACCCCAACTTGGCAGGTTCGATCCTAGCTCAGTCCGGTGGTATTTGAAGGTGCTCAAATACGACAGCCCCGTGTCGGTAGATTTACTGGCACGTAAAAGAACTCCTGCGGGACTAAATTCCGGCACCTCGGCGTCTCCGAAGACCTTAAAAAAGTAGTTAGTGGGACGTAAAACAAATAACATTATTATTATTATTATTATTATTATTATTATTATTATTATTATTATTATTATTATTATTATTATTAAATATGGTTGTGGAGAAGAACGGAGAAAGTGAAGTGGACAGATAAAGTGAGAAATGATGAAGTGCTAAGGAGAGTAGGAGAGAAGAGAAAACGATAAGGAAGAGGAAAATATCCTGGTTGGGTCACATACTACGTAGAAATTGTCTTCAACAGAGCGTGACGGAGAGAAAGATGGAAGAAGGGAAAGAGAAAGAGGAAGAAGAAGGTGTGGAATGTTAAAAATGTCAACCAAGGTGGAAGCTATGAAAAACCGAAACAAGATGCTCAGGGCAGAAAATCATGGAGGATGTCCAGTTGATACCTATCTCAAAACAGATTCAAAAAAGAAGAAACAGAAGAAGAAGTATTGGGAATATGGAAGTAAATGAATTTTTGTTTCATTTTCCCTGGCCTTGTGTCTGAAGAGGGTATATACTGTACCCTATAGGGCACATTAATACTGCAGGATGATACCTACCTGTTCTTCTGTTCTTGCATACGTGCTCTACATTGTGCATACGTATTCCCCTCCCAGCATATGGGTACTCTATCATGATTAACCTATAAATACAAGCAGATATCGACAGATGCCGGGCACTAAGAAACATTGATCTAAGCTCATGCCTAAGCTTCCCTACGACTACTATCATATGCTACCTTATTCCTTGCTTACCTATAGACAATAAAAAATACAATTGTGTATACCTAGCCTAAATTATATAAAGGAAATATCTTAATAAATGGCCTAATGGGCCGTAATCCTACTCCTTACTATTTTTACAAACTAATCACCGTATTTCTGCATAACAACCCCCCAACCCTACACATATATATTAATTATTGTTCACTTATCTATCATCTTGGAGACCTCTTTCCTCCCTCCGTCGGGGTTAAGCAGCCCTGCTCAGCCCATCATGGTAGCAATGTGGTCCTGGGTCGATCCTCTGCGTCCAGTCTCCATGGGTTGCTCGTTCATGAAGCCGTCTTCATGAGGGATGACTCGTTCATGAGGCCTTCTTCTTGAGGTTGTGGTCGGCAGGTCTCGTATCACACGTCTCTTGAAACACAGCACGCGTCTTCACTGGAATGAAATGCCTAATTTATTAACAGCACAGCATTCCCGGCACTTTTATTTAATTTTCGATGCAAAAATCAGTACTGGCGATCTGCGACGTTTCAGTCATCGTTCCCCTTCAACTACTTAACCGCGCACGAAGGTATATAGGCAATATCTATTATCTGAAATCAGCAGCCTACTCAGTCGAACAAATTGTCCCTATCTCATGGTTGACTGATTCATACCCATACGTATATCAGGAATAGCACAAATGACTTTAGTTTATATTTGCACTTCTTCCACACCTCACAATATATTTACGTGGTTACCCGTACCTCTTCATGATGAAGTCTACACGTACTGCATTGTCTACAGTCGGTTAATTAGGCACTTGCGACCTCACTTGTAAAGCGTCTAAATACAATCATGCGATTGAATAGTTACTGGAAAGTTTATGAATCACCGATTCACTGAATAAACCTTAGCACAACCGTATTAAAGTAATCACCATCTTTGTCATAAACAAAGGTTTCTGGCGCGAGCATCAGCAGAACGCGACACACACGGACAGCGGCCTTATCATGGACTGATCACCTCCTTCCACCTTCCTTGCTCTTATAGAATCCAGGAACCCACGCGACTCGCTGGGAAGTCCCGGGTAACAACTTGAGATTGGCATGTGGCCTCGAAACATTTTCTCACGGCAGTCGGCCTCCCACGTAGTTCTTTATTCAACTATATATTGATAGACTTTGAGGTGTCTCTGGCTTCAGAAAATTCTGTCACCGATTCCCAACCTATTATTTTCTTGTAAAACCTTCAAATATAGGAGTTATGACTCAATTTCCATAGCGTGGTGAGCCTGTCAGTTCCCGCTGAAATTCTCTGTTAAGGTGGCACGTCTCTCCCCCAGACAGCACCCTTCTCTCTTTCTTTCTTCCTCCTATATTCTTTCTTTATCGCACACGACCACGCCTTGCCTCGGGAATCCCCTTCTCGATTCCCGCTCTCCATATGGCATCACGCCCTCACAGTTAGCGTCCTGTTGCGCATTCTTTTATCAGCGTTAAATATCCATTCTTATAACCAACAGAATGGTACATTTGCTTCCCCACACACTAAAGAAAAATATGAAAAAATCATATTTTTTTGTATTTTTCTTTGCGTCAGATATTTAACGCTCGCGTGGGTATTTCTTTCATTCAGAGCCATCCTGTGGCATTTTCCGAACTTGTTCCAGTAGCTCCTCACGCTCCTTTCGAATTCTATAGTATGTATCCAACAAAGCCAAGAATTTTCTATTATTTCCCGAACATTCAGTGCACTCCACTGCAGCCATTTCTAATATTGCGCTGCTCTGCGGCGAGACTTCTTCTACCATTCCTACATTTAGGGATACTTCATTTGGATTGTGGTCAAGGGTTTCATTTTCACCGTCTTGCGTCTCCGGTACTTCGTCTGCATTTACCATGTCTTCTTCTTCTTCTTCTTCTTCTTCATCTTCTTCTTCATCCCTACTAGCAATCTCGTGTTGGAGTAATTTCTAAGTTTCTTGCATCCTCTTATAAAGTATTTACAGGTAATTATATCTATGGTAACATTACATTCACATATGATACACGTTAGCCTCGATCCCAGTACTCTTGGTCTAATCCGTCTCTGATTCAACTCGTGGCACTTCATGACAAGGGCTATAATTTAACATCCGTGGCTTCCTTTTCTTGAGCTTAGAGTTTAAAGTTTCCATTCTCTTCTTCCGCTTTCTACCGGAATTCCCATAATAATACCGGTCTTTCTTGCTCCGTAATTTGGTCCTACGTCTCGCGCGCGGTACCAGTATCCATCTCCTTCTTCTTCTATGGAGCCGCCTTTCTCTTCTTTGCCGTCTCCTCTTCTTACTCGACCCTCGGTACGATTTAGAGTAACGTCCGTTCAACGTAAGTTGCAAACCTTTCTTCCTTTTCTTCCGTCGGCTGGCATTTTTGTGTAGTGTGGGTCGATTTGGATTCGCTTTCAAGTCTGCCGTCATTTGTTTGGTACGCTGTTCAGCTGGACTTCTTTCACGCCTTAAATTAGCTCTGTCGGCCTTGAACTTCCCTTTCACTTCTGCTCCGTGTAGGCTGTCACCTTCATCTGTCATCGTGGCAGCATTAGTCGCCTCAGACATACTGGCGCTGTTCTCCCCCTCGTTGGTTATCTGAGAAGCTAGGGTCGCTTCGCCTTGCCTTTCTACATTAACTGTGTCCTCAACATTCCTCATACTTGCTATGTAGCTGGGGTGTGTATTTTCAACTTTCTGACCTGCTTCTACCACACTAACGAGTGTCTGCTGATTACCGACCGTTATCGAGTCTAATTGTTCTACCCGAGCTTTCAAACTATCCACCTCTGCTTTAGTCCCTTCACTTGCACTCTCATTATTCATCGTCCTTTCTTCTAGCACTTCAACTGCCTTCTTCAGTGCAACGACTTGCTCTTCAGTTTCCTCTTTCAAGTTTGACACTTGCCTTTTCAACTCCTCTGTATTTTTCCGACAGCAAATGCGTACATTCTCTAATTTCTCATTCAATTTTCCGAGCCGCGTCTGCGTCTGCTGATTGTCCGCCATTAACCTGTCTAATTTAGCATTCGTGTGCTCTTCTAAAGCCGTTAATTGTTCTTTCGTACGGGCTTCTAGTCCTATTAACTGCTCCTCAGTTTTATTTATCTGTTTTTCACTTACGTCAGTAACCTGTGATTTTATCGCAGCTACCTGAGTCTCTAACTCGACTTTCTGCTCCTCAATTTTACTCATCTGTTTTTCACTTACGTCAATAACCTGCGATTTTACAGCGGCTATCTGTATTTCTACTTCGGCCATCTGAGCCTTTAACTCCACTTTCTGCTCTTCCCTGACTTCAGCGATCTGCGCTTTGACTTGTCCTAACTCCTCCATCAATAACTCCCGAAAACTTTCTAACGTCAGAGACATTTCTATTACATTGAGAATACGCCAACCCTTCCGGAGAGAAATCTGAGGTCTTTCTCCGCACGACACCATAGCTCCAAATTTCATTATATTTCTATCCATCAACTTATGCTCTGTCACTATACATATGAACCACAAATTGACAAATTTTGAATAAATGCAAATAATATGTTGTTTAATTTGACCGAAATAAAGGTGTAATCTGGTAAAAATGGTTTATCTGAAAGAAATCATCCTCACAAAGATCAATAAAACCTATCATTATTTTTGACAACCATCACCTGTACCTATATTCGCCATTACTAAATATGCGCTAAGATTCGGACAGACTCAATGCCAAACTCTAGCTTCTCTGTCCTGGTTCCTCATTTATCAAAGAAAACTCATAATTAATGATCCACACTCATTCAGCCGCGTTTTGTATCCTAACTTGGATATTCGTAGCGTCTGCATCTTATACTCTCGTCACACACAACAAATCAAATTAGTACGTTACCAGCGATATTGTTAACCTCCCTCATGATACTCTCGCCACACGCCTTTGGGGGCCATTTTATATGTACCCTATAGGGCACATTAATACTGCAGGATGATACCTACCTGTTCTTCTGTTCTTGCATACGTGCTCTACATTGTGCATACGTATTCCCCTCCCAGCATATGGGTACTCTATCATGATTAACCTATAAATACAAGCAGATATCGACAGATGCCGGGCACTAAGAAACATTGATCTAAGCTCATGCCTAAGCTTCCCTACGACTACTATCATATGCTACCTTATTCCTTGCTTACCTATAGACAATAAAAAATACAATTGTGTATACCTAGCCTAAATTATATAAAGGAAATATCTTAATAAATGGCCTAATGGGCCGTAATCCTACTCCTTACTATTTTTACAAACTAATCACCGTATTTCTGCATAACAACCCCCCAACCCTACACATATATATTAATTATTGTTCACTTATCTATCATCTTGGAGACCTCTTTCCTCCCTCCGTCGGGGTTAAGCAGCCCTGCTCAGCCCATCATGGTAGCAATGTGGTCCTGGGTCGATCCTCTGCGTCCAGTCTCCATGGGTTGCTCGTTCATGAAGCCGTCTTCATGAGGGATGACTCGTTCATGAGGCCTTCTTCTTGAGGTTGTGGTCGGCAGGTCTCGTATCACACGTCTCTTGAAACACAGCACGCGTCTTCACTGGAATGAAATGCCTAATTTATTAACAGCACAGCATTCCCGGCACTTTTATTTAATTTTCGATGCAAAAATCAGTACTGGCGATCTGCGACGTTTCAGTCATCGTTCCCCTTCAACTACTTAACCGCGCACGAAGGTATATAGGCAATATCTATTATCTGAAATCAGCAGCCTACTCAGTCGAACAAATTGTCCCTATCTCATGGTTGACTGATTCATACCCATACGTATATCAGGAATAGCACAAATGACTTTAGTTTATATTTGCACTTCTTCCACACCTCACAATATATTTACGTGGTTACCCGTACCTCTTCATGATGAAGTCTACACGTACTGCATTGTCTACAGTCGGTTAATTAGGCACTTGCGACCTCACTTGTAAAGCGTCTAAATACAATCATGCGATTGAATAGTTACTGGAAAGTTTATGAATCACCGATTCACTGAATAAACCTTAGCACAACCGTATTAAAGTAATCACCATCTTTGTCATAAACAAAGGTTTCTGGCGCGAGCATCAGCAGAACGCGACACACACGGACAGCGGCCTTATCATGGACTGATCACCTCCTTCCACCTTCCTTGCTCTTATAGAATCCAGGAACCCACGCGACTCGCTGGGAAGTCCCGGGTAACAACTTGAGATTGGCATGTGGCCTCGAAACATTTTCTCACGGCAGTCGGCCTCCCACGTAGTTCTTTATTCAACTATATATTGATAGACTTTGAGGTGTCTCTGGCTTCAGAAAATTCTGTCACCGATTCCCAACCTATTATTTTCTTGTAAAACCTTCAAATATAGGAGTTATGACTCAATTTCCATAGCGTGGTGAGCCTGTCAGTTCCCGCTGAAATTCTCTGTTAAGGTGGCACGTCTCTCCCCCAGACAGCACCCTTCTCTCTTTCTTTCTTCCTCCTATATTCTTTCTTTATCGCACACGACCACGCCTTGCCTCGGGAATCCCCTTCTCGATTCCCGCTCTCCATATGGCATCACGCCCTCACAGTTAGCGTCCTGTTGCGCATTCTTTTATCAGCGTTAAATATCCATTCTTATAACCAACAGAATGGTACAATACATGTTGACATTGACTTTTTGTTACAAGAAATAATCCTCTCAGTTCTTGTGTCAAGAAATTATTTGGATCACTTCTCTCGACAATTGCAGTATATAATCGCATCACGCCTTCTAAACAGCATCACCCAAAAGCACTAAATACTGGACCGCAGTCACTACCACTACATTACAGATGTTTTATGGTATTGTGAGCTCCCAATCCCCTTCTCCGTAGGCCGCCCTCTGCACGCAGGGTGCCGTTATATCTTTGTATCCGTGCCAGATAACTCTAGGACAGCGTGGTGGCCGGAGTTGGGGGAGATATCTCGGCCAGCCAGGATGTCTGACCGCATCGTCTATATCTCTTTTCGCCAAATTAATTTCCTCTAATATATATTGTGTTATCTAACAGAGTGTAATTAGGGGAAATGGTCGAACTTTCCACTGATTACAGCCAGAAGGAACAAAAGGCTGGCTCCGATGGAGAAATATCAATTATGCTGGATTAATATAAACTTTACAGATCTCAGCTGCAAACGAAAACAGAACTAATTATTTTTTCACTCAGCATAATCACAAATTACTGACCTCTCATACTCTTATCAAATACCTCACTCAGAAGCGCACAGCTTCACCAGTTGAATCTGCCTCCGTGATAATTCAGGAAATTTCTCCGTTCTAAGAATCAAGGTTCGATTCCTCGCTCTGTTAGGAGGTGCGCCAAGTGTAGTGTTTCCCTTGGTATGGTACACTCGCGTAGGGCAAAATGCTGCAATAGAAAAAAGAATACATGTCTTTCCAGATGTTCTTAACTTGCCGACAGCATCCGACCTTCTGTGGGTGGCTGGGGGTGAGCGGTAGAATATATCCACGGCATCCTCTGTCTCCTGTAAGATCAGACAAGGCATAATCACTCATTCCTTTCCGTGTCCTTTCACCATTTCCAAACAACTGCCTCTGCGATAGCCTTGCTGTTTCCTGTGAAAACACATACCCATGAGGTGTCTCCGGTGCTGAACATATGTATCATATGTGGTTCCACTGTTTGAGGCAAATATAGTACTTTCATTTAAAAAAAATAACATTAAATAGCCGGCAATATTAACTTTACTGTTTCTCATTCTTTTTCAGACATTGATGTTATTGTTCAGATAGCGTGGAATGTTAACCTAAAATCACAGTCGGATTGCAACGATTTCTACCCATTTAAAACTTATTTATTTGGCTTCTTCAGATATACCAAGCGAATATTTCTGTGAATATTCTATTCTTTTGTATTTCTATTCGATACGTCTGTATGTCTGACAAAGAAAAGCGAGCCTGGGTATGTTCCATGAAAGTAAGACAAAACTTTCTTGGAAGTAGAAGAGACCCTAAATATAAAGAGTTTGTGAAAGAAATGAACAAAGCTTATAAAGACTTAGGATGCAATATGTCCTTTAATGTACGTTACATGGACTAGCATCTAGACTTCTTTCCAGAGAATTGTAGTGATGTATCAGATGAGCATGGAGAAAGATTACATAAAGACATACCTACCGTGGAGAAATGGAATGAAGGGAAATGGATGCCCATAATATTAGCCGATTATTGCAGGAGTATAATTTGGGAAAAGAAGGATGCTCGATACAAAACGAAGAAATAAGGCATGAAACTTTGTGGCGGAAAATTTCTGTTCATATTTTCCACTTTTAATAAACGTTCCTGTGAATGAGTTTAAACAGTGAAAACATTATATGAGCACTTCAATCTGTTACTCTCCGAATATTTCTAGGGCCCCTTAATTGGATTTCTGTCAGTGTGTCTATGATATAAAAAGTTTAAAAATAGGATTTCTCTTTAAACTGTCCCTGATATATGAAAACTAAAACCAAATTTGAATTCAACGTTAAAATATCTATAAGAACCACATATCTTTTCTCCAGAAGTAGTTATTTTGTAGAACAGAGTTATTACTAAGAGACCACCACAGATGTGTTGTCTGTTAAATAGTTATACATCCACCTGGGCTCACCAAACTTTTACCCTAGCCATTGATATCAAAGAAACTAAATTTTAGAACTATTCTCTTTATCCAAATCAATTTGACTAAGAACGTATTTCCAATGGGAAATCTTTGGAAAAGAAAAATTGTACATATTTCTGCACATTTTGTTAAACTTTATAGGACTAATAAAACATGTGGCACACCCAAGACGACTGCTGCTCGGGCATACAGCCAGCAGATATTAGAATGCTACATGGTTAGCGTAGTGATATCCTCAGACGGGTCCACCGCCTTTCACATCAGTTCCTAAGTTGGTGTCACAATTCTTAGTGAACTTCATTCCAGCCATCAGTCCGCAATTAAATTGCCAAGCTGGGAACTCTGACCGTATACTTGGGGCCTGATTTTATAACACTATTTGCTGATATATCCCCAGCACACATTGTTGTGTAGACTGGTCATATATCGCTGACGTTCGGACTAGTTATGTGTACCAAGGTACCAGGTTCTACTTCCAGGGCAAATATTTTAACACAAGAGTCAAATGAATTGTATTACGTTATTACTCAAGGATTTCGCGATACTTTTGTAATCAATGAGTTTTTATTTATTTATTTCGTATGGCATGAGGATTGGTTATTAACTATATTTATACATTTGGGCTCATCAATATCTGCATTGCTGCTAAAGCTGAATGTCCAGTTTTGTTAGCCAACTCACAGCTTCATCACTGGCCTCGTGGATATCCTTTATTGTCCCACTGAATCTTCGGAGTGGGCACTCTGTGACGATATGTTGAACGGTCTGAGGCACATCCGAGCAGTCGCAATAAGGATCGCTGGTAATCTTCCACTTGTGTTTCCAGAAGTTGCATCTGCCATGTTGAGTTCTGATCCGATTAAGTGATGACCAGATTTTTCTGGGTAAGTTGAAACCAGGAGGTTGCATAACTGGATCCGAAATTAGACCTAATCTGTCAGGGTTTGAAGCTGCCCACCCATAGCGCCAGGCAGTGTTAGTATGAAATTCATCTTGGACTAGCCTCTTTCCTAGTAACCAAGAAGGTTTCCTAGATTTCAGCCTGAGATCTTCAGTTAGGCAGTCTTGATGTATTGGTAGAAGAGGATTGTCACAGCATTTAACCCATTCTTTCTTCAGTGCCATTTATCTTCGGAGATGAGGAGGTGGAATATTTGAAAGAACTGGTAACCACTCCAAAGGTGTGGATTGGATGGTTCCTGATATAGCCCTCATTGTATCGTTTAACTGAGTGTCTATCTTCTTTGTATGGGCACTGTTGAGCCATACTGGGCAGCAGTATTCGGCTACTGGGTATACTAACGCAAGTGCTGTAGTTCGGAGGGTGGATGCAGATGGGCCCCAGCTTGTTCCTGTGAGTTTGTGCAGGATGTTATTGCGGGTTTTGATCTTGGCAGATGTTTTGCGTACATGTTCGCTGTAAGTCAAAGATCGATCCAAGGTAACGCCTAGATATTTTGGATGAGGATTGAACTTCAGTATATGACCTCTGAATTGAACCTGAGGGGCATAATTAGCTTGTCTGTTGCTCAAATGAAAGCAGCTGACCTCTGTTTTTGTTATGTTTGGTTTCAGTCGCCAGGTTTTAAAATAATTATCAATTCTGCAGAGATCTTTAGTGAGTATGGTTTCTGCTCCAGCAAAATCACTAGACTGGGCTGCCAAACAGATGTCGTCAGCGTATATAAACTTCCTAGCATTAGTTGAAGGTAGATCTGCTGTATATACGTTGAAAAGTAATGGGGCCAATACCGATCCCTGTGGTAATCCGTCACTCAGTTTGTAAGTTTTACTTATGTTGCCATGTAGGTGTACTTCAAACATTCTATTAGCCAACATATTATTCAGCAGGGTGGCAAGCGTCTTACAAGGGATTAACTTCTGGAATTTGAGGATCATTCCTTTTCGCCAGACTGTGTCATATGCTGATGACAGATCTACGAACACTGCTACGGTCTTCTTTCGATCTTGAAATCCCCTCTCAATATGGGTGGTTAGGGCTAACACCTGGTCGGTACAGCTGCGGCTTGGTCTGAAGCCAGCTTGTTCAAGTGGTATGTGCTCTAGGATTTTGGTTGAGATTCTATTGTATATTACTCTCTCCAGTAGTTTGTAGCAGACACTTAAAAGGGCTATGGGTCTGTAATCTTCTGCATTGTCTCCACTTTTCCCTGGTTTAAGGAGTGCTACTATTTTTGTTCTTTTGAGTATTGATGGTAGTTGTCCAACATGTAGGATATTGCTGTAAAATTTGGCAAGCCATTCGGTTGTTCGGGGGCCACAATGTATAAGGAATTCTGGGTATATTCCATCCAATCCGGCTGCTTTTCCTGACTTTATTTCTTTTAGCGCAGTTGAGATCTCAGCAGCTGTGAAATCAGAGGAAAACTGAGAGACTGCTTTGGCCTGGGTTATCCTCGATTTTAGCTCTTGTTGAATTCTTTTTGACTCTTTCTTATTTGTGCCGACTGGTTTTCTTGTCAGGTTAACTAATCTGTTTGCCACCTCGTTTGGTTTTATCTTAGAGCTCTTGGGACCGAATTTGGGAGTGCTGTTGCCAAGTTTCCTTAGAAGTGACCATGCTTTTCGACTGGAATGTTGAAAACTCATATTTTCCATGAGATTGAACCATTTTTCTTTTCTAGATGAATCTAGAGACTGGATCAGTTCATCTGCAATTTCAGGGTCACTGCTGAGCATATATTCCTCGTATAGCTCTTTGCATTTTGGGTTCCATCCAGGAATATAATCCTTCCTGTATCCTCTTGGGATATGCTTTTTCGCGATGGCGGATGTTAGTTTGACAAAGCGCTCGTAATTTCCTGTTGTAGGAGGAATCCACTGTACATTATGTTCCAGTTCGCTGGTGAATTTAGACCAGTTGGCTTTGGAAAAATTCCAGCGGGGAAGTGGGACTGATCTGATGGCAGGTATTTCCAGGCCGACTTTGACAAGCACTGGTCTGTGTTGGCTTCGGGGAAAGTTGTTCAGAATTTTCCTAGTACAGTGTAGAGGTCTTCCAAGAGAGTCTTTTGATACAAAACAAAGATCAGGGTTATAGTTCTTATTCCATCTGGTAGAGTGGAAGGAGCCCTTTTCTTTGGCATCAAACAATAGAAAAAGATCTTCGGCATCAGCCCATTCAGACACATCTTGTCCCTCTTTGTTGGTATAGTTATAACCCCATTTAGTGTTCTGACTGTTAAAATCTCCAAGGATTACGGCTGGGTGCTGTATATTCAGGATGGTCTCGTTTAGGCTCCAAGGTTGACAAGGTGGTTTGTAGATGTTTACAATTTCTGTATTTGCAATCTTTGTTTTAGAGCAAAACATGTTGTTATCAGTATTTGTGCTTATTATTTCAGCTTCCTCTATATCATTTTTTACATATGTTGCTGTTCCGTACTGTTTATGAAACGTTGCATTGAGCAGATTGTATCCGGGAATCCTACATCTGGCATATGTTATATGTTAACTTATACATTTCCATTAATTTAGGCACATTTTCCTGTGTTTTCAGGCTGTCATTAAAAAGGTGAAACATATAAAACAGTATCAAAAATGCAGTTCTCTTAATGAAAAAAACTATAAATTATAAAGGAGATATGGTAGACAGTATAATTAATGCGGCATTTCAGTGCTGTAGAGGTGTTGTCTCAGGAGCCTCGGAGGACGAGTGTAGCAATTTCGGGAATGAGCTTCATTGGAAGTTGGGAGCGCTTCCACGTGCGACAAAGTGACGAGGTTCGGTACCTATTATTTCAGTTTCCTGATTTGTCGTAGGGGATAGTGAGTTTGTATATTTTAATCTTTTCTGGATTGACCTCCTCTGGCTGACCGTTATGGTGCTCGATTCTGACTGTCCGATCTAAGATGAATTCTTGAGAACTGTTGTCTTTAAAGGCTATGGTGTCAATGTCAATTCTGTGAAAACTGCCGTTTATGGCCAATCCGTGTACTCCTCATGTACATTGAATCCCTTCTTCGAACTTCTTCGGCAATGAAGGATTTGATCTGGTGGTGCCGCGTGTTTCTTTGGAGCGCCCCGCGTCTGCAGAATCCCAGGATATGACTAAGAGTTTCTTTCTCTCCGTGGTAATGCCGACAGAGACTGTTCTCCAGGGATCTGCCTGGCACCGAGGGCACCGCAGAAACGTTAGCAGTCATCTTTATAACCTCTCTCCACTAGTTACAAGACAGACCGGTATGATCTCGCACCTAAGTGTTTACTGGTGTGTACTCTTTGTAAATATTTACTCCGAGACCTTTTTGCAGTAGTGAACACAGGAGGTGAATTCACGTTCTCGTAGAAAGCAGAACGTACGTTCACCGGACTTTCAGAATTTCTAATCATTTGAAGACAACTTCTCTTAAACCTGCCTACTTCTAAAAATGCTTGTCCTACGGCATTCATGTCCTTTAACTAGAAACGAAAATTAAATCTGTAAAATATTCTAAACATGTAGTCTAATAAAATTACGAAAAAATATTCCTACAATTCTCCACAAAAGAGCTATAATGTTGTGAAAGTACAAAACGCGCTTGGCGAGGGACTCGAACAAGCTTGAAGTTTTAAGTGACTGTTGATATAGTGATCAACGCGATCCGACCTCAACTTTTACGACGAATTGAAACCACAGAAATGTGAGGAAATTTTCAAAAATCCAAATCTGTTGCCGACAATCGAACCGTAGCCGACTCGTTGGGAAAATGATTTAGGTGAGAAACCGGAGCGTCAAACTAACCTTCTTCCATCAGCTTCAGAAAACATCTTCTGCCAGACTTAACTTCAGGAAACTCTGTTTCTTAGGAGTGACAAAAACATTCTCCCTCCAATAATGGGGTGATCCTAATGCTCGAAGATTGTCAAGCGATGAAGACATTCATGGAGAAATTCAAAATTTACTTCACTGAAATGAGCCACTCTTATACTACCAACATTTGAAATTTGTAGTGTCCCTTAACTAATGTTATTGGGACGATCAGTTACACATAGGTATTCTATTTACAAATTGTCAAGTTCGATCCGATCCCGATTGACGTTGGTGCATTTTTATCTGTTTATTAGGGCAACTACATGTTGTTAGCTTTGGAATCTCTAATGAATTCCTGCTGCACATAATTCGATTAACCCTTAACTACCCGGGTACTACAATAAGGACATAAATACCCGGGTCCCGTCTGAGAGACCTCTATCAGAATTTACCTTTAATATAAACAATAGCGACCTTTCCCTTTTTATATCCATACTTTATTATCGAGAAGGACCTATTACAAAGTCCTACCACCGAGCTCGATAGCTGCAGTCGCTTAAGTGCGGCCAGTATCCAGTATTCGGAAGATAGTAGGTTCGAATCCCACTGTCGGCAGCCCTGTAAATGGTTTTCCGTGGTTTCCCATTTTTACACCAGGCAAATGCTGGGGATGTACCTTAATTAAGGCCACGGCCGCTTCCTTCCCACTCCTAGTCCTTTCCTGTCCAATCGTCGCCATAGGACCTGTCTGTGTCGGTGCGACGTAAAGCAACTAGCTAAAAAAAAAAAAAAAAAAAAAAAAAAGTCCTACTAACATGTAAAAGCGAAATATTGTAAGAATTGACGAACAATATTTTTAATGAAATATCAAGAATAAAGGAACAATTATTTGCATATATTTGCTCCTATGCACGTAATAAAATAAAGGAATAAAGGAATAATTATTTGCATATATTTGCTCCTATGCACGTAATAAATATTTCCAGTAGGGTATAGACGACATTTGAGCTAATAAATTAATAAAACACAATGCAAAAGACTGCTTGAAATACACAATGCTTACTCAAAAATTGCGAACACCTTACATGCACATGTTTCCAGACTTACATCACAGTCGCGTGATTGTCCTCAAGTCCTGGAAGTGTCATCATGAAGTTGTGTTTTCTTGTTCTGCGGTGGCTAATGCAGGGAGAGGAACTCCATTTGAACTTGTTTTTACCATGAAACGCTTTGGGAGGTGCCCTGATGTCATCAGTATTATCTCATGAAGGGCATAAATCATCATCTCTGTTATTTTTAGAATTTTCTCCTCCTACACATCCGTCTTCTTGTTCCACGAAACACTGCCATTATCTGAGGTCAAATACATGTTCTCTTCTGCAGACACTTCACTGCCTGAAACATGATCTACCCACTGTCTGACTAGTTGGCTGAATGGTCAGCGTACTGGCCTTCAGTTCAGAGAGTCCCGGGTTCGATTACCGGCCGGGTCGGGGATTTTAACCTTCATTGGTTAATTCCAGTGACCCGTGGGATGGGTGTTTGTGCTGTCCCCAACATCCCTGCAACTCACATACGACACATAACACTATCCTCCATCACAATAACACGCAGTTACCTACACATGGCAGATGCCGCCCACCCTCATAGGAGCCTTACAAGGGCTGCACTCGGCTAGAAATAGCCATAAGAAATTATTTATTATCTACCCACTCTTGTACTATTTTATGAAAATTACTGTCATCAAACGTAACAGTTTCCGACGTCCCTGTAGCCTGCCGTATTACACATAAACCCGGGTCCGGTCTGTGAGACGTACATAGAGCTATAACAAGCTGTATCTTGCGGACAACTTGGCGATTGTTTCCTTTCGACGTGTTCCTGTTCTGAATTACCGAGCTAAGCTACACAAAGCCGGACGAGTCCGCACTAACAAGGGAACATCCACAATGGTGAAGTCGCCGATCGCGATGTAACTTAGCAAACACATTGAGGTACATGTAAAAACAATGCCAGCATCAATTTTAGGCGCCAACATTCATTAGCGCGTTAACTAAGGGGCCTAAAAGTTGCGACATTTCAAGTTCCGCGCGATCAGCGATGAATACCTGCTGGCCAATGCTAAGCCGGCACACACACTTTCCGTCTGGAGACACACCCTCTGCACCGCCTTTCACCCTCCAAGTGGTTCTCTTCGGCACGTTCCCCTCCCTTCTCCTCGCTCGTGCGAGGAGAAATAAAACAAATAACTAAAATACATGTTGTTATGTGTATATGTATTGACAGGAATAACGGAGAACACAACTGTTCGTTTAAAAACAACAAGAGTGTTATCGGTAATGAAATGAAATGTCGTATGGCTTTTAGTGCCGGGATATCCCAGGACGGGTTCGGCTCGCCAAGTGCAGGTCTTTCTACTTGACACCCATAGGCGACCTGCGCGTCGTGATGAGGATGAAATGATGATGAAGACAACACATACAGCCAGCCCTCGTGCCGTAGGAATCAACCAATTAAGGTTACAATCCCCGACCCGGCCGGGAATCGAACCCGGGACCCTCTGAACCGAAGGCCAGTACGCTGACCGTTCAGCCAGCGAGTCGGACAGAGTTATCGGTATCAACATATCATAAACCTACAATTTCGCATGCAGCGCAAAAGACCACGCTTCAATCTACGTTATTACGGCCTATGTCCGCAGTGTGACATCTCCCCGTGAGCGTCAAAACCTGTTTGACAACAGTTGACTGCTTAACACTCACCCTCAATCGCGTCATAAAGCTGCAGGTCCCGAAAGTTCAGCGGACCTTCTTCACCGTGACTTCCGTGCTTTGCTTGAAGATGAAAAATAATTTTTGACACGCGCAGTGACATTGCCCTTAAGGACTCGTCGCAAACGTTTTCATAAATATTTCATAAAATGTAAACTGCCTATACAATGTGGAAATTCCAAGGGAGAGCTATGAGGAAGGCTGATAGCGTACGCTTTGTAGCACAGGTTCTGTTCGACAGCTAAGCAGACGACAGCGCGGGGAGAGGGAAACGAGTGGTGCTGAACCAGGCGGGGCGGAGGGGAGGAGGAGCAGAGGTGTGGCACAAAGCAGTGTTCCGGCTAAGCATTGGTCAGGAGGAATTCATCGCTGTTCGCGCGGAACTTGAAATGTCGCAACTTTTAGGCCCCTTAGTTAACGCGCTAATGAATGTTGGCGCCTAAAATTGATGCTGGCATTGTTTTTACATGTACCTCAATGTGTTTGCTAAGTTTCATCGCGATCGGCGACTTCACCATTGTGGATGTTCCCTTGTAAGTACGCAAGGGGAGTTATCGAAATACAGCAAGCTCCCGATTATCCGGATGCGGATTATCCGGTTTGCGTGTTATCCGTGCACCCCAACCCCACTCGAGGTTTATTGTATTATTATTTTAATTGTATTCCCTTTATTTTTGTCACAGCAGTTTGAATACGTATGAAATTCGAACGAGCCCTCCACCGCAAGTGTGCTGGCGTCATGCTTCGTTCGAGAACTAAACATTCGTACCGGTACTTGTATACGAAAGAACTTGAATGAATCTCAAAAGCTAAAAAGCATTTTTTTTCGCCAAGCTATAAAACCTGACGTTCTGTATACTTTTTCTATCTCAAGTACTTTTTACTAAAAATATACGTTGAAAGTAATTTTTATACTAGCCTAGTTTATAGATAAAAGTGGTTATTGAACGTGTTAATCGTTTTATATTATTGCATTTTTAAACAGTATTGTATGTTCTGTCTTATTAAAAGTTTCGTTGTGCATTAAAATGCATAAAATCGTATTAACCGTGTTTTCAGCTATCCATGCGATTTTTTCTGGTGATTAGCCCGAATAATCGAGAGTTTGTTATATTAGGGATCTCGCGCGGTCTAGAACACGGGCCCCGGCAACACAAGAATTTGCATCCATTGTAAATGCATACATTTATTGACTATAATATTTTAAACCTCGAAGGAGTAGCAATAGCCAAAATTTCATCGAAATGAGAATAATGCGTTATACAGGATGAGAATGATGATGTTATATTGTACTCATACAACAAGCTCCAGGAGTGATTATCTACTAGGTTATTAATAATCTTGACCATGATGGTCGGGATTGGATCCGTATTGACTTAGTAACAGTAAATATGTTGGAAGATAGTCCGCCTAGTCAATACTATTCATTTATTTACCTTTCACCTTAACATCTAGTACATGTTTCGAGAATATTATGCATTCTCTTCCTCAGCTAGTGGATTAAAATTCAGTATACAATAAGACCTGACTAAAATACGGGGGCCCCCATTAAAATTCAAAACAATGAGTATGACAATGTGACACTTAAAATTTTTGGATTGTACAAACATAGAATTAAAATCCCATTTTGTCAAGTACAAATTAAAAACACAATATAGTCTAATTAATGTCTAATTAAATACAACGTCTTGTGATGATATGAATTCACAGTGTCCTTGAAGTTGCCTTGCGTAGTTCAAAAATGTTGAGTTAAGGATGAATGAAATTGCATTAAAACTTGAAGTCCTGCCGATATCCACCTCAACATCTATCTAACACATGCATGCCACACGTAATATTTACATCATCACACTGACCATTTTAACCTATTTTCAACCTGGCTGCATAATACATCTATCAACCGAAGATAATGGCAGGACTCCAAGTTTTAACGCAAGTTCATTTATTCTTGTACAAATCCAATTGAACTACGCAAGATAGTATTATAATTCCTAGGACACCGTAATTTCACATCATTATACGACGCTGTGTCCAATATTTTAATTTAAATAGACATCATTTTAACACCCATTAACGGTGGATATCGGCAGGACTTCAAGTTTTAATGCAATTTCATTCATCCTTAACGCAACATTTTTGAACTACGCAAAGCAACTTCAAGGACACTGTGAATTCATATCATCACAAGACGTTGTATTTAATTAGACATTAATTAGACTATATTGTGTTTTTAATTTGTACTTGACAAAATGGGATTTTAATTCTATGTTTGTACTATCCAAAATTTTTAAAGTGTCACATTGTCATACTCATTGTTTTGAATTTTAATGGGGGCCCCCGTATTTTAGTCAGGTCTTATTGTATACTGAATTTTAATCCACTAGCTGAGGAAGAGAATGCATAATATTCTCTAAACATGTACTAGATGTTAAGGTGAAAGGTAAATAAATGAATAGTATTGACTAGGCGGACTATCTTCCAACATATTTACCATCTACTAGGTTTTTCCTACAAACTATGCATCAAGAGGCAGTGCTCGCAGCAGCTCGTTAGCTGTCTATGGTTTAATTAACTCGTGTAACAAGCAGGCTACTTTGCTTGAGCAAACAGAATTATGTTGTAACCGTAAATCTGTCTGCAGCTTCCGAGAGCGATCAATGGGCAGCGGGGCATTCCATTGAATCCAACACCGTAGCAGCATGCTCCAATAAATAGCATTAACTCTACATCACAGGGTAACATAGTGAAATCCGCTGTTCACGTCAAATATCTGCCTCAAACTCGCAGTCGTGATAAATCAGCAGTTACGTCATGATCCAACAACCCAACAAGTACTGCAAATATGTTTCCGGTACTGGAATAGGAAGCTATACGCCCAATAACACCCTAGTATCTAGTTCAGTGGCAGACAACTAATATTACACAGTCCTATTGGTTCAATTATAAGGTAGGGAGCCCTATATATCACCCCTTTAAGCGATTTGGACTTCTAGAAATTCAGGAATTTTATTGACAAGGCTACAAATTGGTATATATATTACTGAACATATTCCCCACGTACGGGCATGTTACAATGAAACTGTTATACCGTAAGGTAGTCAATATCTGACATAAGCACTACAAAACCTAAACCACCAAACTGTGTTCGTAATTTCGTCCTCCCACCGAATTTATGAAAAGTACAATTAATTTAAATATATATTTTTCCTTTCAAGCCTTTCCAAACAATTTCCCTATACCGGTAATGAATTATTTGAATGCCATTTATGAAAAATATATTTTGTATTATTTTTTAACATAGTTTTTCAGCGTTGCTCGTGGGATGTTAAACGCTTTACTTGCACGTTTGTAACCTATTATCTTGTCTACCACTGCCTTAATAGCCTTTTTCATAGCCTGCATTTTCCCATCTGAAAATAATAATAAACTTCATAAATAACAAATAAAATGAAGGGGGCGAAATTATGGACATTCCCTGATTCATTATTGTACCCGAGGTACACCAACTCCGTACATTCAACTTAAGCACCTTTTAGAAGGCCATCTATAATATGAACGGCGAAACTCATTTCGGAAGAAGTTTGAACGTTTATCACCAGATGTTTCTACTGTTGATTTAGGTGTCCCCTCTGGTGGGAAGATGAACAATTAATTTTCTAAGAAATTTGTAATTTTGAGGTTTTCAGCACTGAAATGTTGTAAATTCTTTTTGTGTGTGTGTGTTCTTAAGTTATTAGCATTTCTATCCCTTCCTTCTTATAAATGTTCGACCAATCAAAAATTGTTGATATTTAATTGATTATCCAATGGTATTTGTGGGCTTCGGCCCAGAGAATTGTGGAACTTTCCTCTCCGCTATAAAAGCTGGGACTGTTTGGGCCATGTTGTCTTTCGATCGCTCTAGTCCAGCAGCAGAGTGTGTTCATAGAGGGGGAAAGGGACACGCCTCGCCTATCTCCGTAGGGCCCTCCAGCTCACGTACACCCCTTCATGATGTTCATGTTTCCCAACGGCAGTGGCATTTTTCAACCAGATAATGCGCCATGTCACAAAGCCAGGAGTGAGATGGAGTAGTTCCAGGAACACACTGGCGAGTTGCAATTGATGTGCTGGCCCCCCAACTCGCCAGGTCTTAACCTGATCGAACACATCTGGGATCTGATTAAACGTGGCGTCAGAGCTCATAGCCCCCTCCCCGGAATTGACGGTAATTATGTGACTTGTGTGCGCAGATGTGGTGCCAACGCCCTCCAGCAACCTACCAAGGCCCCACTGCTTCGAAGCTAAGACGCTTCACCGCTGTTATCCATGCTAAAGTTGGCTGATCAGTGTATGTAAAGAATAGGTAGTGTATAAAATGTAATAATATTTGGAAAAAGATATTAAGCATTTTAAATTAATCCATAACAATAGAATGGTTGTCAGTAGCAGCATAAATTTTAAATACAACCTGCGTCTGAAAAGTTCGGTGAATGGTTTCATGAAGTAAAGACAACGTAAGTTACACACAAGCATCCTTTACTGGTCTTCTAAGTAATCTCTGTTAGTTACAACACACTTTTGACAGCGACTGTAAAGCTGCTGGAAGCTGGCAGCAAACGCTTCTTTTGGAATGTCCAGGAGAACCCTTGTCACCTGTTGTTGGATACCTGCTACACTGTCGAACAGGTGGCCTTTCAGGGCTAATTTAAGACGGGGGAACAAAAACATAATCTACCGGCGCCAAATACGTGGAAGAACAGTCACCTGCCGTTCAGCGAGAAACTGGGTCATGCGGATCGCGGTATGCGGATGGGCATTGTCGTGGAGGAGCGTCCACTGTCCACTCCGGTACAGTTCAGGCCGAACCCATCTGATGCGTTGCAGTAGCAGTTTCAAAACTCCCTCGTAGAATTCCGCGTTGACAGGTGTACCCTGGGGTACAAATTCATGATGAACGACACCATTGCTGACGAAAAAGGCGATCAGCATTATCTTCATCTTCATCTTTATGCGCCGACTTTCCTTGGGGGGCGGAGAAGACGCTGAACACCACGCCATTGACTGTCTCTTGGTCTCCGTATCATACTGGTAGCACCACGACTCGTCTCCTGCAATGATGGTTTCCAACACCTCCGGATTTTGGTCACAAACGTGAATGAAATCTCCCAACGCTTCCATCTGAGTTTGCTTCTGCTCGTCTGTCAGCTTGTGCGGTACAACCGGGCACAATTCTTCCACTTTTTTAAATGTTCGTGAACAATGGTCCTTACACTGTCCTTGCCTACACCCACTTCATCTGCTATCATTCGTAAGGACAGTCGCCGATCATTCGCAAGCATCTGTCGCACTCGTTCGATGTTGTCTGGAGATGTGCTTGTGGTTGGTCGTCCTCAACACCTTCCTTTCCATCCCGAAAGCGTTTAAACCAGTCAAAAAAGCACTTTTTACTCACTGCTTGAGCGCGTGGTAAACTTTCGCTAACATTGCGTGTGTTTCCGTTCTCGTTTTGCACTCCATTGTGCAATGACACGAGTTCTCACACTGACTCAGTGCGAAGTGTTGCAGCGTTCAACTCCGTTTAACTGTGTTGAGTTGACCGATAGGGGGCACTTGGTGTCATGTCTCGCAATGCACATTGTCCGAACTAGCACGGTGTACAAACTAGGAGACCATTCACCGAACTTTTCAGACACAGGTTGTAGGATCTTTATTGGTGCATAAAATGTCTCCAAAGAGTTTCTTAGAAAGTATGAATAGCACGTATCCCCCTGATACTTTTAGGAAGGAATTTTCACTCGCGCCAGGTAAGAATAAATTATTTATCGTAAATGGTAGTTCTATGGGTAGGTAAAGCAACGACGGAATTATTATCAGATCTAGTGTTAAAACTTTGTAGGTTGAAGGTAAAATGGCTGTGAAGAATAAAGGACTTTGTGGAGAAGGCATAAGGTATGCACAGTGAGACGGATTTTTAGTCGGTGCATGCTCAGTTGCTATGTGTCATTGTCATACAACACAGCCTGCAACGTTTCCAAGATTACAACATCGTCACACATTTTGTTGTATGATACTATGTCGTAAGACCTATTGTTAAATCAAGTAAAATATTTCTCAAAAAAATCGTAGGTGGATTAGTTCCATGCAGAATAACTTGTTTCAGCAAAAATCCACATCATATGGATCACAGTATTAGTGCAAAAACCTGTCAACGTACCCTTGGAAGTCACAGTTTTACTAGCAGCCTTACGAGATGAGAAATCACTTTGCAAAACCCAGCTCTCTCCCAAAGGATTGTCACACCTTGTGGCAGTCTCTTACCTGAAAAAGAAAAATATGTATGATAGTTGGTGAAATAAATAAATAAATAAATAAATAAATAAATAAATAAATAAATAAATAAATAAATAAATAAATAAATAAATATACAAGTGCGAAGAAACAAATACATAAATAACGTATTTATTAACCACATGCACATATGCCTGTGAAAACTGTACTTTTGGTAGCCTAAACTACTGTGCGGTATAAAGGCCTACGCATTATACGAAATGTTATAAACGTCCAGCCAATGGATCACGGAAAAGACAGAAGTATAATTTATATGTAGAATAACGCCATCATTTCCACTCGACATCCAGACACTTCAGCTGTGGTGGCCTAGGTCATATTTGTTCTATTGGAAAGGATTTCTAGTATAATGTGGTCGTGAACATTACATATCCACACACATATATTATATATACACAACAGGCTACCTGGACGCACTCTACAGTGTAATGGCTGTAACTGACATCCTGTTGCCATGACGGAACGGAACCAAGTTTTCATTTTAAGCAACTCTAAGATGCACATCTTCCTGATTTTCACATTTTTCAATATTGAGGGGACTAATAACGTTTTATAACATTCCTTGGTACGTAGCACTACAGAGATTTTCTTAAAAACTAACTGACCAGTGACTGTATCACCTAGAAAACCTGCTAATACATTCAGGCCTATTTCCTCTACCACTATCCTCTCTCAAAATTCATGCTTTGTTATCAATCCAGTAGCTATAATTATGTCGATTTACACAACCGTAATCCGCCTCTGTGGTTTAGTGGTTAGTGTGATTAGCTGCCACCCCCTAAGGCCCGGGTTCGATTCCCGGCTCTGACACAACATTTGATAAGTGGTACGAGGGTTGGAACGGAGTCCACCCAGCTTCGGGATGTCAACTGAGTAGAGGGGAGAGGTGTGTTCGATTCCCTCCTCAGCCATCTTCGAAGTGGTTTTCCATGGTTTTCCACTTCTCATCCAGGCAAATGCGGAATGGTAACTAATTTAAGGCCACGGCACTTCCTTCCCTCTTCCTTATCTATCCCTTCCGATCTTCAATACCCCCACAAAGCTCCTCTTCAGCATACCAGGTGAGGTGGTCTAGGCGAGGTACTGGTCCTCCTCCCCAGTTGTATCCTCGAACCAAAGTCTCACGCTGCAGGACACTGCCTTTGAGGTGGTAGAGGTGGGATCCCTCGCTGAGTCCGCGGGAAAAAACCAACCCTGAAGGGTAAACGGATTAAGAGAGAAAGGAGGAAAGAGAGGATTAATAACATGTTATAACATTTCTTGGTACATATGCCAGAGATATTTTCCTCAGAAAATACTTACCCAACGACTGTATCGCCTAGAATACCTGCCCAAACTATTTTCTCTGACATGGTCTTCTCTCAAACTGCATGATTTGTTGTCAATCCAGTAGTTATGATTTTGTCGATTTACACAACTTAATTCACGTGATTCTCTTTGTCCCTCCGCCATTATCTAGCAAAACTCGACTCTTCGATCAAAACCATCTCAGTCATTTTTAAAATGTATTGAAACTTTATAACGATGCTGTACTTTGGGAATTTTACGCACTGAATTCGTCGACATTCCGATGTAGGAATATGCTGTAAGAAGTGAAATAGTTGGATTATCAAGAAAATATCCTAAGACTTCAATTGTAGTCACATCATGGGGTATACAATGGTACCTTTCTCTTTATTAGAAGTTGATACTTTCTGTCTAAATTCTCAACTACGTCAGGTACCTGAGTATGACTTAAAATTCTACCAGAGTTCATTCAATATGCGAGCTGTCTGGCTTGCACATTGATTCGTAGAAAATAATTTAAATTATGTTATTTAAAGTGTACACCATGATGATCATTTAAATAGGGGCTAATTTCCAACTTAATACTACGCTGTCCTTCAGCTGTTAACTCTTTCACTTTCGTCTGTTTAAGATTATGAGAAAGGTGAACAAAAGAAGTATGTAACGAAGTATGTAACTGAGCATTGGGGAAAGAAAAGCGAAAACTATTGACATGTTGAAGAGTTAAGCACAGAATAATTTTGCCCAAACTGACAAACGACTGTGACGAGGAGGAAATGTGCGGAATATTTGTTTTGTGATAGTAGAACAATGGGTCCAATGTATTGTACTTCACCACTGGGGTCACGAATTTTTTTAAGTACTAGAATAATATTTATGTGCCCATAACGCGATAAATGCTGCCATTTCTTGATGGATACAGTACTTGTGTATCCATCTCTTGGCACAGGCCAGAGTAAAGTGTAGCTTCCACCGAAGTCCCAGTCTCATCCATGGCTGTGACAATATGGAAGCTGCGGAGGTATGGGTGGTGCTGAGTAATGACATTCAGAGCACGACTAGTGCATCTGAGTGTTACGAAAGGTATTGCTCATAGGGCTAGTCGTGCTGCAATAGCACTTTCTGAACCAGTGAGGAAAGCAATGGCAAACTACCTCACTCCTCTTCTTGCCTAGTACGCCTCATTTTGGTGCTTCCATTGGTTTTTGCGGTTTCCGTATAACCGCTTAACTGTTGGTGGTGCTATTTGAGGATCCAACCAGCCTCTGGGCTGATGACCTAACAGACAGACAGAACGCGATAAACTGAACAAGATATGAAGGGTCTCATATTAGGAAACATTTTTTCAACGATGTCTGATAACACTACGTTTGTTTTTATGAAATACATTCTATACAAATAATTTTGTAGTACAATCCTATTGGGTACGTTTGTTTGTTTTATCACTAGTTTTTATTCGCAGCTCGACGAGGCTTTACGAATTTAAACGTTTGTATCCCATGTGTTACGTACTTAGATATGTCTGTAAACTGGGATTGTGTTTTGTTAAATACAAACAAATGAAATCTACCGACACAAACCAGAGCATGTACTGCAGCTGCAAGCGAACATTCTGAGGTTTATTCCGAGGTTTGAATGAAGACATGTGTGGTTAAGTGGTTCACCTCGAAGCTGTTGAAGTCGATGAAGTGGGCATATTGAACATGTCCTGCATACTAAATAATCATGCACAATTCAGTGTGCGTTGTAATGTCATTTTCAAAATTGAATATGTTGTATTTAAATATTCTATAAACAATCTTCAGTGTATGACATTTCCTGCGCCACTCTGCATATCAAGACTTGACAATAATATGACAGTTCAGAGTGCCTGATTTTAAATAATAAAAGGGGAGCTATAAGAACTCGAAAAGAAGGAAAGAAAGAGTCTGAGGAAAATTCTGGGACCACAGAAGGCTACTTACAGATATTGGAAGAAAAGGGGAAATGAGGAGCTCTACAAGTACTGAAAATATCACGGACACACTCCGGAAACGAAGGCTGAAATTCTACGCATACCTATAGCTCATCCCACGTTAGGCAAACAGCATTGCTCTTATGGACTTACAAGGAGTGAACACACCCCCTCTGAGACACCCATAATTCCTCATGATTAAAGGATTTTATATTGCACTTTGTAATGTGTAAGATAAAAAGGGCGAGGCATGTTTTTCCCGTGAGTTATTAAAATAACTACAAAACATTACTTTTTTCATAAATAAATTTGTAGGGAGGAAGTACAATGGTGGGAACAGCCATCGCTTCGTTTCCTTCCTTCATTTTGCTTCTTCTGTGTTGCTCTGGTACAAGCATCGTGTAGTCCCTCCATCGTGAGCCTGCAGCTCATTTCTGTAGTGAAGTCATCTACAGTATTTATTTGTTGTGTGTTCGTTTTTAGGGTTTATATCAGTGCGTAATTGCCTTGCGTTGAATGAGAGTTATGCGATAAGCCTACGTATGGGATTTCTTTCTTTAACTTTAATACTGTGATCCTTCGTAGAGTCTTCTACGGTATTTATTTGTTGCGTCGGTTTTCTAACCTTTATTGCCTGGACAAATTTATTAAATACAATTAAATATATACCTCACCCCTCCAGCCCATAAAAGTTATTTGTCTATTTTCTCCCCCAATTTGCCTTACACATGTACCAACCCGCGTCCAGGTGGGATACACGAGTTTCCAGACTAGCTCTTAATAATAATTTCATCTGCCAAATATTCCTGGGTTGTGAGTTCCGCGTGAGAAAGAACACCTATGGCTTACGGTAAATCCCAACCTACGTAGATGAACGTCTTCAACACGCTATTAGTCGGTTACCGTATATGTATGATACCGGAATTTATCGTAAAAATCAGATTATCATGGATTGTCAAGAACTCCGTACATGTCATCATCATAATCGCAATAAAATTATTCATTATAAGCTTATATCTAGTACTTATTCTAAGTAGACATTGAAAGAATTTAATGTTTTCACTACTCAACTTTTATTCATAAATTGGTCTAAGTATGAGTTGAAATAAACGTAGATTATCTTGAAAAATCATTTATACATTATGGCTGGTTTCCTACGTAATCAGCATCTAAATAATGTAATGATGTTGCCTTGAGGAAAATAGGTTTAGGAAAACCTCTAATAAATAAATGAAATTAGGCCTCATTCATCTGTATCCTAGTCCTGGCCTGTCAAAGAATTGTATCATAACTCAGTAATATCCAAGGAAATTAAATGAAAAGAAAATAAATAAATTATAATCAAGTAAAATTATTCAACATAATTGTAAAAGTTGGATAATTGTAATAATTATAATGATTGTAATGATTGGATGCATCCAAAAGATTTAAGTAAAATAAGCTATATCCCTACTATATACAAGGTTAAAATTGGGTTTCAATCGAAAATGTGAAAAATGCAAAGAAAATGGTCAATAATTAATCAATTAATTAATTAATTAATTAATTAAGATCTGGAATCTTTCAATATTAAACTAAGTTGCTTCTCAAAATTACCAAAATTCAATCGTCTGAACCTAAATTCACATGCAATTACAGAAATGCATATCACTCGGTTGAAACACTTCACATCAATGTCCACGCACAGTAGAAAAATCGTGTGAGAATATTAATGTCTGACCATTAGGGATTTTCTCTATTTGAGGTTCCAAATTATTTAACGTTTCATATTTCAACCTAGTTAACCTCCATATAAGCAAATCTAAGTCCACTTTAAGTCGTAAGCATTCTCAAATTAATTCCATCGTAAGGCTTATATGGCTAAATCATTCAATTATTATTTTAATTCATGGTTAAAATTCAGTTAAAGTGCGTATATGACTTAACATAACATTACCAAGTGTATTCAATTAATATTCCAACGAATAATACCATAGGTGAAAAATTGACACATAGGAAGACTCTATCTTCATCTAAAATCCACATATGAAAGACTAAGTTACCAGTGATGTCTTATACTGCTCCCATAAAATCATAAGTTGAATTGCCGTAAGTGAGAATACATGAAAACAATCGTTGATATATCAGTGAAGGCCTAAATATTGACGTAAGTGGCCTCTCGGCTTTTCTGATGATCCTACTTACTCAATTAATTCTATAGTGATGGCATTAAGATCGTATCCTAATCTGTATCATATATATATATTAGGGAATAAAATAGCAATCGGAAACAGTACGTTTCAATACCTGTACTTAGCATGTGCAACCTACACATACTACCACCTCTCGAAGAAATACTATGACCAACTTCCTAAATATCAATAACTATCACCATCAAAATATACTAGCAACTCATATGCTAATTACATTCACCATTTAACACTTCCATTATCGCGTAGCATTTATAATCGAAGCACTCGTTTCATCAAAATACGCAACATATGTGCCATAACCTACACACATATAAATCATTATCATTACTGTCATAGTATCAAAGATCAGCACATCGTAACCTTAAAATTGTGCCACTATATTTTATTGTAACACTCCCTAAATACGAACTTTACGCGTGTTATTTGTTAAAGCCATCACGCATATAAATATTAGCTTCCTCTTAATACTCTAACACTTCACTGACAACGAATTATGAAAAAATATCAATCACTTCTCCACTACTATATTGACAAACTTACGAACGGCATTCACTGGTATTTTAACGCCTATGTCTGGAATTTACGGTAACTTTGGATGAATACCTATTTCCTTGTAAGCACACTCGTATATTAACTACGCACACACAATGTCATAATGCACATTATATATTAACCAAAAGAATAAGGTTTTCTACTTACGACACGACTCAAATGGGGACTTATCTTTGCTTATTGGATATTGAATTCCATCTCGCTGTTGATCGTCATGGGATGGTAGGCCTCGCTCCATGGTTCGGCTTAGGTAATCGGGTCCATCTCGTCCTCACAGCTGACTACTGTCCTCCTGGATCATCCATCTCGTCAAGCGTCACCATAGCCAGAGTAGTCTTTGCCTCAGCTTCTTAGAACATCATGGTGGTCTTCATTGCGTCAAGGACAGAACAATACAAGGCATTAGTTGATTTATACATGTTGTAATCTGCTTAGTAGTGCTAATGCGATCAATATATTTGTTTTCTGGTCCGTCTAATTTGCCTATAAGACTCTAAATATCGTCTTATTTCAAACTGCCTTGCTCGCCGAAACGGTGTGAATTTTACGTGCTTTTAGAATTGCACTCTATTTTCCCTTTAATTCAGCTCTCTTGACGTTGTGCAGTATCGGGCAAATACAATGTTCCGAGCCCAACCGTGACGTAGTACAGATCCAACTTGACGTTTCTTAACAGCTGGTCTTTAATCTCACGTATATGTCAATCACAGCTGATATTTAGCGGGTTATCGTATATTTGATCTTATCTTCAATAACTGATTAAAGTATCCGATAAGTAGCTGGTTTCTTTACGCGATTCCGTCTTTCTACGATGCAGTGCTCAATTGAGATTTGTTCTAATGGAACACTTTTTTTTTCAATAATCGATTAAAATAATCCGCTCTCGTCATTCTTTCGCACCGCCTTCTAAAAGAGGTTCTTTCCGTGATTGCCGGTTGAATTTATTGTCTCTTCAGTTCGTACCGCTGTTAATTGCTTTTATTCTGATCCGTTAATGGCCGGAGCGCCATTTTTGTTCCAAATACAGCAACTATAGAACAGTGAAATGGCACACACTTGAATGCTGAGGTTTGTTATGTTCCGTAGTTTACCTCTGATTTAGAACAAACAAAAATAGCCCCTGTAAACCCCCCGTCCCCTTTAGTTCACAAAAATAATTTGTAGCTTAATTTCTTCCGATTTTTGTCCTGAACTTAAATACTTAATTTCACAAATTTATGTGCCGCCGTTATCCCGCGATGGTGTTGAGCAGAGCTGTTCATACGACAACCCTGCTGTCATAAGAGCAATATTGTTTTCTTAACATGCAATGAACTATAGTAAGAATGGATTGCAAAGGGATGATCAAAAGGATCTTCAAACACATCATGGGGTTAAAGGCCACCTCCATGTGGTTACATTTCAGATAAAAATAATCGTGTGGCTATTTACTTCTGAGTGCAGCCCTTGTAGGGCAGACCCCCCCATGAGGGCGGGCGGCATCTGCCATGTGTAGGTAACTGCATGTTATTGCGGTGAAGGATAGTGTTATTCGTTATGTGTGGCTTGCAGGCATGTTGGAGACAGCTCAAACACCCAGGGCATTGAAATTAGCCAATGACGGTTAAAATCCCCAACCCGTCCGGAAATCGAATCCGGGACCCTCTGAATCGAAGACCAGTACGATGAACATTCAGCTAGCGAGTCGGACACATTTCAGATGATCCAAAATGGAAGATACTTCAGAAGAAGAGTCGAGAATCTCATTTGAAGAGAAACTACTAAATCAGAGACCTGTATGAATCATTTCCGAAGAGGAAAGAAAGATGAGAAGCGAAAGAATGAAGAGTTTTCGGGAAGAGAAGAGAAGAGAAGGTAAGCCACGAAGCCTTAAGTTCTATGCGGTCTATTGACGGCTAAATTCGGAAAAGAAGAAGAATATATCCCCAACCGATAACTAAGTTTGTTTGCATTTAATATTCCTCCATTTCATTCCTACCGAAAACCCTTTTATCCTTTTAACTGTTCATTTCAATACCACAATCGCTTCAAATTATTCCCATGATCCATGACGTTAGACTGAAGTGCTGCTAACAAAGAACATTTAAAACATTCACATTTTAACTCCAATTTTGCCACACGGATAATTGAAACATGAAGCAATTAACATCCGAGCAAAACTTCAGCAAATATTATTTCTTGAATGGTTTCGAGGTTCTGCTCGTCCATTGTACTTCTATTTGACTTGTGTAAAGTTCTCCGTGGTCTCTGTAACTGATGGTTTATACATGAACTTACGACTTTCGTGGAGAGATTTCTCGTGATTTTAACACAAAGGAGACCCTGTAATTGCGCAAATAAGGAGCAGTTTAACTAGTGAACTCATGAATTTAATTCTCACAACTTAGTTGTAAGCGTCTTATTACTGAGAGCTACTTTCTACACATCTATCATTGCTACAGTGTTTCCACAATGTGCAGGAGAACGAGCGCTAATTAAACTCAAAGCCGTGAATCTTTCTGTTTCACGTCACGTTCTACTGAGACATGAGAGTTAAAACTCAGCCACTATCACAAATGTCATAATTATTACTAGAGTCCGCTCCAATTGATGAATTTAGACATTGTAATCCTTTCCCGACCAATAGTTGCATATGACACTGCGGTCTTCCTTATTCCTTCAGTGCGACGGAAATTCTGAAGGTTATTATTAGCCCCAGAATTGTTATGTATATTCCATAAATTTACTTCTAGACAACTGGAAATGAACAATATGGGCGAACTGTGGTTCTGACATGGTTATACCAATATTTCATTTTATATATTTTTACACATTCTCAGTAATACGTAACATTTTTGTACTTATTTAGACAATTGTTCAACAAATATAAATCTATATAAATAAAAATGTATGGCGTCCACTGTCTGTAATTTCATTTGGTTTGGCCAATTTTCAGCTATTTATCCGACTTACATCAACTTAAGACCGTATCAGTGATTGTGTACTCATCTAGGGGATGCTTTATTATTATTATTATTATTATTATTATTATTATTATTATTATTATTATTATTATTATTATTAGAGCCTCCGTGGCCCATCAATCTTCCCTTGAATGATCAGTCGGAGAAGTTCACATCGTTCACCTCTCATGATGTGCCCGAGGTAGCTGAGCTTACGCTCCTTGATGGTTATGAGAAGCTCTTTCTTCTTGTTCAAGATGGTGAGGACTTCTTCACTTGTCTTCTTTTCTACCCAAGATATTCGGAGTATTCTTCTGTATAAGTAGATTTCAAAAGATTCAATCCGCTTCTCCAATAAAAGGCTGAGCGTCCACCACTCTTCGAAACCATACAGAAGGACAGGAAAGATATAACAACGTAGCATTCGAACTCTGAGCTGGAGGTTGAGTTCTCGGCTGGTGAATAAAGTCCTCATGGTATTGAACATATTTTTTGCTTGTCCAATCCTGGATAAGATTTCACATTTTGAATCACAATGCTGGTTCACTAGAGTTCCAAGATATTTGATGGAAGATACTTGTTGGACGATGTTGTTGTTGATGTAAAGGGAGGCCTGTTTTGGTATTTTCGTGAATACAATCAGCTTGGTCTCGTTAATATTCAAGAATAAACCGTAGGTTTCACTGGGCCTCACGATGTTGTTTATAATGATTTGCAGATCACTAGGATTGCTGGCTAACACAATCGTGTCATCAGCAAATCGGATGTTATTAATGACAGAGCCATTGATCTTGATACCTAGATTAACATCTTCCATAGCCTCTCTGAACACAGCTTCAGAGTAGATGTTGAAAAGAAGTGGGGACAAGACACATCCCTGGCGGACACCTCTTCGTATAGCTATGTCCTCAATAGTAGTTCCTTCTATTTTGACCTCTGCCGTTTGATTCCAGTACAAATGGGTAAAATGATACGAAGATCACCAACATCTACACCAGTAGATTTTAAAATCTCAACACGTTTTGCATGATATACGCAATCAAAAGCTTTTCGGTAGTCCATGGAGCAAGCGTGCACATCTACATTCATATCTAGGCATCTCTGGGTCAAAACATTCAAGGCAAAAAGAGCCTCGCGCGTACCCAGTCCATTCCTAAAGCCAAACTGAGTATGTCCAACTTGGCGTTCGCATTTGAGGTAGAATCGAGTGTGGATGATACGCAGAAATACCTTTAGCACATGGGACATTAGGCTGATCATGCGATAATCATCACAATGTGATGCACTAGCCCTTTTAGGTATGGTGACAAAGGTAGATCTTAGCCAGTCAGATGGAATTCTACCAGATTTATATATTGCGTCGAATAATGTAGTTAGCAGCTCTAGTCCTCTGCCATGGCCTTCGGCAATGAGTTTGAGAGTTTCTGCATGAATATTGTCCAGACATATAGCTTTTCCATTCTTATTCCAAAAAAGTGCTCACCCAATCTCTAAGTTAACAAGGAACAGTTATGCATATATAATAGCGCAGGAATCCTACTTTACCAAAGACATACGAAGTTGCTTCGGGCTACCAGAAATGCAAACGTACAAAACCGTCATCGTGTAGAGACATAACAAAAGCCAGCGAGATACCGAGAGAAATAATGGACACAGAAGCGATGAAAACAGAAACCTGAAAGGGGCCGAACTTCGAGCTCCGCTATCTCTTCACAAGAATCGCCGCCCACGGTTTCCACGGGGAAATATGCCAGAATAAATCATACCACGAACCCAAGGAGGACTGCGTCTGCAAACTATGCAACCAACCATGCCCCAAGTACCATTAGGAGAAATGTGGAAATATAACTCAGTCTTTAAACACGCCGACAAAGGACTGGTGAAAGCCAAACTCAAGCTAATGTACACATTGTGTTTAATAAAATTAAACACATATAACAACTCTGTCTTATTGTTTTACCGGCACCTTAAGGAAGTCCTAGAGGACATCCCGCCTTCTCCTAAGATCTAGTGCAACTGAATGGTCGTTAATCCAGTACCATTATTATTACACGAATCTTTTGGGTTTACGCCACGTGAAAGAGGAAATCTGTAGGGAATTATTATGTTTCGCGAAGAGTTTGCTCTGCTTTCTCAGAAGGGAAAGTGTACCAACCACGACATTCTAACATTATTAATATTATTATTATTTCGTTTCGAACGACTATGAACCACGTTGATTCGAATGCAGCTTCGTATGTTTCTGGGCTTTAATCCTCGTCCAGTACTCCTTCATCCTTTCACTCTCCAATCCCCTCCTTTCTTCTGTCTATGGTGCTTGGGTACATGATCTAACAATTTCTTGAAATATTTTCGTGGCCTTGATTCTCGACTTGTAAGCATCCTTGTTGCTGATTTCCGTTCCTTGTATTTCCATTTCTCCCAGGTCCTTCTTCACCTCCTGATACTAGCGCACCGTAGTACTCCTGATCTCAAAAAGTCTCATTATCTGATTGGCCAGTTCCTCCGGGTTCGTTCTGTATTTTCTTTCTTCTTCTTATTATTATTAATTTTGAAGGCAGCTGACGCATAAATCTTCCTAAAATAATGTTGCTGGAACCGGAAGAAATTTTAAATTGAGTTGGGAGCCCGGACAGGAACAATAAAAGTGGAGTAATATGGCACAATCAACTGAGAGAAACAAATATTTGGCTCGGTGATGTTCGCTATGGTTAGTTCATCAGAATCCCCAATAGACTGTAACACAGTACTGTATATCGACGTTCAGAACCAGACTGATGGTCCAAACAGTAATCATAAATTTCTGAGCCCTTTGAAATATATACGGCCGTTCGTCAAGGTGACGAATTCTCCTCTATTCTGTTTTAACTTAGTTCTAGAAAAAGTTATCAGAGAATGGAAAAGGGACGCCAAAGGTGTGATCATCGTAAACTTGCGCAGGAAAGTCCAGGTGAAATGTTTGGCCTTTGCTGATAACCTAGCAACCATTACTAAGACCAGAGATGGAATCAGATACGCTGTACAGAGATTACATAATATAGCATCAAAGGCAGGCCTCCAGATGTCGTACAAAAAAAAAATCAGTTCGTGGAAAACCTACATCATAACAAGAAAACTCCGCTAGAGATGGGAAACGGACAAGTTCACAGGTGTCCTTCAGATAGCTTGGAGAAATCATACTACCTTCGGGACTAGACAGTAGGGCGAGGGCGGGGGCGAGTTGGCCATGCGGTTAGGAGCGCGCGGCCGTGAGGTTGCATCCGGGAGGTAGTGGGTTCGAATCCCACTGTCGGCAGCCCTGAATATGGTTTTCCGTGGTTTCCCATTTTCACACCAGGCAAATGCTGGGTCAGTACCTTAACTAAGGCCACGGCCGCTTCCTTTCAACTCCCAGGCCTTTCCTATGCCATCGTCGTCATAAAACCTATCTGTGTCGGTGCGACGTAAAGCCAGTAGCCAAAAAACAAAACAAAAAAAACAACAACATAGAAACAGCCAATAAACTCCATAAGGCGTACAGACTAACGTGGAATTACAAGAGGGTCATATCGCGTAATGCAAAATCAGTTGTTTTGCCGGAAGCTTTATACGCCTCAGAAACCGTATCCCCTGGAGGTCACTCTAAAATTATAGAAATTGAAAAGCAAGAAAGGAAAATATTCCGGAAAATGTATGGACCCAAGAGAAAAAATGAAATGTGGATTAAGAGGAGAATAGCGGACCTCCACTCATTAACTGACAGGTTCAGTGATAGAGACAGACAGAGATAGACTCGCCAAAAGATTATTTAAAGTAATAAATTCAGAGGAGGTCAAACTAAACTGGCTAGAAGAAACTAAGGAGGACCTCCAAGAAATGAATATCATGAACGAAGTCGTGGAAGATCGTGGAGCTTTTAGCACAATAGTAGCCAAGCACAAATTCGTGGATAAACCTAAAAAGAAAACTGGTAGGAAGTGGTCGACAGAACGCAATCTGCAACACTGTGCATTCATGAAGAGATTTTGGGAGGATAAGAAGGCGAAAACCATCAGAACAAAGAACAAGTTCAAACGTGCTCTTTGAATGGTAGCAATAACGAAGAAATAATAATAGTAATAATAATAATAATAATAATAATAATAATAATAATAATAATAATAATAATAATAATTTCTTGTGGCATCCGCTAGCCTGGTGGAGCCTTCGTAAGGCAGACCCTCCGGCAAGAGTGGGCGACGTCCGCTGTGTATAAGATACTGGATGTTGTTATGTTGAAGGATTGTGTTATATGAGGTATATGAGGATAGCACAAAACAGCCAGTCATCCGAGATAAAGTAATTAACCCTTTCTTCTTCTTCTTCTTCTTCTTCTTCTTAATCTACTTACCTTTCAGGGTTGGCTTTTCCCTCGGACACATCGAGGGATCCCACCTCTATGCTATGCTGAACATGGGCCTTGGTGGGGGATGGGAAGATTGGAAGAGATAGACAAGGAAGAGGGAAGGAATCGGCCGAGGCCTTAAGTTACGTACCATCCCCGCATTTGCCTGGAGGAGAAGTGGGAAACCACGTAAAACCACTTCCAGGATGTCTGAGGTGGGAAGCGAACCCACCTCTACTCAGTTGACCTCCCGTGGCTGAATGGACCCCGTTCCAGCCCTCGTACCACTTTTCAAATTTCGTGGCAGAGCCCGGGCCTCCGGGGGTGGCAGTTAATCACACTAACCACTACACCACAGAAGCGGACAATTAACCGTTTACGATTAAAATCCTCAACCCAGCCGGGAATCGAATCCACGTTCCCGAGGACCAAAAGCCAAGACGCTGATCATTCATCCAGGAGCCGGACATTTGTCTAGTAATAATACAGTAAGTAATGGAAAATAACATCTGGAATAGTCGAGAGTCACATTTTACCCCATTCTTCTTATGGTTGTTCCCGTGAACTTGACCACTCCCACTTCTACATACTCGCAGGAAGAAAAAGGAAGAAATTACACGAAGCTGGAACGAAAAATAACATAAAGAGAGACATTTAAAATCGAAAAAATAAATACATGAAGAATGAGAGGCAGAAAAAATAAAGAAACGAAAGAAAGAAAGAAAGAAAGAAAGAAAGAAAGAAAGAAAGAAAGAAGAAAAGTAATATGCAAGGTAGGGTGGAGGGAAGAAATTAAGAAATTATTTTAAGGAAGTCTGTGAAAAGCTGATCTGAGGTAGAATAATCAGTCCAAGCACATTGTACAGATCTAGCTGCACGATCAAGCCGCAAGGTATGAGAGTCCATTCAACTTGGTAAGTCTCCAGTCATCATTCTTCGCGCTCATCTACATCCACGCCTTATTTGTGAAATTGCTTCCAAGTTTTGAAAAAAAGGAACTTGTTTACGCCAAGTGGCAGACATGGATCTTGCTTTTAACTTACATACTTATGTACAGTCACAACAACACGTCTGTTCCGGCCATAAGCGAACGTCTGAAAATGACAGCCTGAAGCAAAGGAGTGTTGTTTGGAAATTATTCGCACGCGACTCTGTGTTAGGGAACGATCCACTTTGGCAAACCATTAATTACAACCTTCCTGTTTTTGTCAGAATAGCTGCTACAATACTGTTCCAGTGAAAGGTAAAAAGGTGTCATTTCTCCTTGGAGGAAGAATCATATCCGGTTTATACACTACAGATTTGTCGCAGGCTAATTTAGCAGTTGTACGTGTAAATTGAAATGTTGGGATTGCGCCAAGACCCCTGAACGCATTAAAGAAGTCCTGTTGTAGGTGCATGAGGAAGTGCAATGTGTTGCTACAGAAAATTATGTACGTCGACTGGACGTTATTGCAATTGGCAGGTAAACTGCATGTGCTCTTGTATTGATCCGGCAGTTAGGTTTCATCACAAATATAATAATAATAATAATAATAATAATAATAATAATAATAATAATAATAATAATAAATCGCGTGTGGCCTCCGAAGAGGCCCGGTGCAGGTCTTTTGACTTGACTCCCGTAGGCGACCTGCGCGTCGTGATGAATATGAAATGATGATGAAGACAGCATATACGCCCTGTCCCCGTGCTAGGGGAATTAAATCATTATGGTTAAAATTTCCGACCCTACCGGGAATCGAACCCGGGACCCCTCTGACCAAAGGCCAGCACGCTAACCACTTAGCCATGGAGCTGGACCTAATAATAATAATACTACTACTACTACTAATAATAATAATAATAATAATAATAATAATAATAATAATAATAATAATAATAATAATGTTATTGGATTTTCGTCCCACTAACTAGTTTTATGGTTTTTGGAGACACTGAAGTGCCGGAATTTAGTCCAGTAGAAGTTCTTTTACGTGCCCGTAAATCTACTGACTCTAGACTGACGTATTTGAACACCTTCAGATACCGCCGGACTGAGCCAGGATGGAACTTGCCAAGTTGGGGGTCAGAAGGCCAGCGCCTCAACCGTCTGAAACTAGAGAATAACAGAATGCATGGGCCACAGTTCCCTACCCGCAGGAAGAACTGTGTGTTAGTGGGAATATCGAGATTGTAGGAATAATGATTGGTGTCAAAGGAACCATGCCAAATTTTTTAGTGAATACTTTCAAATTTTACAGATCGATATTTTTTTTATTTACAAGTTGCTTTACGTCGTATCGACACAGATAAGTCTCACTGATAGCCCCAGGAGTGGGAAGGAAGTAGCTTTAATTAAGGTACAGCCCCTGCATTTGCCTGGTGTGAAAATTGGAAACCACGGAAAACCATCTTCAGGGCTGCCCGACAGTGGGGTTCGAACCCACTATCTCCCGGATGCGAGCACACAGCTGCGCGCTCCTAACCGCACGGCCAACTCGCCCGGTCGCAAAAGTTTCAAAAAATCTTTTACTTTGTGGGGAAATCTTATGTTATATGAGACTGTGACTGTACTTTAATAGAGTACTGATTGCAATTTCACCTACTGTATTACCTAGTTTCGCTTCTAATCTTGTCTGTCCGTTAGGACATCAGGCCGGAGGCTGGTTGGATCCTCAAATAGCACCACCAAAGGCTATGCAGTTATAGGGAAACCACAAAAACCAATGGCAGTGCCAAAATGAGGCGTACTAGGCAAGGTGAGGAGTGAGGTAGTTTGCCATTGCTTTCCTCACTGGGCCAGACAGTGCTATTGCAGCACAACTAAACCTATGAGCAACACCATTCATGACACTCAGACACACTGGCTGTGCTATGAATGTCATTACGTAGCACCATCCGTACCCCAACAGCTTCCATATTGTCTCAGCCGTGGATGACACTGAGACTTTAGTGGAAGCTACACATTGCTCTGGCCTGTGCCGAAAGATGGATGCAAAAGTACCGTATCCGTTAAGAAATGACAGCAGGCATTTTAACTCCCAGATATGATATCACAACAAGCATGGGTATTCCCCTGGCGCGCAAGTACACGCTAGTTTTGAATATTACTTTTATATTTTATCCAAATGAGTGCAGAGATGTTATTAATTAATTACTAGTAATTAGCAGTACTAATTTAATGGCAATTATGCACTTTAACATGGAATATGCATATATGCAATATGAAACAAGCCTGAGATGTGACCAACAAAGATTATCATCACCTCATACGAAATCAAACCCCATGACACAACAGCCCCGATAGGCCGTGGCCTACGAAGCGACCGCTGCTCACCCGAAGGCTTGCAGCTTATCAGGCGTCGTGTGGTCAGCAGAACGAATCCTCTCGGCCGTTATTCTTGCCTTCCTAGACCGGGGCCGCAATCTCGTCGTCAGATAGCTCCTCAATTTTAAACACGCAGGCTGAGCGGACCTCGAACCCGCCCTCAAATTAAGGTAAAAATCCCTGACCTGGCCGGGAATCGAACCCGCGTCCACTGGGTAAGAGGCAGGTACGCTACCCCTACACCACGGGGCCGGTTTGTCATACATATCGTACAGAAATTCGGACACTACTAATTAGGTATCCGGGGTCATGTCTACCAATGTCTGAGTGGTCAAGTGGTCAACAGCACGTAACCAAGTGCTGACCACAATCAATGTTGCTTAACACCGCACATCTCATGGTTTCAAAAGTCGGATGGAAGGTAATAAATTATGGATGTCCTTATGTGGGAAGAGATATTTGGGTATAATATAGTGAAGCCTCAGCATGTTAAAAGTTCCTATGGTCAAAAGGCGATAAAACTGCAAGCAAACCTAATTTACATAAGTAAGCGAGGTCGTAAATTAGTCGAGAGACAATTAAGAATGCCCGCTGAGAGAGAGCCATATTTAATAGTTCCTCTTTGTTGAGGAATGATCATTAATGTTCTGTGAGGTACAATTACAGAAAGTCCATGCATCGGAGATGACAAATTTTGTTCTTTGCTTTATGATATTCCGTTGGAAAAGAGGCGACATGTTTATTCTCCAAGCTTCTAATACTGCTGAAGGTCGAGGGTTCGTGTCCTCCTTGAAGACAGAGGCAGCTAGACGGGTTTAGTCTGTTTCATAACGGTACTATTGTGTAACTTCTAATAATACCGCCACTTGGAATCTTCAACACTTTTGGTCAGGTGGATAAGGTTTATAATTTAACCCTTGACGTAAGTGTGGACATGCTGTTATACGTTCTTAACTGTTTCCTTTTAATATTGAAATGGCGTATGGCTTTTAGTGCCGGGAGTGTCCGAGGTGCCAGGTGCAGGTCTTTCGATTTGACGCCCGTATGCGATCTTCGCGTCGTGATGAGGATGGAATGATGATGAAGACGGCACATGCACCCAGCCCCCGTGCCAGCGAAATTAACCAATGAAGGTTAAATTTCCTGACCCTCCCGGGAATCGAACCCGGGACCTCTGTGACAAAAGGCCAGCACGCTAACCATTTAGCCACGGAGCCGGACACCTTTTAATGTTGAAAACATTTCTTAGAAGAAAAAGTAGGGGTCACAATACTACGAAAAATGTATAAATAAGGTCAATTGTGCCGAAAGTCGAAGGGTTATAGTGGCCAGAAAGGTTTTAAATTGCCAGTCTCGGATAGCTCTATCAAACTAAAGAAACAAATTTCGGAAATCACTTCCGGCCTAAATGCAGATCCGGAAAAACATATTAAAATCGCTTGTTTCCTTACTCTTTTTCTTTTTCACACAAATCCTAGCCAATTTAACTAATTTGCATAATATATATTTATTAACACACATTGTTATTACATTAAGTATATGAAATACATTATTTTATTTTTAATTATATTGTTACTTTTAATGCTTAAGATACCGGATTGGTGGATGGTACAAATGTGTTCAATGGCTTAATAACCTCAAGTGTTTTTGATTTTTTGAAAAAAATTCACACCGAATGTAGTTAGTTATAAGTTAAACTCTGCATTTACCCACATTAGCGCTCGTAGTGGTGCTTAAGTGTAACAATGCATTCAAGATCTCTATTATGCCATATTGGGACTAAGGCCTCCACTGTGTGTTATACAGTCCCGTGAAATTAAGTTGTCGTGGGTTATTGTGTCGCTCCAAATGGTAGAAGTCATTCATGTAAAGGGACTAGGTTATTTAGATTACCGAAAGAAAAGAACAGGAGGGCAAAATGGGTTCATTTTTTTCCTAGTTGCTTTACGTCGCACCGACACAGATAGGTCTTATGGCGACGATGGGACAAGGAAGGCCTAGGAATGGGAAGAAATTGGCCGTGGCATAATTAAGGTTTGCCTGGTGTGAAAATGGGAAACCACGGAAAACCATCTTCAGGGCTGCCGACAGTGGGGTTCGAACCCACTATCTCCAGGATGCGAGCTCACAGTTGCGCGCTCCTAACCGCACGACCAACTCGCCCGGATCAAAATTGCCGACGTCATAAGTGACAGCTCACAGAACAACCGCAGCTGTGTGAGGTTAGTATAACCTTTGCTAGATAAAAATAAATAAATAAATAAATAAATAAATAAATAAATAAATAAATAAATAAATAAATAATTACCAAGTTTAATTATAGTTACTTTTGCGGTGTAGTGGTTAGTGTGATTTGCTGCCACCCGTGAAGGCCCGGGATCGATTCCCGACCCTGCCATGACATTTGAATTGGTACGAGAACTGGAACGGAGTCCATTCAGCCTTGGAAAATCAACTGAGTAAAAAGGGTGTTCAATTCCCGCCTCAGCCAACCTCAAAGTGGTTTTCCGTGGTTTCCCACTTCTCCTCCAGGCAAATGCCGGGTTGGTACCTAACTTAAGACCACGGCCGATTCTTTCCTCTTCCAATCTTCCCATCCCCCGACAAGGCCCCTGTTCAGCATAGCAGGTGAGGCCGCCTGGGGTACTGGTCCTCCTCCCCATTTTTATGTCCGACACAAAGTCTCACGCTAGAGGATACTAACTTTGAGGCGGTAGAGGTGGAATCCCTCGCTGAGTCCGAGAGGAAAACCAACCTCGGATGGCAAACGGATTTAGAAATAAATAAATAATAAGGTAAATTTGCATAAATTATTCAAATTATTATTATTATTATTATTGATGTTGTATAACATGTATATCAACGTATCAATGTATTACATTATAACAGGAAACTTGTGTCGTCATCCCGTGGCGGTGCGACTCTTTCATTTTTCAGGCACTCCCGCAATAGGTATGAGGTGCATGTACCATTTCGACCACATACCATTCTTAAATTTCCCGCAGTACCGGGAATCGAACCCGGACCCCGAGGACGGCAGTTAATTACATTAACCGTTACGCTACGAAGGCAGTTCTCTAATATACGCGTTTATGCCTGTTACTAGAAATGTAGCCTAAATTTATTATAATAGGCTTAATGTTGTGTTAGGCCTTAGCCTATATGTAATTATTTCATTTTAACCGTTCACACTTCTTTGATAATTATATTACTTTGTTTATGCTTAGGTACCCAAGAGATGACAGGGATAATGACGGAAATGGCATTACATTACTTCCCTGCTGTCGGTCTGCGGGGGTGTTCGTCATTCGCTGCAGAACACGAAACCCCCAGAAAACAGTCATTTTCTCCGTCATTTGAAGAGTAAGCGTAATTATGTACAGAACCAAAATGTTTTGAGTCTGCCTCTGTGGTGTAGTGGTTAGCGTGATTAGCTGCCACCCCCGGAGGTCCGGGTTCGATTCCCGGCTCTGCCACGAAATTTGAAAAGTGGTACGAGGGCTGGAACGGGGTCCACTCAGCCTCGGGAGGTCAACTGAGTAGAGGTGGGTTCGATTCCCACCTCAGCCATCCTGGAAGTGGTTTTCCGTGGTTTCCCACTTCTCCTCCAGGCGAATGCCGGGATGGTCCCTAACTTAAGGCCACGGCCGCTTCCTTCCCTCTTCCTTGCCTATCCCTTCCAATCTTCCCATCCCTCCACAAGGCCATTGTTCAGCATAGCAGGTGAGGCCGCCTGGGCGAGGTACTGGTCATACTCCCCAGTTGTATCCCCGACCAAGAGTCTAAAGCTCCAGGACACTGCCCTTGAGGCGGTAGAGGTGGGATCCCTCGCTAAGTCCGAGGGAAAAACCGAACCTGGAGGGTAAACAGATGATGATGATGATGATGATGACCAAAATGTTTTGAAATAAATGGATGTTTCACATAAAGCCAAAAGGATTTCAATACTGTATGAGAAAGCATTAAATAAATTATTTTGGTCTTCCTATAAACCCCCTGTCTATTCCGTGATTCTCGTGCTAACCTTTTCATTTCTACATCTCTACAACATCCTACTGCTTGTCGTATTTCTACCTTGGCCTACCACTACCGTTCTTACCACCTACACTTCCCTCAAAAACCAGCTGTACAAGTCCTTGGTGTCTGAAGATGTGTCCTATCATTCTATCTCTTCTTCTAGTCAAATTTAGCCTAATCGATCTCCTCTCACCAGTTCCATTCAGTATCTCTTCATTTGTGATTCTATCTACCAAACTGACCTTCAGCATTCTTTTGTAACACAACATTGCAAAGGTTCTATTTTCCGGACGGAAGTCTTCAAAAACATCCTATAAGAATGCACCTGATGAACACATTTCTTTTCTTAAAAAAGGCCTTCGTTGCTTGTGCTAGTCTGCATTTTATGTCTCCCTTATTTCTACCACCGTTAGTTATTTTACTACCCAGGTAACAATATTCATCTACTTCCTTTAAGACTTCATTTCCTAATCTAATATTACCTGCATCACCTGACTTTTTTCGACTGCACTCCGTTACTTTTGTTTAAGACTTATTTATTTTCATCTTGTACTCCTTCCCCAAGACTCTGCCCATACCATTCAGCAATTTCTCCAAATATTTTGCAAGTTATATTAATATCAAAACATGCTCCTGGATGAGTGGACTCTAAATATGAAGTTTGTTTGAGATTTATCCATCCTTTTGCCCGTGATGGTGGAACAAACAAACAAACACGAAAGCTAAAAACCACTGATACTGTCTTGAGTTCAGCTATAACGGATAAATATATCAAAAATGGCAAAAACGAAATTACAGACAGCGCAACCTCAACAAATCCAAATCTACTTTGGTGAGGAAATATGGACCCCCTACATTATTATTATTATTATTATTATTATTATTATTATTATTATTATTATTATTATTATTATTGTTTTTCTTTTTTGCTGCTGCTAAGTAAAGCCCATTATTTCTCAAAGTATGAACAAATATTTGGTTCACTTAGTAGCAATAATGAGAGGAGTTTAATTTCAGTCTTTTCTTCTAGCGAATGATAAACAAGTATTGGACCTAAAATTTCTTAACTAAATTTTACTAACAAAAGCAAAATCAAAACAAATTATCAGAAATACTGACGAGTCTACATAAATGTACGATGAAGTGCGATAGATAATGTTACCTTGAAGATCTGTAAGTTAATAGAAAAGTCAGACAAGAAAATAAGGATTTATAGGTTTCCAGCCGTTGTAACTAACGGTGGCTAACAACATCTCGTTAAGGTTTCAGTAATGATTATATCTTCTATCGACTGTTGCAATATAAACGATGAAATCTTACAGCAGCATGTCCCCGTTGCAAGCCGGTCACGAACAGGGAGTGATATTTCGCATCTATAACGTGTTCTCAAATTCTATCGGTGGCACAGATCTCAGGTTAACCAATCTTGAGATTTAAATTAAGTCTTTCCGTCACCAATGGATGATGTCCGATGACCTAAAGGGGAATTAGTATAGCTGTTCGCGAGTAAAATACCTTTTCCGATCAACAATCCAGGATTTTTTAAATGCCACCTTCACGGAGACACTGGGTAGATTAAAGTTGATAGGAGTGAAAACATATTAAAATATCACAATGTATGTCATAGCAATTTGTAGGACGTACTTCATTTACAAACTAATGAATATTTAACCTATTTGTTTCAGTAGGGCAGGGATCTTAATTTTGGTCTGTTGCGCTGTATTGTTCTGAGACCTGGACGTTAACCACGAGTGATATTAAGAGGTTAGAAGGCATTGAAATGTGGTGTTGGCGTCGGCTGCAACAGACAAGTTGGGTGGAGAAGAAGATCAGCACTGAGGTATTGTGAACATTGTTCCAGAAAAGAGGCAGTTGTTTAGTCAGATTGGAAAGAGACACCTTTCTTGGATGGGACATAAGCTTCGACAGAGGAATGTGTTGATGGAAATTTTGGAAGGTAAAATACCAATTAAACGCCCTCGCGGAAGACCAAGAAAGACATTCATAATGAAATTTTTTGTCAATTCAAGATGCAGGATCTGTGCAGACGCGAAAGGTTCTGCACAGGGTCGACCCAGTTAGAGAAGACTCATCGCAGGCGTAAACCGGTCAGACTGAGTTACTCAAAGAAGAAGATAGTATTCATTCGTTTGAAAGAACACGAACAATGTTTATACATTGACATCTTACCCAGGAACTTACAAATACGTATAAACCGAATATGGCTGAGCGTCCAGTTGGCAAACTATAATAATAACAAGCAAAGAGCTCAATAATTTCAAATTTTCACGTGTGTTTTATTATTTTGTCATAATATTTTTTTGCTCTACGTTGCACCGACACAGATAGGTCTTATGGCGACGATGGGACAGGGAAGGGCTAGGAGTCGGAAGGAAGCGGCCGTGGCCTTAATGAAGGTACAGCCCCAGCATTTGCCTGGTGTGAAAATGGGAAACCACGGAAAACCATTTTCAGGGCTGCCGACAGTGGGATTCGAACCTACTATCTCCCGAATACTGGATACTGGGCGCACTTAAGCGACTGCAGCTATCGAGCTCGGTTTGTCATAAATTGAGAGCCGGCCTATCGGTGTCGGGAGAGCATGCCTTCTTCTCACGTGGAGACTTCGGGTTTGATTCCCGGACAGATCAGAGTTTATACCTGGATCTGAGGGTCGGTTTGATGTCCACTCAGCCTACGTGATTACTAGCTGCGCTGAAGAGCTATATAATGAAATGTCGTATGGCTTTTAGTGCCGGGATATCCCAGAACGGGTTCGGCTCGCCAGGTGCAGGTCTTTCTATTTGACACCCGTAGGTGACCTGCGCGCCGTGATGAGGATGAAATGATGATGAAGACAACACATACACCCAGCCCCCGTGCCAGTGGAATTAACCAATTAAGGTTAAAATCCCCGACCCGGTCGGGAATCGAACCCGGGACCGTCTGAACCGAAGGCCAGTACGCTGACCGTTCAGCCAACGAGTCGGACAAGAGCTATATGAAGATGAGAGTCTAGAAAAGCAAAAATAATGCCAGAGAGGATCCGTTACACTGATCATGCATCACCTCGCAATCTGAAGGCCGCTGAGCTGCGGTCGCTGATAGGCCAAGGCCTTCCAGGGCTATAGAATCATGGTGTTTTGACATAAATATGTTTTCGAGCTGGGGTCATACGAATGTTTGTTTAATGAAGTAGTGTCGCATAACAAAATGTGTGACTTGATGTTACCTAGCAACAGCACCTTGAGAGCTGCACAGGCCGTGGATGTGTTCGTCATGGCTAGGAAACGGATTTAGGTGTACTGATAATTAATAATAGGCCATGATAAAAGTGCTGAAAGAATTTGGAATTAATAAAAAAAAACAACTAATATAATGCAACAGACATTAACAAACACCCGGCAACAAGTAAAATTCCTTGGAGAGCTATCGGAACCGTTTGAAATCAGGACAGATATGAGGCAAGGAGATGGCCCCTCCCCAGTCCCTTTCAACTGCGTATTGGAGAACGTGATAAGGGAATGTCGGAAGGAAATGGGTCAGCAAAATATCCCGAATGGAATCAAGATAGGACACAAAAGGGCTGGACTTAAATTTGAATGTCTTGCATTTGCAGACGACTTCTTTTTCTTCACTGAAAATCTAGAGACTGCCACTACACAGACAGAGGTTTCGCAAAAAACAGCAGAAACGGCAGGACTGCAAATGTCTTTTGAGAAAACTAAGTACATGTACATAGATCCCAAAGAACAAATATGGGCAATGAAATCCAAGTATGGTGGCATAAAGAGAGTCCACAAATACAAATATCTAGGGGAGATTCGAACTCCTAACAACAACGAGAAGCCAGCTATCGAAGAAAGAGGAAAGAAGATGGAGATCGCATTCAGACTATGTCCAAATCCCTCTCCTATCAAGCCAAACTGAGACACTATAATACCAATTGCCACAAACGGAATTACCGAAATAGAAAAGAAAGAGCGTAAATTACTGAGGATAATTCTGGGACCCAAGAAAGCAGAAAATGAGTTTACCTTCCATTTGAGTTCAAATCAAGAACTTTATGAAAAATGCGAAAACATTTGAACCTCGATAAGAAAAAAAGACGACCGACTTTCTGTGGACACCTGAGAAGAATGGGACCGGAACGCCTAGCAAATAATATCCTCATCTTCCAGAAAAGAAGAAAGTCCCAAGTACCATGGCCGAAAGAAGTCCATGAGGATCTTAAACAATGTGGCACTGAGGAGTGTTCAGAAGGGAAATTGCGAAGGAGATGGATCTGTTAGTAGAGAATCCCAAGAGAACAAGAAGGGTGTCGTTGGAAGAGAAACGAGCAAATGCGAGCCAGAGAATGAAGGAGTATTGGCGTAAAATGAAAGAACATCAACAGTCAAGGAAGTTGTGTAAATCTAACGCATAGGGCTTGAAACGATCCTAAATAAATAATAATAATGTTATTGGATTTACGTTCTACTAACTACTTTTTCGGTTTTGGATTATATATAATTGATAAAGACACGTGTCATCACAAATTTCTGGTATAACAGTTGGAATAACTACACAGATGTACGTAATAATCGTTCTGCAAAACGAAACGCAAAAAGATTAGTCTGTTCTGTGGTTTGCGAATAGGATATCTTACGATATCACAGTAGCAGAATACTCAAGAAAAAGTAGCAAAGATCTTGGTTTACCTAACCCAGAGCTCAGCAGCCTGAAAGCGAAACCACTCACGCAGGACCACAAATGAAACGGATCACAGAAACAAACCAATCTGTAATCAAAGCCAATTTAACCAATTGCGTAATCTAGATCGCAAGGTGCAGAACATGACCTTCGTCCTCACTACTCTGAACTAGAATTTGTACAAAACACACCCTGTGCTGAAGAGGAAAAGCAAGTTGTCAAGAAGCATAATGAAAATGAAAATCCACAGCCTGTTTCCAGTAATTAGATCTGGCCATGAGCGGAATGAATGAAGCTCCATCTAGCGACGAGGATGGGAATTGTACCAGCTGCCGAAGCCTATCGCACTGCTCTGGGGCAATGATTAATGACTGTCAGATGAAATGATATTAGAGACTGTCGCTGGAATGGAAGATGACAGGGATAACCGGAGTACCCGGAGAAAATCCTGTCCCGCCTCCGCTTTGTCCAGCACAAATTTCACATGGTGTGACCGGGATTTGAATCACGGAACCCAGCGGTGAGAGGCTGGCGCGCTGCCACCTGAGCCACGGAGACTCCTCAAGAAGCATAATACTTTTACAAAATGAAAAGGATAGTCCTTTTAAATACGAAGGAAATTTACATAATACATAAGTGTACTAATAAACTTTCAAAGTAACACACTAATTTTCAAACGCCGATTAAGGATTACAATGTCATGAATGGAAAAACGTTGGAGCCCTTGTGCGTGAAGGACATTTGACTAATGAATGAGTGCAGCTAGGAATTTTAGGTGTTGCACTTTAATCATTTACTATTAAAATATTCAATTTGGCTATCCTACAAGGAAAACATGAGATAAACAATCTTAACTTTGTGTTGGTTGCAACTTCTTGCACCTTTTTCTAAACGCCAGCACCTTTTAGTACTCCCTCCCATCTCATGTTTTTCCTCCTTTGCCAGGTTTTATCCCCATAAAAATCTAACAAAACAAACCGAACGTCCGTAGCTTAATCTATTTTTCTCCCGATGATTATTTTATAAATGGACAAATCTCCTACTTTCTGTATTTTTATTTTTATTTTTAGAATTTACGGTTTCCAGAGTGGTATAACATTACTTTTGCTTCAGCGCAGACATGTTAGGCGAAAACATTCAGATCAGTTTGAGACTCAATGAACTCCCATTCAACAAAAAGCCCAGAAATCAGTTTGCGTTTTATCGCACTGCAGTTAGGCCAAAGCTTTCGAACAGGAAGAAAAGGGGGAAGATGAAGTCAAATATACCAATTAGCAATCCCACCAAACAGTATCTCTGATTGCTGTAGTGGGGAACGAATTTAAATTGTTGTAATTTTTGAGTCTTATTTGTGACGTAAAGGAAATTGTAATATGACAATAACAATAATAAAAAATGTGCTTTGGCACTGATTTTTAGTATCCTTTCTAATACATGTGCTAATTTGTGTCCTAATTGGTTTTGGTATAGTTTGTAATGAATACATTTTAAATTTGCACCGATTTTTGCACCATTTAAATATAAATTATTTCAGCTTTCTGAGCCGAATTTCGCACCTAAAATTTCTAGCTCTGCTAATGATAAACCTATGGAACCGACTTGGTCTGTGATGATAATGGGTCCTGAAGGGACTGGAGAGTTTAACTTGCAGTTAAAACCGGGGCGAATCTCTCATCTTTAAGTCTTCAGATGAGACGTGATAGTCGATTGGTACTGCCAATGGCTTCTGGCGGCTGCAGTTCGAATCCTGGCCAATGCATATGCAATCTCAAAGGGAATAGTCAAATTCCACGTAAAACTGAAGCTTATGATATCAACGATCATGTATAAATTGAGCATGAGAAGTCATAAAAATGATATCTGTATCCCATGCCATTGACAGGGCTCGGCCTACCAAGTGACAACTGGTCAGCCTGAAGGCCTGCAGATTACGAGATGTCATATGGTCAGCGTGACGAGTCCTCTCGGCCGTTATTCACGGCTTTCTTGACTGGGTTGCAATCTCATCGACAGATAGCGCCTCAATTGTTCTCACGCAGGCTGAGTGTATCTCGAATCAGCCCTCAGATCCAGATTCCCTGATCTGTCCAGGAATCAAACCCGGTGCCTTCTGGTAAGATGCAGGCTCGCTACACCTATAGATCATTTCATGTTAAGAAAAGAGTATTGCTCTTTTGTACGTACAAGAAGTAAACCCCCCCCCACCCTCCTAGACACCTATAATCCTTTGTGATTAAGGAATATTATAATGTACTTCATACCGTATTGTGAAAGATAGGAAACGAATGAGGCATTTTTTTTGCTCTGAGTTATTAAAATAACTACTTCACATTACGTACTTCGTAAGTACATTCGCAGGGAGGAAGAACAATGGCTGCAACAGTCAACGGTCTGTTGCCTTTCTTCATTTTGTCGTTCTGAGTTGCGTAATCCGTTTTTCTGTAAATCGCCGGCAGAACATCACTTTTGAAGAGAAGTTATCGATTTATTTGTGAGTGTGATGTAATATTCTTGTACTGTATAGCAGTTGTTACTGAAGATTTTGATACTGTGGTGTGCAGCGATACATCACATCATGACTTGTACTGATACAGAAATTCGCTCTTGGTTTCGTTATTTAACTGTTGTTTCTTAAGCGCATTTTATTTTTTCCACCGGTTTCCCATATCGTTGTGAAAACCAAAATGAGCCTTCTCTAAAACCCCCGTCACCTTGAGTTCCTAAAAATAATTTTCAGCTTAGTTCTTCCCCCCCCCCCCCCCCTTTCATTTTGAAATTAAATGCCGAGTTTTACCAATTTATGTGTCGGCTTTTTGCAGTGATTCTCTTGAACAGATCCGTTAGATATAGCACCTTGTTGTTATAAGAGCAATACTGTTTTCTTAACGTGGAATGATATGTAGACAGCGGGAAGACATCCAAGAATATAATTTCTGATCAGAGGGATTCTTATCTATCGTCTACTTTCTAAATATTATCCTTATTTTCCACAGATGTGACGGCCTTTATTTAATAACTATTAGGCGAAAGGGCTCCCCGTTCAAGCAATATTACGTTCGTCTTGACGTAGGATGAGCACCGTAACGTACGCTGTTACTTAAAAACCAAAACCAAACCCCACGGCACTACAGCCCTTGAAGGGCCTTGGCCTACGAAGCGACCGCTGCTCAGCCCGAAGGCCTGCAGATTACGAGGTGTCGTGTCTTCAGCACGACGAATCCTCTCGGCCGTAATTCTTGGCTTTCGAGACCGGGGCCGCTATCTCACCGTCAGATAGCTCCTCAAATCTAATCACATAGGCTGAGTGGATATCGAACCAGCCCTCAGGTCCAGGTAAAAATCCCTGACCTAGCCGGGAATCGAACCCGGGGCCTCCGAGTAAGAGGCAGGCACGCTACCCCTACACCACGGGGCCGGCCATACTATTACTTAGCCATCCGCAACACTCAGCACGACTCGATGTGCCTACTGAACACGCCTCGGGAACCAAACACAACAGCCTTTCCAGTAACCCAGTTTTCTCTTTAAAAACATTGAATAAATCATCATCATCATCATCATCTGTTTACCCTCCAGGTTCGGTTTTTCCCTCGGACTCAGCGAGGGATCCCACCTCTACCACCCAAGGGCAGTGTCCTGGAGCTTCATACTCTTGGTCGTGGGATACAACTGGGGAGAATGACCAGTACCTCACCCAGGCTGCCTCACCTGCTATGCTGAACAGGGGCCTTGTGGAGGGATGGGAAGATCGGATGGGATAGGCAAGGAAGAGGGAAGGAAACGGCCGTGGCCTTGAGTTAGGTACCATCCCGGCATTTGCCTGGAGGAGAAGTGGGAAACCACGGAAAACCACTTCGAGGATGGCTGAGGTGGGAATCGAACCCACCTCTACTCAGTTGACCTCCCGAGGCTGAGTGGACCCCGTTCCAGCCCTCGTACCACTTTTCAAATTTCGTGGCAGAGCCGGGAATCGAACCAGGACCTCCGGGGGTGGCAGCTAATCACGCTAACCACTACACCACAGAGGCGGACCATTGAATAAATACTACTGTAAAAAAATTAAGTTAAATTCCAAATTATCTCTGTTATTGCGACGTAAAGCAAATTTTTTAAAAAGGTCTGTTAGACGATTTTCGGCAGATTTTTAATTAGTTTCGTCGGGTAAACGCTAAATGTGTTAACGGAAATCATTTACATGTCAGGAACGTACGACGTGCAAAGCTGAATTGAATTTCTTCTGCCTTTCATCAATCTGACTACCTACCCCGGGTTTGAAACCAATATCATGGAATCTGGAGGCCAACACTATAACGCCGATCGACAGAGGGTGGGGGGTAATAAAGAAAAATCTTAAGAAAAATGTTTGGACCAGTCTGTAAAGGGGGAATCTTGATGACAAGGAAATCTCATGACCTGTACCAACACTCACAGGAAAACTCAGACACATTCAGGAAAAGAAGTTTGAAATTTTACGGACATATTCTCAGAATCAGTAATCAGAGGTTGACCAAAAGAATTCTGAACCTTGCCCTATCAACGAAAGTAAAAAGCAACTGGCTGCACGAAGTTGAAAAGGATCTTCAGGAATTAGGCATCACAGATGACACTGTGTTAGACAGATCTAAGTTCACAGAAATTTCTGACCCCATTGCTCTTCGTCACTTCTTCCTCACGATCGTTCAACCTCTCTTAAACTACTGCTCTCCTATTTGGACAACAGCCGCCCCCTCCAATACTAAGCAGTTAGACAGAGCAGTGTCCTTCTTTGCTGCAATTGTAAGGAACAGAAACCCCAAGCTCAGAAATCTATCTACGCAGCAGGTATTAATGGCAATTAATGTGTCACCGCTGCACATCAGGCGACAGGTAGCTGACCTGAGTTTCCTCCACGAGATCTTAAATGGACATTACCGCTCGGAACATCTTGTCTCACTCTTCTCTCTCCGCGTTACTTCCCGCTCCACCAGAACCAAAGAACTTCTCCATATTCCCCACACTCAGCACTCAATACTTCAACGATCTTTCCTAATCCGCCTCCCAACACCCTTTAACAATATTAATAGGAGACAAGAGCTTGATATAGCATCAAATAAAAGTGTATTCGAGAGGTGTGTAAATAGTATCTTAAAGATACGTTGATGTGAAGGGATTATACCACCATCTTGACCCACGACGACTTGGTTATGAACATGGATATTCTCATGGTTTTCGATTTGGACAGTTATTAGTAGGATGTGTACCTGATCTTGTTATATTTTGTTATGTTTGTTATATTTTATTATGAAAGTTTACATTTGTTAAACAGTCTGTTGACAGTGCAAGTGAAATTTGCTCAGTGTAGCTGTATCTTGTGCTTCGTGAATAAATAAATAAATAAATAAGAAAATCATTCGACAATCATCGCTTTACACATCATCCAAGCACTACCACCAACAAAACATGGTCAGAAGATCACAAGAAAAGTCACAGCGAGAAGATGAAGAGATTTGGGGAGAAGAAAAAGGCAACGACATCATCTAAATAAATTCAATCTCGGTCATTAGTCTGGCATAACGAAGAAATAATAATAATAATAATAATAATAATAATAATAATAATAATAATAATAAATATTTAGTCAAAGTCGACGTTTAAAAACAAAAGCAGAGCTGTCCAATGAACAAAGGACTGCTAACTGGGTAGAGCGGAAAAAATGGCTTCATTTCAAAGCTGTATTATCACAAGTCGTTGATCTGGTAATGCATCAACGGATGCTGTAGGCTAGAGTTCGAGATTCGCCAATCCCCTGCAGCAATTACGGGATGTAATGAGCATACAGGGAGCATTCCATTACAGGTATGGAGCAGCATATGGCTCAGGATAAACACATGCCACTAGCTCTATCAATGGGATGCACCTGGCCACGTTATGGTTCTAATATGTCTAGATCGGTGTGTTGTTAGCACACCTACCATCCCCAGCTGGGGAGGAGAACAGCTATCAACAGTTAAAACAGCCTCCTTAAGTGTATCTCAAGAATTCTTTTCTATCTTATCTTAATGTATTATTATACTGTATTATTATTATCATTATTACGAACAGCATAAAGTTGGCTAACTGATAACTATTATAATAATTTTGAAATCGACAATGAAATGAAATGGGGTATGACTTATTGTGCCGAGAGTGTCCGAGGACAAGTTCGGCTCGCCAGATGCAGGTCTTTTGATTTGACGCTCGTAGGCAATCTGCGTGCCGTGATGCGGACGAAATGATGATTAAGACGGCGCATACAGTCAGTCCCCGCGCCAGCGAAATTAACCAATCATGGTTAAAATTCCTGACCTTCCGGGAATCGAACCCGGGACCCCTGTGACCAAAGGCCATCGCGCTAACCATTTAGCCATGGTGCCTGACAAATTGACAATGATATGTGGAGTCTGGACCAATATTAGATTTGTTACAACCACGCAGAATAAATTCAGGATTGTGCTTGGATAGAACATTAAATGTATACTATTCTGAGAGCAAGTAGAGGCCAGCTTACATTCTTGAGAGAGTGGGTTCGAACCCCACTGTCGTCAGCCCTACATACTGTTTTCCATATTTTCCCACATTCACACATACCTTAAAGCTACGGTCGTTTCCTTTCCACTCCTAGCCCTTTCCTATCCCATCGTCGTCATAAGACCTGTCCGTGTCGGTGCGACGTAAAGCAACATAATGTTATATATTTTGATTGTAGAGTTTCTACATATCCAAAGAAACTAAATAATTATTTGATGCTGTTATCAGGCAGATAAGCAGTACCTAACGTCGTGCAGAATTCGACACCATGTAATTACCGGTCTTATAAACACTATTATCACGAATCCGTACTTTCTGTCACAAACTTCCCGTTTGATTTAAGTGCGTAGCAGTATTCGTCAGTTAGCTTTATACTTATAAACATTTATTTGCTAGTAATTTAACACAGCATTTATACATAGAAGATTTTCAGTGACGTAATGGAGGGAAGGTCTAAGACCGAGAAGGAAGCGCCCATGGCCTTAAATGAAGTACAGCCCCAGTATTTTCCTGATGTAAAATGGAAAATGACGAAAAACACCAACCGTGTTGGAAATCTCCAGTCAGACACAGCTTCTATATAGAATATTTTCAAATATCCCCATTTCATTCATCCGATGTATCAGAAAAGGAATGTAACGATAATGGTGAATATGAATACAGTTATACCATCATTACATCAGCAGATGAGTAGATAACAGCTCAGAAAGGTCAAGTAATGATAGAGATTCAACTATAACCTCTGATCGATAAGCATAATGATAGCATTACCCAACAGGTACAACTTAGACAAAGGAGTGGTGAAATAGCGGCTATCTGTACGTGCGTGCGAATTAACGATTTAAATGACATAATGTACTGAAGACAAATGTTACAACGCCGAATCGTGTGAAACTAACAGGAAGGTGAGGATTTATAATGTAAAATATTAGATAACTCACAAATTACATCTGTCCTCTTCTGAATACATAAACACAGTGCAGATGTCATGCAACCTCACCGTAGTCAGATCGGTTCCCGGTAGGTCATCCAGCACAACCCGTTGCCGCCAAAGTGGCTGCATCGGTACGGAAACCCTTGGACATGTTCTGGAATTCTGCCGGAGCACTGAGCTAATGCACAGCCATCGCCAGCACCGTGTAGGAACGTCGATTGCTCAAGCCTTGAGATCTCGCCATCCGCTTTGAAAGAGACTCAAATCAGTCTCGGGATGTGGACCTAGAAAAGCAAGCTATTTATGTTCCGTGCTTGCCTTACCTGTCAGCAAAAATACATATCGATCGACGGATTGCCAGAGGCCTACAATTTGGAGCAAGAGGCACCCTCCCCAGTCAGACATCGAACTTACTCCAAAATTTGAAAGTTCCATCTTGCGAAATAGAACAAAATAGTAATACAGATAGGCTACTGAGGGACTCTCTACAAATCATTCATTTTCATCTATACCTGTGAACGTGATTAACATTCCACCTCCATTAACACTGGAAAAAATAAGATAACAGAATTAACAGTTAAATTTCCACTTTAACTCTATAATTTAATTTCGTGTGGCTATTTCTAGCCGAGTGCAGCCCTTGTAAGGCAGACCCTCCGATGAGGGTGGGCGGCATCTGCCATGTGTAGGTAACTGCGTGTTATTGTGGTGGAGGATAGTGTTATGTGTGGTGTGTGAGTTGCAGGAATGTTGGGGACAGCACAAACACCCAGCCCCCGGGCCATTGGAATTAACAGATGAAGGTTAAATTCCCCGACCGGCCGGGAATCGAACCCGGGACCCTCTGAACCGAAGGGCAGTACGCTGACCATTCAGCCAACGAGTCGGACACTTGAACTCTATTGAGATTGTAATCTGACTGTATTCCGGATCTTAATAGTCACCCCCTTTAATAAACCTCCCTCTCTGACAGAATTCTGTAGTAAACATACACAAATATGATCCAAAAATGTATTTAACCCAGCAACAAAAGAAGACAAAGGCCATGAAGGCCCTTGGAGGAGTGGAAGGTAAAGGCTTCCACCATTGTTAACCGCGGCACGTGAAGGGATACAGTGGTTAGCTCTTCGCCCGGCCACCTTTGCATCCAGGAATTAACCTGGTACTCATTTTTGGTGTAGGCTGAGTGAACCTCAGGGCCATACGCACCTCCGGAAGTGGAAATCTCGTTTCTTAATTTTACGACTTCCTGGCAGGAATTCGAACCCACGTCCTTCCGGGCGAACCGAGCACGCCTTTACCGCCTCGGCCAGGCAGCCCCTTTAACCCAGCAATACACACACGAAAATCATAGCCCAGCTTCCAACACTCCATCGAAAGGAAGTAGAAGGGATTAAAATCTCCATCAGAGACGAACACTAAGAATTAGATTTTACGTAATCGTTTAATATTATCTAGTGCTAGAATACCGGCAGGGTCGCCAGCGATTAATCGTAAGTCGCAAGTCATTACACCAATAGTTCATTGCTGCTCGCAGGATCGGTCACACTTGATTACATCATGCTTCTGTTCACAAGATAACAAGTTCAATCCCTGTGACATTTCAGAGTGCTTAAATGTGACAACACTATGTTGCTGGTTCCACACTGAAGAAGTTCTTTGGGACAAAAAGTCAAAGCTCAACCGTTTCTAAAATTCTATGACAATCGCAGGGACATTAAAAATAAACTCAGTAATAATATAGGGCAGGGCCTCTCAAACGCTCAAAATCTTACGCGTGCAAACCGAGGCGCAGAGGTTCTGTGCACGGTGCATTGGTCCGACTCAGCTTGGTTCGGACCAGTGTTCTGTCTCGGAGCGACTCGGCTGACCTCGGCTCAGATGGTGGTGCGCTGCAGAGCGTGTGAGGAACGGAGGAAGAGGTGGAGCGAGACAGACAGGTTTAGGGAAAGAGAGAGACAGAGCTGTTGTTTAAAATCGAGGAGTGGGGGATCTGCACTCTGCTCAACCTGACGAAGTCGCCTTATGCACCTTGCGCCGCGCAATGCACCCTGCACCCTGAGAGGCCGTTTTATAGAACCTGCCTAGCCGAGGCGGTAAAGGCGTACTCGGTTCACCCGGAAGGACGTAGGTTCGATTCCCGTCATGATATCAAAAATTTAAGAAGCGAGATTTCCACTTCCGGAGGTCCACATGGCCCTGAGTCCACTCAGCCTACACCAGAAATGATTACAAGGTTAATTCCTGGGGACAAAAGCGGCCGGGCGTAGAGCCAACCACTCTACCCCACCAAGTTCCGAGGTTACGGATAATGAAAGCCTTTATCTTCCACCCCTCCAACGGTTTTCACTGCCTGTACGGAGATGACGTTCTTTATTATTAATATTACGTTGGGTATTCAGCCCGAAGGCTGGTTTGATCCTCCACAGATCCGCCAACAGCTGTCACAGATAGCCTAGGCGACACTGAAGAGGAATGCTACGGAATGAGGGTGAGGTAGTTTCCCGTTGCTTTCCTCACCGTACCAGAAATTACTATTACATCTCAGTCTGCCAAGCCCACTGAAATGCATGCACCACACGACTCTCTGAGCAATATTATCACACCATTCATAACAGGGACTGGCTGCATAATGAATGACATTACTAGCATCACTCATACCTCGGTCACTTTCATATTGTCATAACCAAGGTTGAGACTGAGACAATTCAATGAAAGTAGTTAATCTATTGTAGCCCATACCAGAAGACTTAGTGCACTGTAAACAAAGGCATATGTTTACCATACAGTGTCGGTTTTTCCTTCGGACTCAGCAAGGGATCACACCTCTACCGCCTCAAGGGCAGTGTCCTGGAGCTTCAGATTCTGGGTCAGGGGATATAACTGGGGAGGATGACCAGTACCTCGCCCAGGCGGCCTCACCTGCTATGCTGAACAAGGGCCTTGCGGGGGGGGGGGGGAGATTGGAAGAGATAGGCAAGGAAGAGGGGAGGAAGCGGCCGTGGCCTTAAGTTAGGTACCATCCCGTCATTTGCCTGGAGGAGAAGTGGTAAACCACTTCCAGGATGGCTGAGGTGGGAATCGAATCCACCTCTATTCAGATGACCTCCCGAGGCTGAGTGGACCCCGTTCCAGCCTTCGTACCACTTTTCAAATTTCGTGGCAGAGCCGAGAATCGAACTCGGGATTCCGGGTGTGGCAGCTAATCACACTAACCACTACACCACAGAGGCGGACAAGTTTAAAATATAATTACATTATTTTATAGTCTGGTTCCATGGCTAAATGGTTAGCGTGCTGGCCTTTGGTCACAGGGGTCCGGGGTTCGATTCCCGACAGGGTCGGAATTTTAACCATAATTGGTTAATTTCGCAGGCACTGTGGCTGGGCGTATGTGACGTCTTCATCATCATTTCATCCTCATCATGACGCGCAGGTCGTCTACGGGAGTCAAGTCAAAAGACCTGCATTTGACGAGCCTAACATGTCCTCGGACACTCCCGGCACTAAAAGCCATACGCCATTTCATTTCATTTCATTATTTTGTAATATGATATTTAAAAGAGAAAATAAATAGAGCACGTACAATTTAAGATTTAACATAATGATTTTGGATTAGCCTAATATGTGTTATATTGTACAATTATAACTGCAATTGACTCCTTTGAATTTTTCATGCACCATTATTATTATCATGAAATTTTCACAGGCTGTATAGATGCTTTCTATGGATAGCACTTTTCAGTTAGAATCGATCTACGTACATAGAGCTAAAGGGACGGGTAAGCATGTCTACTTGCGATTTTGCCTTCATTTCTAATTGAAGATGTGTACGAAATGATATCGCATGTTCGCCGACTAACATAACTTTAGAGTTATTTCAGTTGCTATGAAGTAAACTCGTGTCCTCGTCCCGAGGTGGTGCAGCTCTTTTCAGGCACACCCCAATTGGAGGTGAGCTGCATGTGCCATTCCAACCACATACCAGCCCTCCTGCCAATCTTAAATTCCTGGCAGTACCGGGAATCGAACCCAGGCCCCCGAGGACGGCAGCTAATAACACTAACCGTTACGCTACGGAGGCGGACTTCAGTTGCTATGAGATTTGTGTACTAGACTGAGATTATGGAGCCGATGCTACAGGATGTTATTCCGTGTGGCCCACCAGCCCCTGTTGATCCAGTTTTATGCACCCCTTCACATTTACTACAATTCTGAAAGACATCGGTCCCTCTTCCTAAACCGGGGTGCGAGTTGGCCGTGCGCGTAGAGGCGCGCGGCTGTGAGCTTGCATCCGGGAGATAGTAGGTTTGAATCCCCCTATCGGCAGCCGTGAAGATGGTTTTCCGTGGTTTCCCATTTTCACACCAGGCAAATGCTGGGGCTGTACCTTAATTAAGGCCACGGCAGCTTCCTTCCAACTCCTAGGCCTTTCCTATCCCATCGTCGCCATAAGACCTATCTGTGTCGGTGCGATGTAAAGCCTCTAGAAAAAAAACCTGGGGTAATATAACGAGATGTGTGTTTATGGGCTAGAAGATAGCAGGAATCTTGAGCGCCACTACTAATTCATTATGGGTACCTTGAATGAAACCGTAAAACGAGTACAGATGCGCAGAACACGTACTTTCAAACAAGAGGTGTACGCACATACCGGGAGCACGGTGCCGGTGCTGTATAGGCTGGGAAGTGGGCGCCGTAGGTCAGGTGTCGCAGTAGCTCACATGGCAAGCGGGCGGGGAGATATGTGATAGTGGACAGTGCTCGAGGTAGGAGGTTCAAATCCCACATAAGAATTTATTTAACAGCCAGTTGCCTGGGATGTGGTAAGGTTGCATACTTGATAGCTTCCAACGACTGATATGTTTATTTGACCCTGTAAAATACCGTATATATCGTTGCATTGGGTATGGTGCTGGGTTGGACGAGGATGTGGCCAGTTAGCTACGTCGTACATGTTCCAAGCTTCGTACACCACAGGTAGGGCAAAGTATGCCCCATTGGAACGATAACAACATGCCATGGCAGGTAAATATATAGCTGCGCGAATTCCCCTCCCTCGAAGCAATTCACAACACAAAGTTCATTCACTGCCTCGAGATATATTCCGGCAACGAGTGTGTGGATGTTACTTATCTATGAAGAAGCTAGAAAGAATGCATACCAGGCACAACGCCTGTACCAAGAACGCTATCCGGATAGACCGCAGCCGACAGGCATGAAATTTCGGAGTGTGTAAAGACACCGGCGGGATACTGCATACCTGGGAAGGACACGGACTGTTCGAGATCATCCCGTGACATCTGCTGACAATGAAGAGGTGTCCGGCTCATGGCTAAATGGTTAGCCTGCTGGCCTTTGGTCACAGGGGTCCCAGGTTCGATTCCCGACAGGGTCGGAAATTTTAACCATCATTACTTAATGTCGCTGGCACGGGGGCTGGGTGTGTATGTTGTATTCATCATCATTTCATCCTCATCACGACGCGCAGGTCACCTACGGGGGAAAATCGAAAGACCTGCACCTGGCGAGCTGAACATGTTCTCGTGTTTGACGCTATCCAGCGTAACCCTCAAACTAGCACACGGGCTATTGCACAGGAGGCGAACATCAACCGAGCGTCTGTTATGCGAATATTGCATACCCACCGGTTACATCCGTACCACGTGCAATTACACCAGGAGCTCCATGGTCATGATTTCGATGCCCGGGTGGCGTTCTGTCAATGGATCCTACAGCATGTGGACACTGATCCTGCTTTTCTAGCGACTCTCTTATTTACGAAGCCAACGGCCGTAGCCATGTTGAAACACCGGATCCCGTGAGATCTCCGAAGTTAAGCAACATTGGGGTGGTCGAGAACTGGATGGGTTGGCACGCGCTGTTGGTGGGGGGTAAGGGAATGGTGGAGCGGAAAGGAACTGGCCACCCTACCGTACGTAAACTCCGGCTCAGGTAAACCTCTGTGGAGGTTCGGACCTGCCTTCGGGCAGAACACACCTTTACCTTACATTATTTACGAACGAAGCACGATTCCACGTTAAAGGAACCGTTAATTGCCATAATATGCATTACTGGCGTGTGGATAATCCCCATTGTTGCGACAGACAGCTTTTCACTTATAGTAGGGCGTGAATGTAGGGTGTGGAATCATGGGTGATCACCTCATCGGTCCGCTTTTCCTTGAGGGCCATCTGACAAGCCAACGCTATCTGCGGTTTCTCCAAGAAGAACTAACACCGTATTTGGAACATGCGCCGCTCATTGACCGCTGCAGGACGTGGTTTCAACATGATGGAGCTCCACCGCATGCGGCGGTGGTCGTCCGGAACCAGCTCCATGCGACGTATCCTGATAAATTGGTAGGAAGAGGAGGACCTGGCCCCTGGCCCGCCAGGTCTCCCGATCTTATACCCCTGGATTTTTTCTGTGCGGCCATGTGAAACAACTGGTGTATGAACAGGAGCCGGCCAGTCCTTGTCATCTTAGACAGCTCATTACCGAGGCATGCCGGTCTGTTTCGCCCGAGATGTTGCAACAGGCTAGACGGTCCTTACACCATCGCGCGCAGCTCTGTATCGACCACGGAGGTCGTCAGTTCGAGCACGTGCTGCGTTAAACGACGTGGATAACTGAAATCCTGTCACATGTTTTCTAGCAACTATCAACCCAACTCCTTACCAGCGGCCCTTTTCAGAGCCAAATAAACACATCAGTCTGTGAAAAATACCGGTATTAAGTATACAACCTTGCCACATCGCAGGCAACTGGCTTAAAAAATACTTGCATGGGACTTGAACCTTCTAGCCGTCGAGCACTGTCAACTATCACACAGCCTACCACGCGCTAGCCATGTGAGCTACTGCGACACTTGACCTACGGCGCCCAATTCCAGTCTATATAGTATCGGTAACGTGCTCCCGGTCTGTGCGTCCACCTCCTATTTTAAAGTATGTGTTCTACGTATCTGTATTCGTTTTATGGGTTCATTCGAGGTACCCATAAATAATTAATAGTGGCGCTCACGATTCCTGCTGGCTCCCAGCCCGTAAACACACATCTCGTTATATTACCCCGGTTTAGGGAGAGGGACCGATGCCTTTCAGAATTGTAGTAAATGTGAAGGAATGCATAAAGCTGGTTCACAGGAGGCTGGTGGACCACCCGGTATAACTCGTAAAATTACTAAATTATAAGAGGACTTCACTGTCGTGTTCACAATCTCACATTTATTATCACACACACTCGTCACAGAGTAAATATAACTATATACAAATACACAGAATACATAGATATCTCATAGCTGATGTAGCCATTGTCAATCCGCGACACAGGAATTATAATTTGACTTTTAAACCTGTTGATATCTTAATTAGAAAAACACATTTCTAGGAGTGAGGTAATCAATAACTTTTAGTAACCATTTCACCAAAACAATGGCAACTGTAACATAAACCAATTAGCATGTACTACCTCGTGTGCTGCCGCATTGACAAGTGTCACCAGTATTATTTATTGAGCCATGTGTTTATTTACTCGCGAGCGTCCGAGCATTGTCACAGAAAACACAGGTTATGGATCATCAAATTGTTAGGCACACATAGTTTATTTACTTACCGCCAATAACACCAGTCTCCGAAAGTCGAAAATAAATATGAATTTTGAAGAGCACACAGTCTAAAGTTTTCCATTATTTCGTGCGTAATCTCTATAAGAGGGGTAGATAGTACAGAAAGTACAAGAAGATATTGAAGCCACAAGCAAGCTTGTCAATACATACGTATATAAATATGAATTTACACACATGTTCATAAATAAACAGAACACCTTGAAAGACTAGAGATAGGAAGTTTATACTCATAGGACATGTTCATTAGCACATAGGATTGGTTGCAAGAAAAGGCCAAGAAAATACACATACATACATACATACATACATACATACATACATACACACATACATACATACATACATACATACATACATACAAGGATGATCGTAACTTAATCTATATATTAAAAGAATTTTCTAAAACAAGCTTTGACATATCCGTCCGGCCGTTTTACTGGACCCATTTGCTTCATTTTTGTTTTATTCTCTCGGGAATTACCTGCCGGTGAATCAGTAGACACTGATAGATCTCTAAGTTCAGCCAACTTTGAGTAATCATAAAATCAAATCATTAAATGATCACTACAGTACTTGCAGGCGAAGGCTTACCCTAACCCGCAATACATTTTGTACTTAGCAGGTTGCTAAGCGACTAACACTTTCATTAATATTCTGATATGTGATTTTCATCCTTAGTACTGCCATTGCATGCAGCAATGTTCGATTACCACCAGTCAAGTCAAGCGAGAGAGTATACACTTCCTCTGATCACGGAAGAATACTATCTCCTGCTAGATACCCTTTGATTCTCTCACCTCTCCCAGCTTCCAAATATATGCAATATATGGCAGAGTGTTCCTAATAACTTACATGCTGCTGAGAGAAAAAAGTCTACGTTCAAACAGACCCCATCGTGATATATGTCATAGATATTATCTAGGAACAACTATCGAAGGATAGGCTAGCTGCACTAAAAAGAGAGAAGGTCATGTATCTTAAAAACGTTCTCTGCCTGGAAAAATAACGTTCCTTCGAGGCTAACCTATGAGCTCAGAAAACAACCGTTCTATATAGAAGAACTGCGATTGAAAATACCATTGCCTTCTACGACACAGTATCATGGTTTACATCAAGAACTACAACGATGAAAAAGCGAATATAAGGATAGATTTTTACCAAACAGAAGGCATGATGACGTCAGAATGAATGTTCATAAAACCATTAAGAAGGGCAGGCAAAACTTTATGACTAAGACAGGCATATCAACACGAGTTATCAGACCTATTTATAGCGAATACTGCGGAACAACACGGGTCCGGTAGTGAAGATCAATTTGAGCCCATTCGAACCTGACGCCAGCCTTGTGTCGCTAGATTTGCCAGCACGTAAGAAACTGCGGGACAACATTCCGACATATCGACGTTTCCGAAACCTTCCACTTAATGTTTTTAACATTTTCTATCGATGGAGTTAAATTATGGTTTACTTCTAGGAACCTTATTTTTTATATAAAAGCCAAAGGCATGCATTTATACAAGAGGAGGCACATGCTTCCCCTGGTGCACTGTCACTGCATTGACCTACATGAGAGGCGTGCAGTGGTCAAGTTTGATACATGCATTACATGTTCTTTTTATGAACATTAAATGATACTATATTCTTCTTCTTCTTCTTCTTATTCTTCTTCTTCGTACTCTGTTTACCCTCCAGGGTTGGTTTTTCCCTCGGACTCAGGGAGGGATCCTACCTCTACCGCCTCAAGGGCCTGAGACTTTGGGTCGGGGTTACAATTGGAGAGGATGACCAGTACCTTGCCCAGGCGGTCTCGCCTGCTATGCTGAACAGGGGCCTAGTGGGGGGATGGGAAGATTGGAAGGGATAGACAAGGAAGACGAGAGGAAGCGGCCGTGGCCTTATGTTGGGTACCATCCCGGCATTTGCCTGGAGGAGAAGTGGGAAACCACGGAAAACCACTTCCTGGAAGGTTGAGGTGGAAATCGAACCCACCTCTACTCAGGTGACCTCCTGCGGCTGAGTGGACCCATTTCCAGCCATCGCACCACTTTTAAAATTTCGTGACAGAGCCGGGAATGGAACACGGGCCTCCGTGGGTGGCAGCTAATCACACTAACCACTACACCACAGAGGCGAACACTGATAGTATAGTAAATATAATTAATTTTGTCCTAGACGTTAACAATGATATATTACCTAGGTAGGACGACATGTATCTTTCCTTAACTTATTTAAAAACTTGATGCAATAAATTAGCATTATTAACCATATAATACAACAGCTCACCTCGTGGCAAACTGACAAATAAAACCCACTTCTACTTCGCAGCAGAAATAACTTTAATCATTGTAAATACCCACTTTCCAGTAGACACTACAACACTATGTCACGCCTTTTCAGGCAAAACACGAAAGCGCCTTCACAGGTATTTAGAAAACCTTTTCAGGTATATTACAGCATCCCAATGATTACTTTAGTGTCACAAGTCTTTTGAGGGTATCCTACCATCTACGACATACTTTACTTAACGGCTGAATTATGATTATAATATAATGGCACGACAATACAATAATTTAACTACATTTGACATAATTTTTACCTACTAGTAATTTTATTCATTATTTTAAGAGACGCAGACCTCTTATCTATGGTATATTTATCCTTCATTACTCTCCTTTGTCTTTGTATTGATGTTTGTAATTTCCTTTTTCCACATACTTTTTAAGGTACAAAAAAATTTGCTGTTCTTGCCGGTGTAATCCGCTGATTATTTAATATTTTAGCAATTGTATAGAATTCTCTATCGCTTTCTATTTTTGTTTTTTACTCACTTCCCAGATATTTTACTCTCAGTGCTTTAGTTGCACTACAAACTTATAATAGATGCGTTTCTTCCATTTATTCTCCACAGAGTAGACACTGATTTTCGTTATTTCTCTCTCTCTCTGACCCTTATTTTTATAAATTCCCATTAGCCACCAAACCATTCCTCTACTTCCCTGCTAGGAAGCCTTTCTCTCCTTATTGCCAAATAGTGTATGATTTTACAAAATTCCGGCAGTGTTCTTTTAGTTCCACTTAATGTTTAATAATAATAATAATAATAATAATAATAATAATAATAATAATAATAATAATAATAATAATAATAATTGTACCGGTTGGTACACCCCTACGCCGCACTTTTGAATTTTCAGCCTTAAGTAATCCTCAACAGGAGAAACTCTGAACTTTACAAACTGGATTAACTCATAAGTTTCTCAGAAGATGTCACTACAGTAAAATTTGTGATTACAAAGTTGCCATTACTGTGTGGATTTCGATGTATTTTGTTTTCTATTGATCAACAAGTGTGGACATTCTCTCATAGATGTCTCTACAGTAAAACTGGGATCATGCACCCTGGTGCGAAGTGAATGAACTTTCTTGAAGAAATTTTGTATTCAGAAGTTTTTGTCTTTACTAAATTTTGTTCTTTCATCTATGGGATGGCAATATTAATTTTTCTTTCCGCCAGTTTTGAACTTAGCTAAACCCGAATTTCTTTAATTATTTTTTGACCAATCATGTCCTTCTTCTTCGATGTTGATGTGTAACTCGAAGCTACCCAATAAAGTTGAGTGGGTGTGTCTTAATTATTCATGTAAGGTCTCGAACTTTGCCCGAGGGTTTAAAAACTGCTGATTTTCACGGCTCGTCGCCACTTCAACAACATCTAGCTTAGTGTATGGAAGTGTAGCAGGAGGCGGGTAGCGCCTCTTCCTTCGGGCAGCAGCTCTTCAACAAGGTAATGGCCGTTTAACATTTTTATTTCTTGCTAGCTCTGCAGTTTAACCCACGGGGCAGGTCCGAAACCTTTAATATGTAACCTATCTCTTGAAACATGTAAACCTTTTTCAGTCTTTGTAAAACTTCATTTATCTTTAACTGTAATTCGGAGATAGAGACTGCTTTACCCTCTCCAGCTCCCCTTCATTTGATTGGAGGTGACTACGTTTTCGTAACCGATTTTCTACTCTTCCTTAATGTGTTAACATTTTTCTTATACGAGTCACCTCCCTAGTTTGGGACTAGCCCCTGTGTCATCGGCCTAGTGCCTCTTAGGTTTTAAAATGTGTATTTGGGAGTGCTGATACACGCCTCCATTCTTTTTGCGTTTAGGGCCATTTAAGTTAACCTATTTTTCTATTAAGGCCAAGTAGGCTGGGTACTAGATACCCCTGTTTCATTGTAAGTTGTGCCTTGATGGCAATCATGTGTAAAAGCCTGGCATTGCCTTTAATAAGCTTGGAACATTGAGAGCAGGTCAACTCTTTCTAATGTGGTAAAGAGCCTCTAGGAGGCCAGATATGGTTTTTGGAGCTAATGCTCCTTGAATGAAGGGGTTTTCTGCCCTTTGATCGAATGTGTGATTTGGTAAAGCTGGGCTAGTTGCTCAAGGATTGTGAAGTTGTGGCTCGAAGCCCAGAATTTGGAAAGACCCCTGAACTTGTGCTTTCGTTTGTAAAGTTATCATTGTACCTGTGTTTTTTATGGTTATTTCACCTAGTGAAAATTTGTTAAATCTTGTTGTCTATTGAAAATATAACCTTTATTGAAATTTTAATTCTTCTTTCGGCCTTGTAGTTAGACCCATTCCAGCCTGCACCTTCTTTCATCTCTCCTTCCACGGGTAACTCCGTAATAATAATAATAATAATAATAATAATAATAATAATAATAATAATAATAATAATAATAATAATAATAATAATAATAATAATAATGTTAATTTGTTGGAACAATAGCACCTCGGTTCAGTCTTTGTAGGTTTCTACCTCACAGACATGGAAAGTACTTGTTTATATCGTACCTTATTCGCAGCAGTTTGATTCGAGTCACAAATACAAATTTATAATTTGTTCTCACCAGACATGAAATCTACGGACTAACGCGAAATATGAACCACAGGGGCTGTTTAATTCCAATTGGAACATTTAATTTCTTCGAGAAGGATTCGGTAGTGAATGTTTTGATGAAAATCTAACGATACCACCGAGTCTTTATGTAATGTAATAAAACGAGAATTTCTAATGTCTGGTGACAATGAATAGTGAAAGATAAATCCTAGACAGACTAGGCCTGTTATCTTGAAGAGTGTGCTGAAATAAACCACTCTAGATTAAACAGTAGTTCAAGTTTTTATTGCTCAACAGACTGGTAACGCATTAAGCATTAAAAGGAAAGCAGCTGATTTAAAGACCCTGCATAACATTTGTATTGGCAACAAGTATCGTGCCGACTTGTTACTAACTCCAATGTACCTATCAGATACAATCACCTCAACTTTCTACTCTGCTTTCCGCTTCGACACTGAGAATGAACATGTTTTTCGTATTGCCATGCTTGTATAATTACCTACCATATCCTTAACAATACTTGTTTCTCACTAGATAGTGATTTATCAGACACTCCTTATTGGTATCTACGATCTCTACCACACTCACATTACAATAATGAATACATAGTTAGTTCCCTTTGTAGACTAGTGGTAGAGTGTTGTTTTCTAGATCCCATGATCGCAAGAGACGTAGTTGAATATCTTGAAAAGCGTAAGAATCTCGTCAGGTACTTCATATCGTAAAATATCGACATGTAAAAGATTCCTAGTGGCACATCCGGTGTCGAGCTGACAAGATTAATTAAAAATCAGCCGTAGGTCACCGAACACAGTTCTGGTTTTTCTGACATCTGGTAGAGCAAAACGGAACTTCCGTAATAATAGTAGTCAAGGACCAAACTACACCCCATGGCGCAACAGCCCTGAAGGGTCTTAGCCTATAAAGCGACCTTTGCTCAGCCCGAAAGCCTGCAGATTACGAGATGTTATGTGGTCAGCATGACCAGTCCTCTAGGTCGTTATTCTTGGCTTTCTAGACCGGGTTCGCTATCTCACCGTCAGATAGCTCCTCAATTGTTATCCCGTAGGCTGAGTGGACGTCGAACCAGCCCTGAGAATCAGGTAAAAATTCCTGACCTAGCCTGAGGCAGGCAGGCTACCCCTACACCGCGCCCGGCTTGGAAGTGTCAGCTTAAATCTAAATCTTCACGCACGGTGGCCGAACATAAATTATTATTATTATTATTATTATTATTATTATTATTATTATTATTATTATTATTATTATTATTATTATTATTATTATTATTTTGTTAACTCGAACGTCCAGAATATACATAAAACACTCGTTATCTGCTTAAATGTATTTTTAACTCAATAAAAGCCTTTGAATTTGGTAAATCCAGAAGTACTTTGCTATGTATTCCCAACGCTGCTGGTTATTCGAAATGCCTTCCACTGGTGTTCCGATGAATTATAATTGTACGTTCTAATAATAGGGCACATGGATTAATCCTTACCATTTGTACTGGATTTTTTAGACCAAGGTTTCTCTTCCGCCAACGTAGATAAACCGAAAAAATTAATATACAACTGTTCGTTGTAATGAAACCCTAAAGAGTAATTGACGAACCAACTGCAACTACTGCGCGATTTAGAACATGTAACGGAATCTCTTGCTGTAAAAGCCCTTTGATCATTTTGTAGCTTTATCAAGCGGTCTACACACAATTGTGACTATCATCAACAGCTGTATAAAACAAGAGCAAGGGAAAGGTCTAATTGCTGCGGGTGTTACGGCAGCAAAGCCACGTGGATTATAAAGCCTTAGTTTGTACCGGCTCATAATAATTTATAGCCTCCGCCTTTAATTTGGCGATACACACGCCTAATTCGAATTTAATTCTTCGCGCTGTACGTTATCTGGTGTGGGGATTAGGATGAGAGGGAAGTCCTGTCGCTCTGATAAGGGTAAGATACGAATGGGTGAGATGCTTAAACAAGGTAGGGGCAGAGGATGATAGGGAGAAGGTGGGCGAAAACAGCTTGAATTAGCAGGCGGTGCAAGAAAGTAAAGAGGAAAAAAGAATAAATTAACTGTCATTAAATCATATATTGTTCTACTTAACAGAGCAAAGGATAATAATAAATAATATTATTGATTTTACGTCCGACTCATTGGCTGAATGGTCAAAGTTAAGGCCTTTGATTTAGAGAGTCCCGGGATCGCTTCCCTGCCCGGTCGGGGATATTAATCGCGTCTGATTAATTCTTCTGGCCCGGGGACTGTGTGTTTGTGTTCGTCCCAACACTTACCTCTTCATATTCAGACAACATACTACACTACAAACCACCACAGAAACACGCAGTAGTGATTACATCCCTCCATATAGGGTTCGCGTCAGGAAGGGCATCCGACCGTAAAACAGGGGAAAATCCACATGTGCGACACAGTTCCCACCGGCGATCCTACAGATGTGGGAAAAGTGGTGGAAGAAGAAGAATATTATTGATTTTACGTCCCACTTTTACGATTTTAGGAAACGCCGAGGTGCCGGAATTTTGTCCAACAGTAGTTCATTAACGTGCCAGTAAATCTACCGACACGAGGCCGACGTAGTTGAGCACCTTCAAATACCACCGGACAGAGTCAGTATCGAACCTGCCAAGTTGGGCTCAGAAGGCCACCGCTCTATCGTCTGAGCTACTCAGCCCGGCTACAGCAAAAGAATTGTGACATTTATATAATAACAATTTATTCCATCCCGAACAAGTGGCCCCGTGTTTAGCTATCAACTTGCATTCGGGAGATAGTGGGTTCGAATCCCATTGTCGGCGGCGCGGTTACCGTGGTTCCCCATTTTATACCAGTGGAATGTTGGGGCTGTACTTTACTTAAGATCACAGATTTTTCTTTCCACTCCCAGCCCTTTCCTTGCCCATCGTCGCCTTTCTGTGTCGGCGCGACGTAAAGGAAATTCGTAAATAAATTAAAATTAAATATTTATTCATTACTCTATATAAAATCCGTCTCCACTCAGTCTCGGGAGATCAGCTGAGTAGAGGGGCTTAGATTCCCTCCTCAGTCATCCTCGAAGTGGTTTTCCGTGGTTTGCCACATCTCCTCCAGGCAAATGCCGGGATGGTACCTAGCTTAAGGCCATGGCTGATTCCTCCCCTCTTCCTTCTCTCTCCCTTCAAATCGTCCCATCCCCCCGACAATGTTCCTGTTAAGCATAGCAGGTGAAACCACCTGGGCGAGGTACTGGTCCTACACTCCAGTTGTATCCTCCGGCCCAAGGTCTCACGCTCAAGGACACTGTCCTTGATGTGGTAGAGATGTGATCCCTTGCTGAGTCCGAGGGAAAAACCATCCCTGGAGGGTAAACAGATTAAGAAAGAAGAAAAATAAGAAAGTAGGCTCTACCCAGTATATAAATACTCGAAGTTGTCCGACTCCTCGGCTGATTGGTCAGTGCAGTAGGCCTTCGATTCACAGGGCCCTGGTTTCGATTTTCGAACGTGCCGGGCAGTTAAGGCTATGTGGTTAATTCCGCTAGCCCGTGAACCCAACATACCACACTGATAAACATCACAGGAACAAACATGAAGGGCATCCGGCCGTAAAAAATAGGTCAAATCTACGTGTGCTACAAATATCGCGCCTGCGGCCCCATCAAGGTGTTAAAAAAAAGGCGCCGCTGGTTTAGTTTAGTGTATTTAGTGATGTTTTATTTTACCTTGCAATATTGAGGCGTTTAGACCTTCTCTTTCATCTAACCAGGCACCGACATATACATATATTACATTGTATTACTTTGCAATAATTAGATCAAATACAAATTAAATTAAAAATAATACAAAAATGATGAGAGATGAAATTAAATTAATATGTAATAAGTTAGATAAAATAAAAGGAAAACTTCGCAAAACTAATATCCTAAATGTAAAAAGGACGTAATGCATAAAATTTTATAACATTTGAAAAATAAAACGATTAAGAATTTCAAACTAATCTTCTACCATGACATCCATGACAATATAATGGATGTGAGTTGCAGCATCAAGCACCTTATTGGTGCATAAAGTGCTTCTTTGAAAGTGCAAATAGCGTTTAACCCTCTGATACTTTTGGGAAAGAGGTTCCATCCGCGGCAGGCAATTACTGTGAATGAATGATCGTTATATCGATAGGTAAAGCAAGGATGGAATTATTGGTAGATCTGGTGAAAAGTGTGATACGATGAGAGGTGTTTGAAATATGAAGCTAGGTGAAATGGCTGTGAAGAATGAAGGATTTTATGCAGATGGCATAGGAAATGCGCAGGGTGCGAAGAATTTCTAGTCGGGGCCAAGATAGATGGTTATATTAAGGAGTTACATGGTCATAATACGGTAGGTTACACACGTATCTCACACATGCATTTTGACCACGTTGCAATCTGTTCAATAACTTGCACCCAGCGTCTCTATAAATCGCGCCACAATAGTCGAAATGAGGGAAAACCAGAACTACTACCAGCATTTTTAAGTTTTTCAGGAAAAAGTTGTATTTTGCCAGACATTTTCCTGATGTTTTAACGTTGTACTAACACGTTTTCAGTGACGTAATGACGTAAGAGGATAGGGATTAGGAAGGAAGTGACCGTGGAAGTACAGCGCCAGAATTTGCCTGGAGTAAAATTGGGATCCCCGGAAAATCAAATTCAGGTTTGCAGACGGTGGGGTTCGAAGCTACTATCTCCTGAATGCAAGCTGACAGCTACGGGATCCGAATCGCTCGGTTCCAGACTTGGTTTTATCGTCTTCTGCATGTAGTCCAAGTCTTGCATCCATTAGCAAGTATTGGTGTCACAGTGGCATTGTAGAAATGGTCTGTACTCTCAGGATATATTTATCGAAGACCGGTTGAAGGACCATACGTTGCTCTTAGCCGCCACTGTATTTCAGCATTTCACATTCTCACTGCTGCGGTCGAATATACTCGATCTGCGTTATAACTGTGGTATATGTTTCTGCCATCTATTAGCAACACTTTAAGCAAATTAGTTTTCTTTTGTCACACAATTGTAATCATCATGTTGGAATAATGGCTGCCGCGTACGAACGTAAGATGCATCCGGAGGAAATCTTACAGTTTTAGAGCAGACTGAGTCCGATGTAGATTTCGATATATGGCGGTAGTTATTATATTGAGGATATTAGTTAAGTGATAGTGGTGTTGGTAGTGGTGATGATTTGCTGCCTGGGGAAGGACGAAATGGCACTGGCCTAGGGCTGCCCGTGTGGTCGGACGACGAATTTGCGCCGAAAGCACGTGCATTTGAAGCGCCATACCTAGGTATGTAAAATAATAATTTGACCTTTAAGAAATTGATTATTTCGAAGAATTTGTGAAATAAGAGGTGTTAGCAAAGGTAGCGGAACTAACTTTACAAACACACAGTTGATGCTAAGTTTACGACAAGTATCACTCTAGTTTTACCAATGTTGTGTGTTTAATTTAATCTTTTTGCTGTTAATCCTTTGCACGGATAGGTATTGTACATATATATAGTAGACACAGCCCATAATGCATGTGCAAATTTCAAAGCATCTTCATAATGGACGAAATTTTCGCCACCTCGTGTGGAATTGAACCCTGCATCCCTACCATGAACTGTCTCCAATACTGTATGAACGAACTGGCAAGTTAAAATATCTTCTTAAAATATTATTCTGTAGTTCGTGCTTGTATTTTATGTTCAAATTGGTGATACTGTATGTTGAGGTTGTTGGCTGAAATAATCCAGCACCGGCCTGTCTAAGAATTCAGCTGTGAAAAAGGTCAATAGTATTTGTTGAAAGGTGGCTACCAAGGTGTCCGATATTTTGCTATGTTGTACCACTGATGGTGATGGAGCTGCCTCACTGAGTTCGGTTCAAGTTGGTCACAAATTTTTTTCTTCGTTGTGTCTTCAACTGGATAAATAACAACAATAAGTGGATATTAAATATTTCATAAACAATTATAAATGAATACATATATACACAAACAAATTACCAGGCTTCGCACAAAATGATGTACTCGGAAATGGGCCTAAACTGAAACATAAATAAACAACGACTTTCTCTGAGCTGTGACGAAACGTTTGAGGAAGTAATGGGAAATTATTGGAAACTTCCTCTTTCCGGTAATGATGTTTCTTATAATTTTTTGGAATATTAGCCAGAAATGGATACATATTGTTAATTAATGCTAATCGTAAGGGATTTCCGCCTACTTAACTCCAACAGCTAGCAAAGACACAAGTAATAACAGTACGGTAGAAAGTAATTTCACGCAGTAAACGAAGTAGAAACACATTTCTCTTGCTTTTTTGTGACGTCTTATTGTAGAGATTATGTAAGTAAATACAGCTACCAATTCTATCGTTATTAGGCATAAGATCACCTATTTTCAAGGCATGGAAATTAAATTAGATGAATTCATTACAATTCTCTGAGCAACTATTTTGAAAGAAAGAAAGGAAAACCGAGTGCGGTGTCCGTGTGGTTCATGTCTTGTAGTTATGACTATTCGGCAGATGGTGGGTTCGAATGTCACTGCCGGCATCCCAGAAGATGGTTTACCTTTTTCCTTGTTTCACAACAGGCAAATGGTAGGCTTTACCTCAAGTCCATGGCTAACACCTCCTCATTTCTAGCCCTTATCCAGCTTTGTGTCCCCGCAAACCTTCGATGTATTGGCGGGACGATAAATAAATAAATAAATAAATAAATAAATAAATAAATAAATAAATAAATAAATAAATAAATAAATAAATAATAAAATAAATAAATAAATAAATAAATAAATAAATAAATAAATAAATAATTTTTCAGTCACATATCTGTGCATAGAGTACTATAAAATAAAGTAGCCCGAAGGTGTATGTCTATGTTATGTGCCGGATAATCTCGAGAGGTACCGTATAGATTTTAATGAGGTTTACACCCTTGTATGGAGCATTTTTAGAGGCAGGTCTACGTGTAAAAACAACAATCTGTGACAAATCGGAGCTGAGTAGTGGTGAGTATATGGAGGAAGTCAAAGAAAAAACTGTCATCCAAGGATTTTCTTAGTTTACACTGCCTAAACCGCCAAATATGGACTCGAAGAATGTGCGGAATGACTGGTGAATATACAGTAAAACGATTCGCAAAATTGTCCACAAGAGCATGTATCTACTGTATCTGTAAAGGGTAGCCCTAAAAAGTGCTTTTATGTTACAGACTGCAGTAAAAATCACACTTAAAATAGGAAATCCTACAGAGATAAATCACATAATATTATCTGTGTCAGAAGAAAGACAACATTTGAGCGCAGAAGGTGGCACAAATATATGAAAGTGAAGTATCCAGCAATGCAACTCAGCTAGAATCCCCCGGAAACTAGTTAGGACTATGATAGACGAGTGATATAATTACTGGCATCTTTCAAGGCGGCTATGATTCGAATTCTGGCCAAAGCATTCAAGAGCGAAGTGGATCCTTGTTGTTATGATCACGACATAAACAGCCTCAATATTGTCGATGAATTTGAATTCTACCACGCAGGAGTTCTTTAACATGCTGAAAGCCAACTACAGGCAGTTGTTGCGTTTACTCGTCTTCCAACGACCAACTCATTGTCCCATTGACATTATTTTTCATACGTAAGTATCAGTCTCCTGTGCACACAAATTATAGGAAGAATCGATGCGTAAAACAAAGGCTGTGATATTGGTGTGACTATGAGGAAATCAAAACCCTGACATTTGCTGATGATAACCTATTGTTATTTCGTTATTTTTTGTTATTTTGTTTTTGTTATGTTGTTATTTTATCTGACACTACAGAAGACCTTTACCTTGGGTAAAGAGTAAAAGGTGAAAATAAGTCCAAAACAAAAGTAATGGAGTGCAGTCGAACGAAGTCAGGTGATGAAGGAAATGAGGTTTTAAAGGAAATTGACGAATATTGTTACTACGTACTTGGGCAGTAAAATAACTAATTATGGCAGAAGTAAAGAGGACGTAAAATGTAGACTAGCACAAGCAAGGAAGAGCTTTCTTAAGAAAATACATTTGCCCACCTCGAACATTGATACAGGAATCAGAAAGATGCTTGTGAAGACTTTTTGTCTGGAGCGTGTAATTGTATGGAAGTGAAACATGAACGATATCTAACTAAGAAAGAAAGAGAATAGAGGCTTTTCAAATGTGGTGTTACAGAAAAATACTGAAGGTGAGATGGATAGATCGAATCACAAATGAAGAGATACTGAATCGAATTGGTGAGAGGAGATCGATTTGGCTAAATTTGACCAGAAGAAAAGATAGAATGATATGACACATCTTAAGACACCCAGGGCTTGTTCAGTTGGTTTTTGAGGATCATGTAGGGGGTAAGAACGGTAGGGGTAGACCAAGGTACGAATATGACAAGCAGATTAGAGCAGATGTAGGATGCAGCAGTTACGTAGAAATGCAAAGGTTAGCAACGATAGGGTGGCATGGAGGGCTGCATCAAACCAGTCTGTGGACTGATGACTCAGTTAACAACATAGTACGATATTCGAGTGCTCTATTAGTTATTTCACGTACTGAATAGCGATGGCTACAGAGATGAAGATTTAATACATATTCTGTCCAAACGGACATTTATACTAACTATAATAGCAGTTGTTTTTACGGCATTTTTCATTTCTACCTTTCCGAATATCTCGAGACATCGTACAGCTATTAATTTTCTCTCGATCTCCAAAGGATAAATCATGAAGCACTTCAATTAAAAACCAATATCTTATACTAGACTTGGCTGTTAAATTAAACCCCACGCTAAAAGTGTATTGAAAAGAAAGCGTCCATTTTAAAGAAAATATTTTCAGATATAGATAAACCTTCTCATTGTTCTTTGCAATCCATTACCTGCACTCAGCTCTGTCCAACACCACTCATCATCCAGTGAAAGTTAAATGCTTCTGTCAAGATGAAACACTGTGAAGTAGCGAATCCATTGTACGTCTAAAATGCTCCTATGTTCGTTCCGATCACACCATTACAGAGTGTGCTTCGCTTCCTACAATGTGTAAAATAAACAGGCATGGGCTTGGATTCATTCATTCTTATCAAAAATTACCTCTAGTTTCGTAAAGTTTAATAACAATAATGTTATTTTCTTTATGTTTTTTACGGTTTTCGGAGACGCTGAGGTGCCGAATTTAGTCCGGCAGGAGTTCTTTTATGTACCAGTAAATCTACCGACACGAGGCTAACGTATTTGAGCACCTTCAAATACCACCGGACTGAGCCAGAATCGAACCTGCCAAGTTGAGGTCAGAAGGCCAGTGCCTGAACCGTCTGAGCCACTCAGCCCATCTCTTAAAGTTTAGGGAGCAGTCTTTTAATAAGAAGAAAGAACTGCACAGTGACTTGTCGATAATTTGCAATAAATAACATCATCTAGAAAGTGACAACGATGACTCTACATGACAGGGAGTGCAGTTCCAGTCTCTTGAAGGAATTAAGACATCGAGTGATGATAAGGAAATCGAAGTTATAGGCTCTGTTAGTATGCTAATGGTTGTCGGTGGTGGTGCTGGTTATTTTTTAAGAGGAAGTACAACTAGGCAAGCATCCTCTATATAATCAGAGAGAAAAAATGGAAGCGATCCGACACCTCGAAAATTAAGACAAGGGCCACGAAGGGCGTAGACATGAAAGACTCCCTAGCCCTCGAGTGCTCTAATACCGTCAGGGTCGAAAAACAACAAGAGTTGACCAAGGGAGGTCGGATAGGATAGATGAAGGTGAGAAGCCTGGCACAAGTAAGTGGAAGCAATGCCAGGACTCAGCTGAGGGCCCCGTGGCCACCAACCCACGCTCCCAAGTTCAGAGCCCCTGGGAACACGTTTAGCCTCTTCTCACAGGCAGGGGGCTGTCGTTGAACGTGCCAGGTAATACAACAATAATGCCACCGGGAACTCCTCCCCCTGTGGGGTAGATCACCAGCCTGTCGTAACACGCGACTAAAAGCGGCCTCACGGGTACTTAACTTGGGAGCGTGGGTTGACGACCACGGGGCCCTCAGCTGAGTCCTGGCATTACTTCCACTTACTTGTGCCAGGCTAGTCACTTTCATCTATTGTACCCGACCTTCCTTGGTCAACGTTTGTTCTTTTTCGACCCCGATTCTGTTAGGCTCCGAAGGCTAAGGAGTGTTTCATTTTCACGCCGTTCGGGGCCCTTGTCTTTCTTTGCCCGATACCTTCATTTTTCGAAGTGTCGGGCAGCTTCAATTTCTTCTCTCTGATTAGTGTTATATAGAGGACGATTGCCTAGTTGTACTTCCTCCTGAAACAATAATCACCACCACCACTGGGGTCTCCAATTTTACCAGCAATCCGAAACACATAACCATTACTTTTCACACCAAAAATCCCACATGCATCGACAAGGACATAAATCGTAGCCGAGTTGGTAACATTCTGCTGTCACATCTACTATGTGAATAATACTGATGATGATGATGATGATAATAATAATAATAATGCTTTCACCAACATTGCTGAACAGGGTAATAGCAACTCTTGACAGTCATTTGGGTGAATACCAGAGTGGATTTAGAAAGGGCAGATCTTGTTCAGAACAGATATTCAAACTTAAGTCCACAATTTGTCACAGATTAATGAACTCCAAAGACTCTGTTGATAGGGAAACTCTAGATAAAATAATCCAAGAGTTCGGAGTTAAAACCAAATTGGCAAACCTAATCCATGAAACCCTCACAGACACTATATCAAAATTAAAATTTATGGGTGAAATATCTAAACCATTTAGAATATTGGTTTATCTCCACTACTATTCAATTGCGTCCTGGAGTAAATAGTAAGAATATGGGATGAGAAACTGAAAGAACACAATCTATCACCAATATCACTGGGAAGAAAGAACAGAGGTGTAAAAATCAACTGTCTAGCACTTGCAGATAATTTTGCCATATTCTCAGAAAACCTGAAAATGCAGCAATACAAGTGAATCTCTTGGAAGAAATAGCGAACAGAGTAGGTTCAGGAATTTCTGAAGAAAAGAAACAAATTTATGAGAAATATAAAAAATGCTCCAGAATTTCTAATAACAGAAGTTGGTCGAATAAGGAAGGTAAAGAAATTCAAATATTTGGGAGAGGTAATTTAAGAAAATGGTTTGGAAAAATCTACTGTAGAAGAAAGTGTACACAAGATGGAAAGAGCATACGCTATAACTAGGAATATCTACAATAAAAAGTGCTTATCTAAAAACCTCAAATACAACACTATAACATAGTAGTCAAACCGAAATGCCTATAACGGAGTGAAGGTCTAGTAGTGAATTACAAGCTGAATAAATTAGAAGTACTGGAAATAAAAAGTATGCGGAAAATACTCGGTCCGCTAAGAACTACAGAACTCTGAAAATCAAGAAGAGATGATGAAATATACCGGAACATTGAAAACATAACAGATACAATGCGAAAGAGGCGATTGATATTTTTGGACATTTATACAGAAGGGATCACAACAGGATAACCAAAAAGATCTTCAAATATCTCTGAAACAAGAAGTCAACAACAATCTCGATTCACGAAGTCAAGAAAGATTTGGAAAAAAACAACATAAGGGAAGAAGAAGCAACAGAGAATTTTTTTTAGAAAGAATGTGTTAAAAATGGAAGGATTCCAAGGTCGGAAGAGAAAGGAAAAAGGTTGTAAATGGTTCGAGGAGAGAAAAAGGAGGCATAGTGAGCAGATGGAGGAGGAAGAAGGAACAACAAAGATTATTATTATTATTATTATTATTATTATTATTATTATTATTATTATTATTATTATTATTATTATTATTATTATTATTATTACTTTATTGGTTTCACATCGCACCGACTCAAACAGGTCTTATGGCGACGATGGAATAAGATAGGTTTAGGATAGAGAAGGAAGCGACCGTGATCTTAATTAAGGTACAACTCCAACATTTGCCTGATGTGGATGTGCAAATGGGAAACAAAAGAAAACCTTATTTAGGACGGGACTTAGAATCCACCATCCTCCGAATATACGCTAACAGTTATACGGCCCGAATTGTGTAGCCAATTTGTTAGGTCTTATTGTTACATTTTTTTTACCTCATATTTCTTCAATTGCTCTGTGGGAGCATTCTATAACTTGCCATTAAATATAATGACACGGACATCTCCAATTTCAGAACCCTTAAATTCCAACCGATATCATTGGAAATGAATCCTGGTACAACTACTAGTACAACAATTATTACTGCCACAAATGTGTATTTTACAGTAACAGTTCGTGAAAGAAAGCCCTCGAGATTACAGACCTATGGTAGGAAAGAAAGCTATAGAAAGAGTCCAGAACAAGCACTAAACACCAGCTGTTAATCAAACGTACTTGATCATATCAAGTAATCTAAATCTGACATTCGCATTTATTACTACCTTGTTCTATAAGTACACCGTTACGCACGTCACGCAACCTTACAGTGCCTTGACACGCGTGCAGACGGAGGACAACTTAAATAGTAATTCCGACAGAAACTTTAAAGCTGTTATGGATAATTAACTTCTCAGGTGATCCTTGTCTGTCAGGGTACGGGAGAGATTGAAAAGTTTCAGAATGTTCAGAATAATAGCCCGGTATGTTATTAGGGGGAAAGGGGGGAAGGGGTGCCAACACCTTCGACCGACCAAAAATGCTATTTTTCAATTTATTTTTTCATTAAAAAATGAACTTTTCTCGTTATAAAAGTGCAAAATTTTTATTAATGACCAAAAACATGAAGCTCTGTCACCCAAGCAAGCCCTTTATCGGTAAGTTTTTTGCTTGTTTCCCGTAAAATTTTTTCTTACAGAACCCTTTTCCTGATAACTCTGAACGTTTTTAAAACATCGGGCTCAAATTTTGCATGCATGTGAATATTTAATAGCTAAGAAGAAGATATGCCAGAATTATTGAGCTAGCTTTATCGGTTAAGTTTACAAAATATATTTTCAAATCAAAATTAATGAAAAACTGACTACTTGAAAATTACTTCATGTAAACATACAGTGATAATTGTTGTAGCTATAACATTACTAATCATAATTTTAAAAAATAATAATAGGAAAAATTCCTGTGTTTAAAAATTATTAGGGAAACGGAATAGTGGCCATGTGAAACAGATAATCTATTTAGTAACATATAACATCAACTCTCTGGCACAGGTGTTAAAATTAAAAATCCTAACTAATGAACTAGGAAAACAAGGGATCCTTATAGCAGGACTCAAGAGATTAGGAATACAGACCAGGAACCCATGGAATCCCAAGGGTATAGAGTGTACAAAGGCAACCCTGGAGAAAGAGTGATGAGGAATTGTCCACAATTTGGTACAGCATTCATAGTCCACTTGAAAATAATTGATTCGATAATATGTTTTCAGGCACAGTTCCCAAGACTCGCGACGCTAACAATAAAGGCTTCGAATAAAATCTACACAATAATTAATGCCCACGCTCCTACAAATGATAAAAACAATAGGAGAAAAACCAAAGAAGAGGTGGATGAATTCTGGGCCCTCCTGGATCAAACAGTGACAAATATAAATAAAAAATCATACCAAAATTTTAATAGACGACTTCAATGCACAATCAGGTAAAGAAGAAGAATACAGGGATATGATAGGAAAATGGCCAATTCAAAAACAGACCGATAAAAATGGCATAAGATTGACAGACCTTTTTAGAAACCATCATAAATATGATATCAAAATCTACGTATTTTATGAGAAAACCTAATAAACTTAAGACATGGAAACACCCAGACCAGAGAAAAGGAGAATGGCAATTAGGTCATGTTTGTGTGGAAAACAATTATCATAAGGAAATCCAAAATGTTAAATTACTTAGAGGAATAGACATAGGGTCTGACCATTACATGGTGAAAATCAAAATTAGAATCACACCAGTTAAGAAACCAAAATGAAAGTGTGAATTGAGAAAAGTTTATGATCCCCATAAACTAATAAACAATGAACAGTATAAAGAACTAACTCGAGACATTGATAAAACAGATAAATTAGAAGAGATCGTCCCGAAACTAAAAGACATAGCTCAGAAAATAGCCTTGCCAAGTCCAAGGAAAAAGCATCAATGGTTAAATGAGGTATGCGATTAAAGCATTTGAAAGTAGACATCAGGCATGGTTAAATCATCAAAGTCAGAAAACAGAGACATTGTATGAGGAATTTACCAAGCAAAGAAAACTAACCCAAAAAACCATCAGAAATACTAAAAGACAACATCAAAAAGCATTATTCAACAAATAGAAATAGATAACAAAAATACCAATTCTAAGGATTACTATCGCATATTTAGTAAACAACTTGAAAAATATGAACCGCCAACACTTATGCTAAAAGATAAGAACGGAGAGATGGCACGTAATAATTAAGATAATACACAAATTCTAGCAGACACAATAAATAAATTATTGAATAGTGAAGAACCAAAAGAACTACTTCATATAAACACGAACATGCCCATTAAAACTCCACCAGAAAATAACGATCCACCCAGCTTCGATGAAGTTAATTAAGTCATTAAAGAACTGAAAAATTAAAAGCTTGTGGGGAAGATCAAACATTTGCCTAGCTGTGGAAAAATGCAACGGAATCAATTAGAGAATCACTTCACTAATGCTTGGTTAAAATTTGGAATGATGAAAAATTACCGGACCATTGGACAACTGCATTAATCCACCCTTTACATAAAAAGGAGATAGAACAAATCCTGATAACTATACAGTAGATGAATATCACTCCTGGATTGTACTTATATAATATTCTCGAGAATAATTTGCAATCGGTGCAAATGTCTACTGGAAAAATAATTAGGAGAGTACCAGGGAGGATTTCGGCCATGGTGTAGTTGTCCAGATCAAATCATAACACTAAAATTATTAATGGACATCTAAAAAAGAAGACAAAAACAAATGATTATAATTTTCTTACACTTTCGGAAAGCTTATGATTGCATTCACCGACCTTCAGTATTAAAAATATTACGAAATTTTGGATTACATACTAAATTAGTTTAAATGGTAAGCTTAACGTTAGCAAACACTAAATCAAAGGTGAGGTTTATAGGAGAATTATCCGAAGCATTCGCAATCAGAACAGGACTAAGGCAAGGTGATCTACTATCACCACTTTTGTTTAATTGTACTCTGGAATACTTGGTGAGAGAATGGTATAAAGATAATAACAATAATATAAAAATTGGATACACTAAGGATGAAATTAGTCTAAATTGCTTAGGATTTGCAGATGATCTGGCACTACTAGCTAATAACCGAATCTCGGAATCAAATCACAAGTCTCCAAACTATTGCAGGAAAAATAGGATTAACACTTTCATTTGAAAAACTAAAATTAGATCCCCATTTAATAAGCAGTGTTCTGATACGTGGGAAAGAAACAGAAACGGTAAAACAATTTAAATACCTTGGAGAAACTATAACATACAATTGAAATGAAAAAATCTTGGACAGAGAGAACGAACAAATTATCCAGAGCCCAAAAAGAAACCAGAAATACATACAACTAGAAATGTTTGCCAATAAATACAAAATTGAAACATTATAAGACTGTAGTCCAACCTGAAATAACTTATGCCAGTGAAACATTATTTAAACTAAAGCAAAAGAATGACATAGACATAATTTTTAAAATAGAAAGAAGAATAGTAAGAACATGCATTAAAAAGAAGTACAAAAAAGGAGAATGGCGTATCATCCCAAATGCAGCAGTACATTAGAAAATAGAACCTATAACGGATTTCATAAGAAAGAAGAAAATATAATTCTTTGGTCATGCGTTGAGAACACCTCAAGACGGGTTAACACCCAGAATTATGGAAAAGTTATGGAATCAAGAACAACAACCTGTCTGGGTAAAATAAATAAAAGAATTCATGAAAGAATTAGACATAAAACTGGAGGATTTAAGGGCACAAGTACGTGAGCGCCCACTGAAGTAATGCTGAAACTTGCCATAACATTTCTCACAATATCTATTATAACATGAAAGATAGAAATGCACCAATTTTACCATGTCAAGTCAAAGCGCTTATGATTCTAATCGATTGCAATTTATAGTATTTGATTTCTAGTTTGTTGTAAGGAAATTGTTGAATATGAGAAATTTTTCAAGGTCTTATTGAAACATGTCGTCATGTTGGTACACATTACTACTGAAGTATTGGTACCACTGCTTCCAAATCATCACCACACATTCATAGATGCATGAAAGTCTTGAAACTCTAGAATTTTAACATTTGGTAAATATTTATGTCTTCAGTTATAAATTAAAATTTAATTTTAAAATATTATAACTTTTCATATAGATTTAAAATGTCCAATAACGGATCATTTATATTGGTATTATAAATTTACTCATTCGGAACAAATATTTCAGATTCCCTATGGGAATCAACATCTGTATCATCTGATGGCCAAGCAGGCATCAATTTTTGGTAATGAGACAAAGTCTCTCATAGTGCATTGGCACTGTCGGTGGCTTCACATCGCCTACGCAGTGACCTCCACCGTACTGCAATAGCCATGCGTCTTGGTAGGTGTGCTAGGTACCAACTGACGAGCCCAGCCTAGCACACGGGGCCGAAACGCTGGCAACCTGGAATGAGTTCGCTGGAAAATTTATAATGTCCAATAACGGACCATTTATATTGGTATTGTAACTTTTAGCAACAAAGAAGAAGGTTTATAAAAACACAATTTAGAAGCAGCATTAAAAGTCCTAGAGTTTTAGCATCGCAGTACAGCCATACATGAGTGTGCAAAATTTCATACCTCTAGGTAGAATAGTTTAGGAGCAATGTGTACCTAAATGTGGGGGGAAAAAGAGTTTTCGGGAAACTGCAGTCGAAGATTGTACTTCAGTCAACCCTGTCTCAAACAAGGCTTCACATTATTCTTAATTTCTTTGTAAAATTAAATAAAAATGCATATATATCATACATATTCTTGTTCAGGAAGGCGCGCTTTTCAAATTAACCCTGGAACCGGCAATCGTCGCGATCGCGACTCATTTCGCTGTTACTCAACCGGCAGAGTCGTTATCGAGATGCATTACGCCAGCGCTGACTAATTTCGAGATAGCGCCTGGACATTCAACATCTTTATGACACATCTTGCATCATGTTGAAGAGGAAACTCTGTTCTATAATACAGCACAATTCTGAAGTAGTTTAGTATGACAGAGTGTGCGGTATACACGTGGAAAAACGAGAACGCTTTGCAGACGGTCATTCTGTTGTGCTTGCTGTGGTTGTCCGATGTGCATTAGCTTTCGTGGCGCAGAATTATTGAATTGTCAGGAAGTAGTCAAATTCGTAAATGTTTGTTTGATCTGGACAGCTAAGGTGATAGTGACGTATTTTTAGAAGGAATTGACGATGATTTTGACAATAATTCATCAGGTAGTGGCGAGTTATATGAGCCTAGGCTAAGTGATTTCGACACTGATATTGACGATGATGTTGAACACCATGAACCAGCCACTGATGATGATAATAATGACGGTAATGCAGTTGACCAAACATAACCGAAGTGGACAAGAGTTTATCCTCCAGAGCCAAAATAAAAGTGGAAGAGTAGTTCAAAGTTCGAAACGCGGGTGTACGAAATTGCCCTCCGGGAAACAGTCCTCCTCTAACATATTTCTATTTGTTTTTCTCTAATGCTATCTGGAATTATTTAGTGACTGAAACTAATAAATACGCACAGAAAATTATTCGAAATAAAACGAATTCCGGAAATATGGGTCCGTATTCTCGTCTGCAAAGATGGGTTGACGTTACACTATCAAAAATTTAAAAAAATAATTTCTCTAGTTATAAATATGGGTCTGAACCCTAATAACAATATTGAAAAATAGTGATGCACTTCAAAATCGCAAATATTTCCATATTTTTCTAAAGTCATGTCACTAAAACGTTTCGACTGGAAAGAAATGTTCTATAACCTGTTGGTAATGGTAATTTTTGATGCCTACATACTCTATAGTTTGTACACCGACAAACCCCTTGAACATGAGGAATTTATGGTTAGTATTGTCGAAGGTCTTGTAGATGAAGAAACTCTTCAAAACATTCCACCTGGATCTTCAGGAGAAATGGGACATCAGCTGGTACGCCTCCCAGGGAAGAAACTGCGGTTGTACCCTGTCTGTTCGACTGCAGAGAAAAGTCACGTACCCACTTCTGGTGCCTAGGATGTAATTGTGGTGCCCATAAACAGTACTGCCATAAATTAGAACATTTTTGGAGGAATGTGAAAGCAGGAAGAAAGAGGAGCCACCCCGAAGGTAGCGAGGATGAATCTAAGTAGACTCACGTTTTGGTGCGATGTGCTTGTGTTATTTCAGTTCTATTTGACTTTACAATACTTCAATGTAGTGAAACCTTTCTACATATTTTTAATCAGCATAAAATTGTGCAAATTTTGTATATTGTAAAATCTTCATATAATGTTAATTTTTACGTACACGTTGCCCAGAACTTTCGGATTATTTTGGAATACTTAGCGTGTGTTGAATACTTCGCCAGTACTGCCTCAGGATACTAAATTAGTAAGTTTAATTTCCTACTATAGTAATCTTCGTCCTTTTCTGAATAAAATGACATGTTATACATGAAAATAAATTGAAAAACAACATTTTTATGAATTTTTAAAAAGTTGCTTGCTAAACTCGCCTAAATGCTTGCCGCTTGAAGGTAAACCGCTTGCCGGTTCCAGGGTTAAGAGTGATTTTTTTAAAATTTCGTTCTATTCACGTACTTCTGCCCTTAAAGAATAAATCAAACAAAGTAAATAAACTGAACAATAGTAAAATTAGATTCCTACCAAAATGTGATAATAGGGAAACAACTCTAAAAGGGTATTTTCAGAAGAAGAATAACAACGAAGATCAGATAAAATGACGAAATACCGGAAGAACAGAAAAGAAAAAACATAAACCATCATAGTAGACATGACAGAAATTGACTACTGTGATCTAATGCGACCGTAAAAGCACAGTAAAAAAACAATGGCATAGGTTAATATGAATTCTAAATATGTAGGCAGTTTGAAAACCTACAACCTGTTTTCAGGTCAGTGACAGGGTTAGGGATGGAATGAATGAAGTCCGCAACTTGCGGCGAAGATAGGAATTGTGCTGGCTACCGAAGCCTGTCGCACTCCTCTGGGATAATGATTAATGACTGACAGATGAAATTAAATGATATTGGAGTGTTGCTGGAATGAAATATGACAGGGAAATCCGGAGTACCCGGAGAAACCCTGTCCCACCTCCGCTTAGTCCAGCACAAATCTCACATGGAGTGACCGGGATTTGAACCACGGTATCCAGCGGTGAGAGGCCGACGCGCTGCCGTCTGAGCCACGGAGATCTTAGCAACTTGTGATACTGACCAATTTTGCTTCAGGTTATTTCTGCGTTGTCGTTGGTACCCGCTGCGTTAATCCTTAGAATGACAACGAAAGAATAAACCCTAAGAGTCACGGCGGTTAGTTCACTTCTCTATGATGCTGCGAACTGCGGCATACCATAATGTTCATAAAACCATTGAAAAGGGCAGGCAAAACAATATGACTACGACAGGCGTATCCAGACGAGTTATCTGACCTGGTTACAACGAATGCTGCGGAACAGCGCGGATCCTAGCTACAATAATAATAATAATAATAATAATAATAATAATAGCAGCATTTGTGGACGACCTACAGTAGCAATATTTACCAGAGACGTTTCAAGAGTCCAAAATCAGATTGAACTCCTGACATAATTTGCGGAAAAAGTCGGCGATCAGGCATATTTTGGAAAGAATTGAATTGAATTGAATTGAATTGAACTGAATTGAATTGAATTGAATTGAATTGAATTGAATTGAATTTATTGATCATGATTTACATGCCACTGAGACTGAAAAGCCCCTTTATGTAGCGTCTTCTTATAATACAATGCAGATTTATGAGAACAGTAACTACATTTTTATAATATTAAAGTATTAAACTAAACAAGAAACTTAAAAAAAATGAAAATACAGATACCAAATCCAGTAAGGTTAAGACATACATTATATAATAAGTAAGAAAGTAAATCATTAAGCCCTTCTGTTATTTTGGACTACATGGGTTTAAAGAATATAAAGCTAAAGCAGAGAAACAATTTTCTTCGAAATATACATATTCCTGATTGTTCGACACAAGAATGCCTGATCTCAGCCTCTTGCGTACTCCTCCAGAAAGATAGATGTTAAGAACTGCTTTAGTTGGGTACAGTTAGTGTTACTTGCGAAACGGTGAAGATTAAGGACGTTAAAGATACGTGATGCAGTGCAAACAAAGGGTTTGTTAAATTTAGTGGTACGATGAAGGGGAATTTGAAGGGTGGTTTTTGTAAACCTATTATCTCTGTTATGCACCGCCTCCATAGGTTTAAATGCATTATAAAGGTAGGATGGTGTCTTCAGTTTGAGAATTTTCTGCGTAGCAACAGCTACTGAGATTTCCCGACGTTGAGAGAATACATGACCTGGAACAAAGAAGCACCAAAATTCATGGAGACAAATTATGGCAAAATTAATCGAGTATCACAGTTTAAGTATCTTGGTGAAACAGTTCAGGAAAATGGACTCGAAACAAAAGCCAATGAAATTAGATGCCAGAAGATGGAAACTGCACACCAACTAAACCAACATATCTATAATAAAAATATATCTCCAATCACACAAAACTAAGACATTACAATACACTCATTAAACAAGAATGTCTTTATGGATCAGAAACGCTAATTTTGAACAGGAAAAGCACACAATGAAATTATTGAAAATAAGGAATGCAAAATCATAAGAAACATTCTAGGCCTAAAACTCACCGATAGACAATACCAACGTAGAGGCAGACAGGAAATCAAACAATACACAAATATTCATAGTGACATTAGAAAACGCAGGCTCAAATTCTATGGCTATATCAAGCGAATACATACAGACAGACTTGCCAAACAAATAGTCGAATTCTATGAAAACAGGGGTAAAGTTAAAACACACACAAATAAATGGATTGGCGAAATCAATGCCGACTTGAAACAGGCAGGAATTACACCAGCAGATGTGCAAAACAGGGTAATCTTCGGCGGATCCAAAATTCACAAATGGCAAGTTGACCAAGAGAAAGACCAAAGGAGAAGACCGGAACAGCCTGGTCTGAAGACAGAAAGGAAGCCACAGTAAAAGAATGAGAGGAATATGGGCCCAAAGGAAGGCCAATGCACGCCTCTAAGTACTTTGCGTAGTCCTAATGGGTTTATTCGCATAAATAATAATAATAATAATAATAATAATAATAATTGTTACCGCTGTCTCGTGGATTACAGAGAGGTGAAAGAACGTGCGGGCTTGAATGGGTCTATCTACAATATCAAAGATTCTTTTAAAACTTTGAAATAAAAGTTATATTTCTTTTCATAAAATCAAACTACAATGTATCAGGTACAATGACAATTTTGATATAAAAATAGAAAACCCCAGAATAGGGAATTTAACACTTTTGGGCTTCAATCCCCTAATTTACAACTTTACAATGTCGCCAATATAGCGTTTACTTCGACACCAGATTCCAGAGCACTTTGCTCCAACCGTTACAATTACGGCCTTCCAAAGGCCCCATAAAATATGACATAAATACCAGAAAAGAGCTCACATACTCTCCAAATTTAACCAAGGAGACTGCGCTCCCTATTTCTTACAGCCTACTCAAGGCAACATTGCACCAAAAATCTTACAATTTCTGGCCTCTCTAGGCCCAATCTACAATTGACAATTTTGTACACAGGAATATCTGTTACTCAAACCACTGGGCCTTTGTGGAAAGAAGAACAGGTTAAATTATTGATCCAAACAAAAAAATGTATGGAGGCGCACACTTGCGCTCCTAGAAAACCAAGTAAAAGACCTTCATTGGGCTCTCGGCCCGATGATACAGAGGCTAATCCCAAGCTACTGAGGTGACTAGAACGAAAGGTTAATTTCATGCATTACAGGAAAAGAAACAGTTACAAAATCGTAGTCGCTTGCATCCGGGAGATAGTAGGTTCGAGTCCCACTATCGGCAGCCCTGAAGATGGTTTTCCGTGGTTTTCCATTTTCACACCAGGCAAATGCTGGGGCTGTACCTTAATTAAGGCCACGGCCGCTTCCTTCCAACTCCTAGGCCTTTCCTATCCCATCGTCGCTATAAGACCTATCTGTGTCGGTGCGACGTAAAGCCCCTAGCAAAGAAAATATCGTAGTCACCTCAAGATAAATTGAAGGGGAACTCTAGAAGGTAACGCACTCTCTATCCCCGATTTACAGTTTAAGACTATGAAATTTTACATGAAAAGGAAGAAGTTTACATTTTTAAAATCAAACGGTTACATAGTTAAAACTTAGGACCTTCTCCTCGGATAAGTTTGAGGAGTCAGCTACAAAGATAGAAAAATGGTGGGCATTACCTGGGCTGATGTACTGCGTGCCGGAGGATGAGGCACTCCACCTCCTGTCTTAACATACACACTCAGTACTCCGATGATCAATAAGACGAGGTAGCTCGAAAAAGCCGCAGCTTATATATCCGAAGGGATGGTTCGAGAAGGCTCTGGACTAAATCCATACAAACCCTCTCATTCTTACTGGATAGTTTAAAAGTTACAAGAAGCCTATTTTTGGCTGAAAAATAATTACAGAAAATTTTCCATTGGCCAGAGTCAAAGCTGGCGGGACGAGAAGGAAGTGTTGCAAACCTTGAAATATCAAAATAAATGAAAGATAATTTAGTTGAGAAAACATAAGAACACAAAACTTCTTTAAATCACTAGTTCTTCCACCGTGCACCAGAGTGCATGAGCACAGTTTTTGTAAGGACATCTATGGAGAAAAGTTCAGACTACTTGCTGTACACCCAAAACAAAGCAACTAAATCCAGTCAGTTTAGGAAACTTTAAAATAACACAATACTCTGTTATCTATGAGTGAAATCTTCCGATTAATGTCCCAACTTCATGCACTAGCTGTTTCAAGATTTGTATGAGAGATAGCGTTCCTTTAAATGTGCGGAGTTGAGGTGTACCCCCCGGTATAATAATAATAATAATAATAATAATAATAATAATAATAATAATAATAATAATAATAATAATAATAATAATAATAATAATAATAATATCAACAACAATTTGCTATTGTACAATGACTCGGAAATGTAAAAATCACAGATAATTTTCTCTGTAAAGTTCAATAATAAGTCTCTTAAACAAATCTCCCACAAAACAAGGAAAATGTTCGGAATTTAAATTACGCTGTTACCACAGAGCTTTACTCCCTTAAAACCAAACCAAACTCCATGGCGCAACAGATCCAAAGGGCCTGAGCCTACCAGTCGACCACTGCTCAGAACGATGGCCTGAAGAATACGACGCGTCGTGTGATCGGCACGACGAATCCTCTATTTCATTCACTAACAGGTATTAAATCGCACATCCCGCTACTTCAGACAACATGTAACCAACCGTGTATCACGCCCACAGGTACGAGTTGCGTAGATAAATTGCTACTACAGAAGCAGATGACCCTAACCCGGTTGTCACAGCAGAACAAGTTGTCTTGGCACAAAACTTCAGCAAAGGCGGATCTGTTTACGAGCGTCCATAATGTGTTCATGATGCTCATATAATTCACCTAACATCTCACTTAGCGGTGCTATTATGAAAGACGAGATTAGCAATATTCATTCAACATAGAACTCATTCACAAATGATCCCACGTATCATCGCTGGAGAATCAAAGTGAACCGATGATGTGTACAGTAGTGTTACAATACATCTTCTTTTCTTTTATTCGTCCTCTGTCTACCAGGTGTATGCATAAGACTTTCCCGGTTTCACTAAAAGACGGCGCCAGCGAACAGTACGCAGCGTATGAATTTGACACACACGTCAGTTTGTTCGTCTGACATTAACCTACCAACATACACATGTTGACCCCGCCCGTGTTGTATCGTTCAGTGATCAAGTCCACGTTTGTGACTTAAAAAGAACATTTGCGGCACGCATTGCTTTTCTTATTTAATCAAAAGGAAAAGGCTGCGGAAAGTCATCGTTTGATGTTAGAAATATATGGTGAACATGCTCCATTGATTAGATAGACCATGTGAGACATGGTTTCGACAATTTAAACGTGGTGATTTCAATGCGAAAATCAATGCGCGATCCGGTAGACAAGAAAAGTGCTAAGACGAGCAATTGCCCGGCGAAGCGGTAATGCACAATGCTTCCGCCAGTACATTATTAATTTAAGTCACGCATTGATCGAAATACGACCAGAATGGGCCAGAGGACATGGCAAAGTGACTTTGTTACACGACAATGCGCCGTCTCACACAGCAAAACCAGTGAAAGACACCTTGAAATCGCTTGGATGGGACATCCTTCCGCACCCGCCCTATTCTCCCGACCTGGCGCCATCTATCACCTCTTCGCATCAATGGGGCACGCGCTTGCAAAACAGCACTTCACCAATTTCGAGGAAGTTGGAAAATGGCTCGACGAATGGTTTGCTGAAAAAGACAAGCAGTTTTTCTGGCATAGTATTTATAACTTACCCGAAAGATGGGTGAGGTGTGTAGAAGACGGTGGCCAATATTGTGAATAAATAAAAAATGAATTTCCATTGAAAATTACGTGTTTTCTTCACCACAAAAAGCCGGTAAAAACATATGCATGCACCTGGTATTCCAGAACAGACGCTCGAATAACCAGTGTTCTCTCAGACTGCAAAGTGCCAATTTTATATCTCATGTGTTCACTGCGGTTATGAATATGTTTCCCCAGTCTGGTACAGTTCATCTCATGCCAGACAGCTAGATACGGCTCTCAATGAAACCTGTAAACTGATTACAGGTTGCTTAAAGCCTTCTCCGACAGATAAGTCCTATTACGTGGCAGGAATAGCGCCATCCTATGTAGTTGCGAACAGGAAGAGGCTTAAAATGGAACAGAACAGCGCACACCCGCTGCATGGACATAGCCCTCCTCAGCAACGGCTGAGATCCCGGAAGAGTTTCCTGAGGACATCTGAGGTGCTGAGAGAAGGCAAGACTGAAGTTGTGAAAGAAGAGGACCCCTCACCTTCGCGGATGAATGCCAGTCGCTGAGCAGTTACCACCTGGATATAATGAAAGGGTTGTGTTTTGATTGCGAACAGTCCAGATTGCGAACAAGGCAAAAACCGTCCAGATTCCGAACAACGAAATATACCCTGTCCAGATTGCGAACAAGAGATTAATGTTGACCTGAGATACATAAAACAGATACAATTTTCAAAAGAGTCTCATACGTAATTTTTGTTCTAGTAATATTAACATTAACTGGTACATTGGGATGTTTTAAGATAACCTGACCATATTAAACAAAAATTCTTGTTGAAAATGTATAATAATTTAGTTTGAGGTAATCTTACCATTTAGAAGATTATCTTTTTTATTGTACACTGACTGACAGAGCAAATGCAACACCAAGAAGGAGTGGTCAGAACTTTATGCCAATTGCAGGGTAGACTGACGTCACTGAGGTATGCTCATGATGTGAAATGCGCCGCTGTGCTGCGCACGTAGCGAACGATAAATGGGACACGGCGTTGGCGAATGGCCCACTTCGTACCGTGATTTCTCGCCGACAGTCATTGTAGAACGTGTTGTCGTGTGCCACAGGACACGTGTATAGCTAAGAATGCCAGGCCAACGTCAGCGGAGGCATTTCCAGCAGACAGACGACTTTACGAAGGGTATGGTGATCGGGCTGAGAAGGGCAGGTTGGTCGCTTCGTCAAATCGCAGCCGATACCCATAGGGATGTGTCCACGGTGCAGCGCCTGTGGCGAAGATGGTTGGCGCAGGGACATGTGGCACGTGCGAGGGGTCCAGGCGCAGCCCGAGTGACGTCAGCACGCGAGGATCGGCGCATCCGCCACCAAGCGGTGGCAGCCCCGCACGCCACGTCAACCGCCATTCTTCAGCATGTGCAAGACACCCTGGCTGTTCCAATATCGACCAGAACAATTTCCCGTCGATTGGTTGAAGGAGGCCTGCACTCCCGGCGTCCGCTCAGAAGACTACCATTGACTCCACAGCATAGACGTGCACGCCTGGCATGGTGCCGGGCTAGAGCGACTTGGATGAGGGAATGGCGGAACGTCGTGTTCTCCGATGAGTCACGCTTCTGTTCTGTCAGTGATAGTCACCGCAGACGAGTGTGGCGTCGGCGTGGAGAAAGGTCAAATCCGGCAGTAACTGTGGAGCGCCCTACCGCTAGACAACGCGGCATCATGGTTTGGGGCGCTATTGCGTATGATTCCACGTCACCTCTAGTGCGTATTCAAGGCAAATTAAATGCCCACCGCTACGTGCAGCATGTGCTGCGGCCGGTGGCACTCCCGTACCTTCAGGGGCTGCCCAATGCTCTGTTTCAGCAGGATAATGCCCGCCCACACACTGCTCGCATCTCCCAACAGGCTCTACGAGGTGTACAGATGCTACCGTGGCCAGCGTACTCTCCGGATCTCTCACCAATCGAACACGTGTGGGATCTCATTGGACGCCGTTTGCAAACTCTGCCCCAGCCTCGTACGGACGACCAACTGTGGCAAATAGTTGACAGAGAATGGAGAACCATCCCTCAGGACACCATCCGCACTCTTATTGACTCTGTACCTCGACGTGTTTCTGCGTGCATCGCCGCTCGCGGTGGTCCTACATCCTACTGAGTCGATGCCGTGCGCATTGTGTAACCTGCATATCGGTTTGAAATAAACATCAGTTATTCGTCCGTGCCGTCTCTGTTTTTTCCCCAACTTTCATCCCTTTCGAATCACTCCTTCTTGGTGTTGCATTTGCTCTGTCAGTCAGTGTATAACATAACTAGAGGGGTAGTTGTTTATGGTGGATTAGTGAGAGTTGTATTATTAATAGATTATTATTACTGTATTATTTTTTCTTTCTTTGCTAGTGGCTTTACGTCGCATCGACACAGATAGGTCTTATAGCGACGATGGGATAGGAAAGGCTAGGAGCCTGAAGCAAGCGGCCGTGGCCTTAATTAAGATACAGCCCCAGCATTCGCCTGGTGTGAAAATGGGAAACCATGTAAAACCATCTTTCAGGGCTGCCGACATTGGGATTCGAACCCACTATCTCCCTGATACAAGCTCACAGCCGCCCCTAATCGTACGGCCAACTCGCCCGGCATTATTATTATTATTATTATTATTATTATTATTATTATTATTATTATTATTATTATTATGCCAATGAAAGAAGTGAGTGGTTGCATCGACAAGGCATTAGCCTTTAGATTATTATTATTTAAAATAATACATAAGAAGTGAAATAGTCAGTTTATTTGGAAACAAGTTGGTTTTTTCTACATGCTTTTAACTTTTTTTTGTGTGTATTACCCAGTATTCCAATTATTGTGTGTACCAGAAATTGGTGTACCAACTGAGGGTTATTTTTTCTGACCGCTTTCTTTATTGCCAGAGCTGGTTTGTGAACAAATCAAATCTCCCTGCTAATAATTAAAGCGGCTTTATAAAGAACTTCAGAAGGCTGTAGGTGCCTCTACTGATGCATACTGCTGCCACAATCCACCCAGATAAGCAGCGTGACATATATAAAATGATATACTCTTGCACATTATATTCTCGCTTAGGCTCCTCTACTTTATGCCTGGCCGCAATCTCGACTCATTAATGTGTGTCAAACCCAAATCATCCCCTTGTTCGCAATCAGGACGACACCGATGAAAGCTGGCTGGTGTGTAAGTCTCTGAACAGGCTACGATCAGGAGCGGGAAGATCCAGATATAACCTTAAGAAATGGGAGATCAGCACAAGTGATACAATGTGTGAATGTGCATAAGAACAAACCACGAGCCACATGCTTCAGTGTCCCCTGTGCCCACTCTGAGTGTATTGGTCATTACAAAATAATGTGTAATATCATCTCAATGCTATGGTTCGTGTACTTCAAAGTGGCTTTTACGTTAACTGTAAATTTCTATGCTTTCGACTCGAGTATAATAAATTAGGGCGCAGAATTTAGGCAAAATGCTTTTCTTTATTTGGGCGTTTATATCGAAGTGTCAAACAGATAGAAACATATTTTCGTACGTTTGGGAACGGTAGGACCAGTTTTTATTTTGCCTTTTTCAGCTTCCGGTGCCTATTGGATAGTTTAGTGCCTTTTTCGCCTCATTTCAGTTATTGTGGATGTTTTCAGCTCTTATTTATATATTGAAATAATAATAATAATTTCGTGTGGCTATTTCTAGCCGAGTGCAGCCCTTGTAAGGCAGACCCTCCGATGAGGGTGGGCGGCATCTGCCATGTGTATGTAACTGCATGTGGTGGAGGATAGTGTAATGTGTGGTGTGTGAGATGCAGGAATGTTGGAGACATCACAAATACCCATCCCCCGGGCCACTGGAATTAACCAATTAAGGTTAAAATCCCCGACCCGGCCGGGAATCGAACCCGGGATCCTCTGAACCGAAGGCCAGTACGATGACAATTCAGCCAACGAGTCGGACATTGAAATTAAACAATGGGAGGAAAAGAGAATATGATTCCAGTGTACTGTATTAATAATAATGAAGACAATTTCATCTTAACTTAATAGATAAAAAAATACATTTACATAAACGAGATTTTAATATTTCACAAATTCCTGCTAAAAACTCGCTCTACAAGTGAAATGGTCGAGATGGTTGCCAGGTCCTGTTTCTGCTACGTAAAATTATACGGTGGTGGTGATTACTGTTTGAAGAGACAGAACAACTTGGTAACCATCTTCTATTAACACTAATCAGAAGCAAAATGGAAGAGTCCGATATTTCGAGAAATGAAGGTATCGGCCAAAGAAAGGAAACGGCCACGAACGGCGTGGAAATAATAAACTCTCTAAGGTCCGAAAACGTAATACCGTCGGGGTCGGAAAAGACCAAGAGCTGACCAAGTGAGTTCGTTTATGAGACGTAAGAGAGAGAGAGAGAGAGAGGAATCTGGAAGAAACACCAGAATCAGCTAGGGGAACCGTGGTCGCTAACCCACACTCCCAAGTTGAGAGCCCCTGAATCCTCCTCTTTAGTCGCCACTTACGTCTGGCAGGGGATACCGTTGATATTATTCTATCACCCCCACCCACAGGAGGACGTAAGATTAAGTAGTAAAATAGGATGCAGATGTCCATTAATAATAATGGCACATGGCCTCCGGAGCCGGCCCCGTGGTGTACGGGTAGCGTGCTTGCCCCTTACCCAGAGGCCCCGAGTTCGATTCCCGGTCAGGTCAGGGATTTTTACCTGGTTAGAGGTCCACTCAGCCTACGTGATTAGATTGAGGAGCTATCTGACGGTGAGATAGCGGCCCCGGTCTAGAAAGCCAAGAATAACGGCCGAGAGGATTCGTCGTGTTGATCACACGACACCTCGTAATCTGCAGGCCTTCGGGCTGAGCAGCGGTCGCTTGGCAGGCCAAGGCCTTTCAAGGGCTGTAGTGCCATGGGGTTTTTCTATGACCTCCGAAGAGGCCTGGCGCACATCTTTTTCTAGTAAACGGCCTATTAGGCCACCTGCATGTCTGTGAAGATGAGGGCCTTACCTAGGATGATTTATAATGTTGAATACGCCAAAGACACCCAGCCCCCGAGCCATTGGAATTAACCAATTAAGGTTAAAATCCCCGACCCGGCTGGGAATCGAACCCTGGACCCTCTGAACCGAAGGCCAGTACGCTGACCATTCAGCCAACGAGTCGGACAGATGTCCATTAAGTGACTTACATACTTACAATAAAACATACCGAGCTCGATAGCTGCAGTCACTTAAATGCGGCCAGTATCCAGTATTCGGGAGATAGTGGGTTGAAATACCTACTTAAGGCCACGGCCGCTTCCTTCCCACTCCTAGCCCCTTCATGTCCCATCGTCGCTGTAAGACCTCTCTGTGTCGGTGCGACGTAAAGCAAATTGTAGCTACATTAAAGCATCTTTATTATTGCCTATTTTAATTACTTTACTGCCTATTTCCTACATTTCAAATGCTTATATGCCAGCCTATGTTAGTCAAAATAAATGCCTGAACTTCCGAGCTCTAATAATAATACTGAGGTTATAGCTTTCCATTAAAGCGACTGCTGGGCTGATGGCAATATTCTCCAATTATAATTTTGCTTTGCATCGTACCGACACAGAGAGGCTTATGGCCACGACGCGATAAGAAAGGCCTAGGAGTGTACCTTGGTACAGCCCCAGCAATTGCCTGGCGTACAAATAATGGAAAATCGCGGATAACCACGTTCAGAGTTGTCGACAGAGGGGATCAAACTCACTATCTCCCGAATAGAAACTCACAGCTACGCGACCCTAAACGCACAGCCAACTCGCTCGCTGTGACATTCTCCTTGAGCCAGTTTTGCATGTTAGATAGGCTTACCTTCAGCCTGGTGCTAAGTTCAGAAGTCATAGACCTTAGATATATGCACATTTTATTCAGCTGGCGTATTCACGATTATTTTAAGATGGCGCGGCAGTTATGAACCGTAGTTGAATTAAGGTGTAGAAATGTTTTAAAACACAAGCTATTTTATTATTGTGAATCGCTCTCCAAATTTATTGAACTTACTACTGTAACATTCAGTATATTTTTGTCTTTAACTTGTTCAATAGGGTTTTATTATGTGCTATTGTTTTAATGTAGATTTTATATCACGTACAATTTAATATTTATCATGAGTTTCACATAATTTGCTTATTTTCCGATGAAATGAAATGGCGTATGGCTTTTAGTGCCGGGAGTGTCCGAGGACAAGTTCGGCTCGCCAGATGCAGATCTTTTGATTTAACACCCGTAGGCGACCTGCGCGTCGTGATGAGGATGAAATTATGATGAAGACGGCACATACACCCAGCCCCCGGACCAGCGAAATTAACCAATTATGGTTAAAATTCCCGACCCTGCCGGGAATCGAACCCGGGACCCCTGTGACCAAAGGCCAGCACGCTAATCATTTGGCCAATGGAGCCGGACTATTTTCCGATATCTTTGTACAGCTGAGGATGACGCAAAAATGCACGAAACTAGTACTGAATATTATTAGAATGTTGTAATTACATTTATAAAAAACATTATTATTGTATTGAATAGGTGGACATAAAAAAGTTTATTTATTGAAAATAATTATGCCGGACTTGCACGCTAGAGGGAAAATAAGAGATTGCTGTCCACATATGACTGACATATATATTAGAATTAACAAGTGCTATTTACTAACATGGTGAATACAGCACTGGTAATAACCTCAGCACCAGAGTTGTTGTTCCAAAAGACTTCCATTTACAGTGCATAAAAATAGAGTCACCCAACATTTATCTGCATCAATAGGTATTCATATCCATGGCGTAACTAATGTCTAGTCTAATGGCACACTGAAAAGATAATAAATTTGACATCTCCCATGATAAAATATGCCTGTTAGCTTTGGTGAGAGGAGTAATATATTCCACGTTTTAACATTGGTCTCAACATACGTCAGAGAAATACATAACGCACCACATACTGCCCGGATTCCTAACTAAATGCTATGCTTATTTGTCAAAAAGCAGACATGATTTCCGTACTAGGATACTATAATGCACGCTTGCTTCTGTAAAGTATGAATTCCTTAATATCACTTATTCTGAATGCTGTGAGGGTTACTTCATGAAATATTAACGAACTCGGTAATGCATCACAAAACCAACTGCCACGTTCATGAAAACACTTCATGTGTTATTAATATTGTGTTCTGTATTTATATTTTAAATGCAAACGATGTGTTCTAACGCTTGGAGAAACGCCAGTATTCAGTAAAAATGAAAAGACACGGATATACAGCTTTCTTTTTCCATTTTAATTGAAGAACCATGAAGTACGTTGTGCTAAATGCTATTGCTGAATTTCCAGAGAGTATACATTACACACTACAGAGAAAGTGGCAAGTATGAATTTATAAATATTAATTTTAACCTCAGTGAACTGAAGAAATTAGCATTTGTCTATATAGCATAGCGAGAAAGCAAATTGCATGCCATTAATTTCATGGTTGAATCACTGTAATACATAATATTGCAGACGTCTAATGTCCTCCATTCTATTCCTTTCGACGTTATGCAGAGAGCAAACTCATGTCGCTAGAATAGCCAAGTGGAATGGGTAATTTTAGGAGCTAAAGGCAAGTCAGTCACAATCCGCGCTTACGATTATGTATTTGAATCAATGATAATAATAATAATAATAATAATAATAATAATAATAATAATAATAATAATAATAATAATAATAATAATAATAATAATACCACCTTGTTAGCTGTCTGTTCCATTATGCTAATTAGTTGAAGTTTATGGGGAGATCAACCGTAGTCGATCTCAAAATCTAGCCGTAGAGATTGCGTCAGGATATATTCTGGCCCTTGTTTAGTTTTGGCAGTAATATTTACGACCGGATGCCCTTTCTGACGTCAACTCTCCTTGTTTATCCGCGCTTGGGACCGGAAACAACAGTTAATGAACTACGCAACACACCCATTAACTGTTGCATACAAAATTACTTGGAACAGATACAATAAAAGAACTATATCAAAAAAGACAAATTTACATTTTAACACTAGTTGAAACAGAAGCACTTTAAGCATCTGAAGTTTATAATTGGCGGCAAATCTCGAATAAAGATGGTCGAAAAACAAGAAAGAAAAGTCTTTATGAAAATCGTAGGACCATAATACGAAAACGGAATTTGGATGAAAAGGAAATCACATGAAATCTATCAAGTTACAGAAATAAATCACAGATACAATCACGAAACGGCGATTACAATGTTATGGCCACTTATATAGAATGAATAACAGGCTCACAAAGAAAATGTTAAACTTCGCCTTACCAATAGAAAATCACAATATTTGGCTAAAAGAAATCAGTGAAAACCTAAATGAAATTGGCACTAATGAAGAAACCATTCAAGAGAGAATAAAATTCAGAACCTTAATACACAAACACAAATTTTCTGTAAAGCCCACCCGACTAAATATAGGATGGAGTAAACAACGTAAAAAGGAACACAGCAAGAGGATGAAGAGAGATTGGGAAGAGAGGAAAAAATCCAAAAATAAGTACTAATGATTTCAAACGGGCTGCTTAGTTGGGCAGAACGAATCAAGAAGAATGAACACCATACCCACGGCACAACAACCCCGAAGGCCCATGGCCTACCAAGTGAACGCTGTTCAGCCCGAAGACCTGCAGATTATGAGGTGTTATGTGGTCAGCATGGCGAATCCTCTCGGCCGTTATTCTTGGCTTTCTAGACCGGGGACGCCATCTCACCGTCGGATAGCTCCTCAACTGAAATCACGTAGATTGAGTGGACTTCGAACCAGCCCTCAGATCCAGGTAAAAATCCCCGTCCTGGCCGGGAATCGAACCCGCGACCTCCGGGTAGAAGGCAGGCACGCTACCCCTACACCGTGGGGCCGCAAATTAATAACAATAATAATAATAATAATAATAATAACAACACCAACAACAGTATGAGCCTCCGTGGCTCAGGCGGCAGCGTGCCGGCCTCTCACCACTGGGTTCCGTGGTTCAAATCCCGGTTACACCATTTGAGATTTGTGCTGGCCAAAGCGGAGGCGGGACAGGTTTTTCTCCGGGTACTCCGGTTTTCCCTGCCATGTTTCATTCCAGCAACACTCTTCGATATCATTTCATTTCATTATTCATTGCCTCAGAGGAGTGCGACAGCCTACGGCAGCCGGCACAATTCCTATCCTCGCCGCTAGATGGGGCTTTATACATATCATTCCTGACCCGGTCGAATGACTGGGAACAGGCTGTGGATTTTTATTTTCAATAATAATAATAATAATAATAATAATAATAATAATAATAATAATAATAATAATAATAATAATAATAATAATAATAATAATAATAATAATAATAATAATAATAATAATAATAAATTTCACACCAGGCAAATGCTGGGGCTGTACCTTAATGAAGGCCACGGCCGCTTCCTCCCAACTCCTAGGCCTTTCCTCTCCCATCGTCGCCATAAGACCTATCTGTGTCGGTGCGACGTAAAGCCCCTAACAAAATAATAATAATAATAATAATAATAATAATAATAATAATAATAATAAGCCATATTTATTTATGTTAGGAGACAGAGGGGTTCGCGAGTGAGATAGAGGGTCAGGTAATTGTAACCAAAACTACAGGAAATATATTATCGTCAAAAGTCAGGATGGATGATTTGAGCAATAAAAGAGATGGGAAACTACAGATAATGCAAATAATGACAGCACAAATAAAAGTGATAGTTTCAACTGATCATTTCGAAAGTCGTGACGAATTTGATATAATCCTATACGGAAAGATTGTTCTCGAAAAGCAGCTAACTCAGGATTTCTTCCCATAATATCAGTAAATAACAGCCAATGTACAGGAGAATGACGGTGATGAATATACCTACCGTGTCATGAATGATTTTGGTAGTATTATTACTCTGGTGAGCAGTCAAATTAGAGACAGCCGGCGTCTTGTCGAAGTGGCACTGTGCTCGACCCGGCGCTGCACATGCCTGCGTTATCGTCAGAGCTCGTAATGGCCGTGTGAGTGACAACAGAGTGTAGAGTTACAAGATGTCATCGCGTTTGACTGCGGCATGATTGTTGGTGCAGCCCTAAAAATGGCCTTCCGTGTTTTCTATTTCCACGCCATAAAAATGCCGGGGTTGTACCTTAATTAAGGCCAAGGCCACTTCCTTCCCACTCCTAGTTCTTTCCGATCCCATCGTCGCCATAAGACCTATCTCTATCGGTGCGACGTATAGCAAAATGGAAAAAAAAAATGGAAAATTTGATTGTTGGTGCTTGGTGCCTGACGTACGTATATGCTTTCCATGGACCACTTAGTCGAGAGTATACCCTGACTACGTGGATTCAGGCAAAATTGCCACCGCCAGGCTCAACAGCCGTGGTGTACAGAGTGTTGATGGTAGGCGTCGCCGTCAGTTAGCTCGCATGGTAACAGTGGATAAATGGGCACCCGTGCAGCAGGTCACTCACGAATTTAACGGTGGACAACAACAAAATGTGAACAGTCATAGCATCCAGAAATCACCGTCCCATTAGGTTACCTTTACTCATCGAACGTCACGAATTTCAAAGGCCGACGTGGATAAACGAACACCGCAGTAGGACTCTTGAAGCACGGAAGAAGGTGGCGTGGACAGATGAGTCGAAGTCGAGGTACCGGTAGGTACACGTTGTCTAAGACATGTGGCAATGGATCTCTCTTGGCAGCAAGGTCAGTTCAGACCGGTGCACAGTGTGGTATTTTGGTAATGTGGATGGAAATGATTCTAAAAACTTAAATAACCCTTAATTTTGTACTTTTAGGAGAGGGTGCAATAATAAAATACAATTTGCTAGATTGATTGCATTTAAAGCATTAAAGTGCTTTCTAAGATATGAAAAAACTGCAGACAGTGATTGACAAAAATACAAACGAGATATGTAGTATTTACCTACAGTTTTTGTAAAGAAAACAAAAGCAATAATCAAAAAGTAAATACAGACACACAATCAACTATGGCTCAAGATAGATAGATAGATAGATATGATTTATTTTAACTGGCAAAGTTAGGGACACGTGTCCCTGTCTTACACTTAACCAGAGAAATACATAATTAACATAAAAACATATAACATACTGAATAAATGAAAAAAGAGACTGAAACAAATTACTACGGTACTATGCTTACGAGAAATTAACCCTTTAATGCTTGATTTTTTTTTATTTTCATGTTTAAATGTTATTTCTGGACTTGCCATAAGGTTTGTAGAACGGGAAAAGTATTGAAAAAAATATAAATATAAGATATTCTGTAAATATCATGGAACGTATGTAGAACATGCATTGGTTCATGAAATGCCCACTAGAGGCGTGCAGATCAATAGAATAAAAACAAGTGGGGGGGGGAAATTAGTGCGCAACTTTGCGCAATCCTTCTTTTCTGATTTGTGAATTGAATGATGCTGGCTTTAATAGTTATACGGTATAATTGCAACGTTAATCAATGTGGTTAAATACTATTTTAAAATCTCTGATGAACTTGAAAACTCACTAATAATCTAAATGAAAATTACCTTTTCAAGAAACCTCTACGTGTCGAAAGAAGGTATTAAAAAATTAAAACGCTACAGGTAAGTAGGTAAGTAAAAACTGTGTAGATAACGTTCATTAGTTAAACTATGCTCGAAATAATACTGTCAGTTGGAAGTTGTAGCGAGTTCCGACGTTCAGTTTCGCAACCTTTCTCACTTTCAGGGCAATAGACCTCTGTTCTTAGACATACTGGACGTTTTACTTTCAGGACACAACATGCAGCAATAAGTTGCCCGTTGTTGGAGAATTGATTTCCATCTAGATTGCCAAAATAACACACTGAGCGATGGTGGTAATACCTTCCTATAGTGACTGTTTACGTGCGAAGAAATGGGACCACTGATGCATCCGCCAGCGTCACTTACCGATGAACGATATAGGAATCTGCTATCGGATTATGTCCGACTATCTACTCGCTTCCAACACCCTGCAGGAGACCAGTGTAACAAGCCATTTCTCTCCAGCCGTGGCCTTTTGGTTCCGTGGACACTATGAACATGAGGATGCTTACTGGACGCCGAGGATGCCTGACCTTGATCCTATCGAGCACATGCGGGATACCGTCGAGTGGGATGTGTACGCACTGGACACTGCTCTGTACAATACCCATGCACTAGTATGCGGCAGTCATGCATCAGTATGACACCTCAGCACTTCCTGTGTGATGTACAGTCCACGCCACGCCATATCGCCCCATCATCACGATGAAATTGTCTGCTACACGCTACTAGTCAGGTAGGGGAAGTCCGTGTAATTTGGATCACTTATTTAAACGTCCTTAACTATTGACCTTAACGAAAATTTCTCAAATTGTATACACTATCATTAGTACACTCTATCAAACGATTTAGTGAAAATAAATGTTAATATTATCGTTAGGATTTGTTTAAAGGCAATATTTATTTAAAAAATTGTTATCCTGTAATTTAGACCGATAGCGAGTAACTTGGACCAGGTGATCCTGTAATTTAGATTGGTAAATATAAACACTTACAAGTTATTTAATACATTTATTATTTAATACTAAGCAATGAAATACGACACTATGAATTGTGGTCATCACTTTTGCCACGTAAGGCACGTAAGGCAATTCAACCTGAACAGGATTCATAATCTCACTTTTTGCAACTATTTCGCTGAATCCATTCATCATCATACAGTGCCGTCAGATACAATGTCACAAACAATGCCGTCAGATAGATCCTCAATTGTAATCACGTAGGCTGAGTGGACTTCGAACCAGCCCTCAGATCCAGGTAAAACTCCCTGACCTGGTCGGAAATCGAACCTGGGCCCTCCAATTAAGATGCAGACACGCTACCCCTACACCGCAGCGCCAGCCTCGAGTTATAAAACAAGTTCACTTAGAGCCACCAGTAAAACTACGAGGAAACGTAATTATTTCAATTGTTTCAACGGTCCAAATTACGCACTCTCCGGCAGTCCAAATCACACACTCTCCGGCAGTCCAAATTACACATTCTCCAGCAGTCCAAATTACACACTCTCCAGCAGTCCAAATTACACACTCTCCGGCAGTCCAAATTACACACTCTCCGGCAGTCCAGATTACACACTCTCCAGCAGTCCAAATTACACACTCTCCGGCAGTCCAAATTACACACTCTCCGGCAGTCCCAATTACACATTCTCCGGCAGTCCAAATTACACACTCTCCAGCACTCCAAATTACACATTCTCCGGCAGTCCAAATTACACACTCTCCGGCAGTCCAGATTACACATTCTCCGGCAGTCCCAATTACACATTCTCCGGCAGTCCAAATTACATGGCATGCAAAGTTTTAATCGAAAACTAAATAATATGCAAAGCATTTAAAATTTATGAATGAAGCTAAGTTAAAAACCTAGATATTTGATCAGTAGTTGTAAAAGCTAAACACCCTCTTGGCTAAAATAACTACTTCACAGTACACTTACTTTTCACCTCGTAAGCTTCCAAGGAATCTGAGTATTAACATTGTTTTCCTCTTCCCCATTCAACCTTAAGTCCATTAGCAAAACAACTTCCTCGGCTGTCTTGCTGACTTTCCCTCAGACAGAGGATGATCAAACTTGCAAATACCAAAAATATTATCGGTTCAAATTACACAGAATTCCCCTATCTTAAATTCGAATGCTCTCTTATTAATCTTCTTACTGCCAACCAAACATTTTACTTCATGTACTCTTCATTACCAATCTACAGTGTAATTATTCCACATAAAACTTCACAGTTTTAATGAGTAATAATTTCCCTGTCCGTTTCTGCGGTGTAGTGGTTAGTGTAATTAGCTGCAACCCCCGGAGGTCCGGGTTCGATTGCCGGCTCCGCCACGAAATTTGAAAAGTGGTACGAGGGCTGGAACGGGGTCCATTCAGCCTCGGGAGGTCAACTGAGTAGAGGCGGGTTCGATTCTCACCTCAGCCATACTAGAAGTAGTTTTCCGTGGATTCGCACTTCTCCTCCACGCAAATACCGGGATGGTACCTAACTTAAGGACACACCCACTTCCGTTCCTCTTCATTGTCTATCCTTTCCAATCTCCACATCCCCCAGCAAGGACCCTGTTCAGCGCAGCAGGTGAGACCGCCTGGGCGAAGTACTAATCCTCCTCCCCCGTTGTATCCCCCCGACCCAAAGTCTCACGCTCCTGGACACTCCCCTACAGGCGATGGTGGTGGGATCCCTCGCTGAGTTCGAGGGAAAAGCCAACCTTAGACGGTAAACAAATTAAGAAAGAAAGAATAATTTCCCTCTAGTGTAAATTTGGAACTGAATTTAATGATCTCAGTGGCAATGTCTGTTGTGACTATTGTTGGCTATTAATTAGTTCGCAGTCTTCAGTTTTTGCATTCGTAACATGAACGTGCAGTACTAGCCAGCTTAAAAAAATAGTGTAAAATACTCTAAAAGCAAATTATTATATTAGGTTACGGAGCGCAAACATATCAAAGAATTGTCACTGTAATATTTGTCCCAAATGGAACATAATAATCGATTTTACACAAAGAAAGTCTAAAATCTGCGGTAAAATACAGTACTTTACTACCTTACAACTATTTTTTCTGCTACGTCGCAGCGCTTCTGTATGTGTTCTTTTTGTCTAACACCTTCGTGTGTGATGTCTTTGCTCACTGAAGTTGTTTGAATTAATTAGGTGTCGTTTTCTTTATGTTGCTCATTCGCTTTGTTCCTAACTCATTCATTAAATGATATATTTATATCATGCTATTTTACTGTTTGAACTGCCCGCGCTAGTCATATGGACAAAGATAAAGAGAATTCACAGACATAGCACTCCCATTCGTCGGTCTTATTAGCGAGGATGGGATAGGAAATGCCTAGGAGTGGGAAGGAAGCGGCCCTGGCCTTAAGTAAAGTACAGCCCCAACATTTGCCTGGTGTGAAAACTTCAGGGCTGCAGACAGCGGAGCTCGAACCGACTATCTCCTGGATGCAAGTTCACAGCTGTGCACCCCTAACCGCACGGCCAATTCGCCCGTTATATGACATGTAAACTCGTCTACGTTCACAAAATAGCGTCATATAATGACGACGTAAACTCGTCCGATAGCAAATGAAAACCACATCCTTATTACAAACCACAGTAGAATTTATTTACATTGGAAGGGAACTTGATTACCACAATGATTTTGCTGTTGGATTTCCTCTCGGACAATCAACGATCAAATCCCGGTCAATTACAAGAATTTCCAAGGAATGATGCGAAGGGGATCCAGCCAAACCTTAAAGTGAGTACGGAGAGTAGTGACCCAAATGGGATATGTTGAAAGAAAGGTGATTAATTAAGAATAACGAACACACGTGCATACAGATATCCACGGACCGTGCGGTTAGGGGCGCGCAGCTGTGAGCTGCATTGGGGAGTTAGGGGATTCGAACCTCACTGTTGGCAGCCCTGAATATGGTTTTCCATGGTTTCTCATTTTCACACCAGGCAAAGGCCAGGACTGTACCTTAATTAAAGCCACAGCCACTCCCTTCCCGTTCCTAGGCCTTTCCTATCCCATCCTCGCTATAAGACCTATCTGCGTCGGTGCGACGTAAAGTAACTTGTAAAAACAAAAACAAAAAAAACAAAAAAAACAGGACATCCACGGAGTTACTATGATATGTAATTTCACAAAATTATTTAATGACATTTTATAAGTTTGAAATGCTCTATTTAGGTGTATGCTGTAACGCATGTGTACTGGAAATGTTCCCTCGACTATAATGGAATCTTTCCTGGCTTGTACTTTCGCTCTACATCATTTACGTAATTGTTGCAGATGTCCAGTACACATTTCCACATCCACCGCCCATCATTTCTAAATGTGCTGCAATGCAGAGTTTGCTAGCGGTTGCTGAATATTTCAAACCACAGCGCGGCGAATTTGGAGCTCTGCTTCGGTCTGCTGCGTGTGCACGCTCTTAGAGAACTGGCCTTTCGTGGTGCTATGGAACGCGGACTGGTCAGTACAATTTAGTGAAACAGAAAACTGCAGAAACTACAAAGGACTTCGCAAGGATTTATAAAAAAGAATGCAAAATTACGAACACTAACATACGATAAACCATTTGGACCTACCGCGAAAGAGAAAGTAAAATAAAATACATTTTCCATTCAAAACCTGGTTTAAATTTATTTATTTATTTCAATATTTTCATATCATAAGTAGAACTTGAAAATCTGCAAAAATCAAAACGTAATATAACTCAACATTCTTCCTATGATTATACATCGGATTTACAGTATTTGCTATTGTACCCGGTCAAAGCCTGAGTCCCAACCAGCATTTATCTCAGGGAGTGTTACGGTCCGAATCTATCGCAACTAATAAACAATAATAAAATTATATTTTGAGATATAAGATCTCAAACTAAACGTAAGGGCGCCATCCAATCAGTACTACAGGGTTGAACGGGACACTCTAATCTTTAACTTTAAGGCTCGTCATAAAACACACAAATTATATATATATTCAGATCAAAGGGAAATTATGAAGGCTCCGTCCTAGGAATGGGGACGGATATTTAAACGGTCACCAAGGGTTTACTATTCTACAAGAACAAGAACCTGGAACTGTTTCCTTGCAAATGCTAAAGGAGCATTTTATTTAAGTAAACAAATTAATTTTTACACACAACAAAATCTGTTGACCCTTGATTTGCCGGTAATTTGGCAAATTATTCCTGAAAAATGATTACATAATATTTATTAGTTTTGACCACCCTTCCATTTGGGTGGTGGAACCGTTGATATCTGAAGGTATCAGATATACCTTCGTAAACACTATGACCATATTTGGTCGTGGACCAATTACCTGTTGGCTAAGTAGGCGCGATCACATGGACCATGTTATCGCCTCCACTTTGATTGAGATGAGACCAACCCGGGAAACTACAAACTCTCCCCGGGTTCCTAACCAAGATATGCTAATCGTTAGTTGAAGGAAACGACAAAGTGACTATAACCTAATAGTCCAGATGTAGGGATTTGCCTTTATTTTACAACTATTAATTTAACTTATTATTCACAACACTTGACATTATTACGTTAATTCGCCAGCTGACTTCCCTAGTATCATTCATCATCAGCATCCGAAATAATAAAATAAAATAAAAATATAAAAAAGTATTATTATTATTAATATTATTATCACCATTATTATTAATAGTGGAAATCGTGATTATCGTAACTCGTAATCATCCTCGCTATAATACTTCAACTTCTCGCTCTTATTATTCTCATCAAAAAAATAAAAATAAAAACGTAGCTTCCTTTTTATTCTTCTTCTCCTTCTTCAAATATTCTCATTATTATTATTATTATTATTATTATTATTATTAGTTAAAAATCTCAATTTTTTTCATTTCAATTTCCAACATCAGCATTATGTCCAAAATCTTTAAAAAAATCTTCTTCTTCTTCTTCTTCAATTATTATTATTATTATTATTATTATTATTATTATTATTATTATTATTATTATTATTATTATTATTATTAATTTAAAAAAGTTAATTTCGCTTGTTACACGGTAGTCCACTCTTAATATGTTTAACGCATAACCCCTTTTTTACAATTCCGATTTATTTTGGCACTAATCAATCCAGACATGATTTACTTGGAATATTATTATTATTAATATTCTTATGCTTTCGAGAACCTTTATTTTTATTCCCCATCTTTATTATTTAGTCACATACGTTCTCTCCCAAACAGAAATCACCAAAATCCGAATTCACATCGGTCGGGACATAATAGTGTTCGAACCCGCAACCTTATATTCGTACTGTCGTTAATTCATGGAGACCATATGCTCCTAAGACAATTCTCAAATCCCATAACACCTCGCAGTTGGGCAAATACCTCCAATCTCTGCAAGTGTTAAATTATTCCTTCCTTTTCCATTTTGAAGTCCATTTATCCATCGGAACTCTTCAAAACATTTTCATTAATTAACCCTCGGTGCGTGGACTCTCTTCTGCCACTCAATACACCGGTATATAAATACAACCTCTATGTGGGCCTTAAGATCCATCTATTTCTTCATCAACATCAGTACAATTCACTTTTATTTCGGGCCGGATTTCTGTCCCGCAAAACTGCAAATCTCAACTTTTGGCTCAAATCACTCTGGGCCTCAAACATAGCGTGACCATATTATCAAAATGCCTATCTCGTTTCTACCAAAATTATTTATGATTAATATGGAGTCCAAAAACGTTAAAACAACAATTAGTGTTAAAATCGGATTCAATGCCCAAATTAATTATTTATGCCACATAATATCTCCACATTTAAATTACTTTAATTTGCAATCATTCTATCCAACTAGGCCCGTGCCTTTATTCTCAAAGATTATTATTAAACACGCCTTTACACATTACCCAATATTAATGTAATACTTCGACACTTGTACAGATTATTATTTTGTCCACTGGCGAACTTCGCGATATTTACAACAAATCAATGGACTTCATTCCGTCCCACAACAATTTAAATCACTTGGCAACCCTACCTCTGGATTATCTTAACAACATGCCTTAATATCTATAAACGTTCCGATAACGGAAAAACACTTTGGAAGCACTTCTAAATGAATATTAACATTATCTTTACGTGAAACGTGCTCCATATCATATCAAACAACTCAAGCACTTGAATGAACAAATAAACACTACTCTACTATATTTAATAATCAAAATTATGATGAGTGCTTGATCTAATTATGTATATATTAATTTGTCCCTTTGTCTATCTATCTTTGAATTTATACGAGCCGGAAACGGCTCGTTTCACAATTAAGTTACATGATAAATTTATATGATTTCCTCCCACTAACGATAGCAATCTACAAATATTTTAAAAGGTTACTCATCTCTGCCCTTGTAGTCTGCTAAAACCGAACAAGGAGCCTAGCCCCTCCGGTTTTTAGCACTGCATTCCACTGGTATTCATGCCAGCTTGAAGAATTAATCCTTTACCCTTTTTAACTTTATACATTTTGAATAAAAACAAATAAAATAACTGTTGCACTCTGGAATAATTTCCACCCTAAATTCTACTCACAAATTTTACACTCCCGGCCTTGTATCTAGCCCACTTAATGTAGATATACATTCTTCATTCCTTTCCCGGACACTAGGAACATGGGATACCTCGGGATCCCCTTTACAACGGCCCGTGCGCGCACTGGAATTTCCGTCACGCGTTCACACAGCTGACCAGGTATCAGTTTATAATCGACTGTTTACTAGGTGAAATACATCAAACACTCGTGATCGTTCTCACGTAACGTACTTCCTAATCTGTTGGTAGAATCTCACACTCCGTAAGTTATGCTTTACTGAGTCCTGTAACTATTTGAAACATTTCATACTAGTATACTGCTCAAGACTGTAATATGAGCTACATCGCGTTATGAATCACTGTACTATGTAACAATATAATACTTCGAACCATACTCCACAAGTAAGTACACACACGCACCCCTGGCGTAATCACGGCTCGAACAAATATCAGAAGTTGTCACGCACCCCAGGCGTGGTATCAGCCCGAGCACTTTGTCAGAAATAGTCGTCAGTCCTTGTCCACGACCTCATATTTATACTTGTATCCCTTCTCTTCCGAGTTCACCGGAGTTCATCTTGGGACGCGCAGTCCCGATATCTTCATACGACAATTTGCGGTTCGGCCCGTGGCTTAAATATGATATCCAATGATGTAACTATGTTCTCAAAGGCTCTATACCAATTCTCAACTATTATCGTTCGCTGGTAATGGATATATTTGCGAATTTAGCTGCCGTATCACGGCTCGGGATTTCGCGCTCTTTTGTGGCATCCCTGGCCGGTAGCCAATCAACGAATAGCGTCCATGAATTCTCATAATTACACCATGCAATCTCCCGCAATTATTAACTTTTTATAAGTTTTATAATATAGTAAGGCTCCTAAATTCCACTTTATTCTGAATTGATAACTCACTTCCTTCTATCAATTTAATCCGCGGATTAGCCTCGCTAGTGCTTCTTACAATACGAAGTTGGCGTACCTGCGACTGGTCGATGAAATTTTCTATTGGTCCACATAAACCACGGGACCGGGAAGGCTCATATTTTTTTCTTCCAGTGCCAACCCCGCGTTCAACTCCCGCTAGTACATGGAGATACCCTGCCTCATTTCTTAGAAATCTGCACCCGGCACTATGCGCTGTTGCCACTACCTATTCCGCCCGGGGCTATGAAAATCTTCCGCAAACTTGTCAACAACTCGTGCCTTTCTCTTTCCCCCTTCGTCACAATTTCTGAGAATTCTAATTCTGCCGTTCATTGTTTTTGTTAATCTCAGTGGAGACAACAGTCTGTGAAGGTTTCACAACATCCTCTCGACCTGGTCTGTACTTATAATATACGAAGTACGATCTTCTCGCTTCTGAAATTGAAATATATATTCCTCCATAAATAATTACAATTGCATGACGCTTATCACACCCCCACCAGGGGACACTATATATATTTCTTTTTTGCTAGGGGCTTTACGTCGCACCGACACAGATAGGTCTTATGGCCACGATTGTATAGGAAAGGCGTAGGAGTTGAAAGGAAGCGGCCGTGGCCTTAATTAAGGTACAGCCCCAGCATTTGCCTGGTGTGAAAATGGGAAACCACGGAAAACCATCTTCAGGGCTGCCGATAGTGGGATTCGAACCTACTATCTCCCGGATGCAGGCTCACAGCCGCGCGCCTCTACGCGCACGGCCAACTCGCCCGGTATTTGCTATATAAATCACAAATATACGCAGGCACCTATGCTACAAAAAGTGCTGAAATATGCCCTTAATTATGCACTTATTTTATGCTATTAAACACATTTATGGAATGCAAACTTGAGATTTCTTTACTAGACTCACGCATTCACCCACAACAGCACATAAAATCATGATCATGAATAAAAAATTAATAAAAACAAACTATCGCACACTATTTACAGATGCGGCTGTTCTATAGCTCATTCCATGTCAAGAAAACAATATTGCTCTTACGGACCTACAAGGAGTGAACACACCCCCTCTTAGACACACAATTTCTCTTGATTAAGGAATATTACAATGTAAGTTACTTTATATTGTATTATGAAAGAAAGAAAGAAAATGCATGTGGTATGTTTTTTGCCCTGAGGTATTAAAATAGGTGCTTAACCTTTTCTATTTAATAAATACAATCGCAGGGAGGAAGCACAATGGCGGGAACAGCCATCGCTTTGTTGTCTTCCTTTATTTTCCTTCTGAGTTGCTCTGGTACGGTACATGGTACGCGTAATCCGTTACGCTGTGAATCGCTGGCATATTATCGCTGTTGAAGAGAAGTCATCTATTTATTTATGTGTGTGTTGTAATATTCTTGTATTGTACAGCTTTTGTTACTGAAAAGTTTGATGCTGTGGTGTGCAGCGATATTGGTAGAGTGTCGGCCTCTGGATCCCAAGATAGCGGGTTCAAACCCGGCAGAGGTAGTCGGATTTTTGAAGGGCGGAAAAAAGTCCATTAGACACTCCATGTCGTACGATGTCGGCATGTAAAAGATCTCTGGTGACACATTTGGTGTTTACCCGACAAAATTCATTAAATCTCAGCCATAGACGCCCAAGAGAGTTTCGGTTTACTCGGTCTGCCATCTAGTGGGCATAGAGTAAAACGGAACGTCGAAATTGACGAGCAGACAGCCAGATGGCGTCAAATTGAAATGTCTGCACACGGTAGCTGAGGCCATAGGATTATTATTATTATTACGGCATGATACAGAAATTTGTTATGATTTTTATCTCTGCTTGGTTTTGTTATTAAGCTTTTGTTTCTTATGCCATTTTATTTTTGCTATATTTTTACCATTCTTATCGTGAGGCGATATGATGGCATAGTAGTCACCGGCGTTGCCCGGGAAAATTTAGTAAATTCAATTCACTGCATCCCCCACCCCGAGCCCAACAAATTATCTGTCGTCTATTTTCTCCCATTTCCCTTCAACTTCAATAATAAGGTTTTGCATGCCAGTAGTTTATCCATGTTGCTGTAAGAATCGAAATAAGCCCTCCCCCGCCCTACAACCACTGTGCCCTAAACTTCAAAAATAATTTGCAGCTTACTTTCTTCGTTCTTTTATTCTGAACTTGAGTACCGAGTTTCCCGTGATGCTGTTGACCAGAGTCATTCGATATGGCAACCCTGTTGTCGTAACAGCAATACTGTTTCGTTAAAATAAAATGACTTACAGTACATAGTTTGCAAGACGTATCAGTCTGTCTCAATCTATCAGTGTTCAGTCTTAAAACATATGCACACGTCTCCTAGATAAAACACAGTGTGTTAATCAATACACACGGTAAATCCCAATTAGTAAGAAAACCGTATAAAAAACAAACGTGAAGAAACACACTTCAATACATATTCCTCCTTCACTTTAGACTGCACATCCTACTTTTTCTATCCATAATTTGCTTTGCAGCACACTACACCAATCTTCCCCAAGTTTCCTGGTATAAAACTATGGCCTTTGTATGTTAAAATTGAGCTTCAATGAGGAGAATGAATGATCTCTCTACACCAGGGCCTCTCAAACGCCCAAAATCTCACGCGTGTAAACAGCGGCGCAAAGTTCCTGTGCACAGTGCATCGGTCCCACTCGGTTCGGCTCGGACCAACGCTTCGACTCTTGACTACTCGGCTAAGCTAGGCTCAACTCGGATCAGATTTGGGGCGCTACGGAGCAAGTGAGAAAGAGTGAGACAGGGGGAGAGAGCGAGACAGGCGTGGGGAAAGAGAGAGACAGCGCTATTGCTCCAAATCAAGGAGTGGGGGTCTGCACTCTGGTCAACCAAGCGAAGTCGTCTTTTGCACCGTGCACAGTGCATACACCAGGCGCATGCACCCTGAGAGGCCCTGCTCTACATCAACGGATGTGACAGGACAATACTTTAACCTAGGAGCGAGTGTAGGTGTTAAACATTCTGGTAGATCCACATTATCAGTACCAGCCAAATACCCCCTCTAGGGACGTCATGACCTTGACGTCAGTGTGGGGGCTTGTGTGCTTGTTGATCGCAAGGGCTGTGCCAGCTGAGGGTTACCCATGCTGGATTGGCCTCGATGTAGGGCCAGACATACAAGGTATCCCCGAGTTGCCTGTGCTCTTTATTTTTCATTACTATTTCTACCCTTCTATTCTCACCTTTTAAAATTTCATTCCTCTTCCTGTCTAGCCACCCATGGTAACCCCAGCCTGTCGTAAGAGGCGACAAATAGGGGCCCCAGGGGCTATGAACTTTGAAGCGTGGGTTGACGAACACGGGGCCGTTAGCTGAGTCCTGACATTGCGTCCACTTACTTGTGCCAAGCTCCTCACTTTCATCTGTCCTGTCCGACCTCTCTTGATCAACTCTTGTTCTTTTCCGACTCCGACGCTATTAGGTTTGCGAGGGCTAGGGAGTCTTTCATTTTCACGCCCTTCGTGGCCCTTGTCTTCCTTTGGCCGATACCTTAATTTTTCGAAGTGTCGGAGCCCTTCCACATTTTCTCTCTGATTGGTGTTATATAGAGGATGGTTGCCTAGTTGTAATCACCACCACCACTACCAGACAAATATTTGTTTATCGCTCGAATTTCGTTTGAGGACATCACGGTATTTTGTTTGCACGGTGCAGAAACTCTGCACCTCGTTCTGCACGCGTGAGATTTTGGACGTTTGAGAGGCCATGATTTAGAACAAGGCCACTCTTACCGAAAGCGTTAACGGCATTAATTACTTTTACATTTTCTGGGATACCATTCAGTTCACGCTTCACTTTCTCCACAATCTCCAGCGAATCACCCACGTCTTTCTAGATTCTTGCTTTATCCTCGAAAAGTAATGTTACTTTTGAACAGAGCCTCTCAGGGTGCATGCACCGGTGCATTGCGCGGCGCAAGGTGCAAAAGACGACTTTGCCAGGTTGAGCAGAATGCAAACCTCCACTCCTCGGTTTTGAGCAATAGCTCTGCCTTTCTCTTTCCCTATGTTTGTCTCTGACGCTCCGCCTGTTTCACCCTTCCACACACGCTCTGCAGCGCTCCACCATCCGAGCCGAGTTGAGCCGACTCGAACCGATGCACGGTACAGAACCACTGCACCTCATTCTGCACGCGGGTGATTTTGGGCGTTTGAGAGACCTGATTTAGAACAAGGCCACTCTTCCCGAAAGAGTTCACGGCATTAATTACGTTTACATTTTCTTGAAGACTGCTCGTAGAACATTTCAAAATATCCACCATAAAAGTGGAAAAAATGTACAATAAATTCCAAATTTGAAATGTATGCACTAATCTTACATATATGCAAATATGCACTATTAAATTTAATAATTCGTCCAGATTCATCTTCAAACGCACTTCCTTATCGATTTTGGGGGTATATACAATATCGGCAAACAAAACATGCATCTGCATAAAATTCTGATGTCTACTGATGACTATGGAATCTGCATTTTGCTGACTGTACTCACTACAATTCCTCAGTGTCACTCCATCTGACATTCTGCTACACCCTCGCTCAGAAGTAACTGATGCCAGAAAAGTGAGAAGAATATTGAGAGAAAGGGAATTCAGTGAGTGGTGTAACTTGCAGCAGAAAGGAAGCGGTGTATGTTTATACAATGAATATAGACCTGCCAACTCCTGGATTCGAGTTCATCACAGCTTGTCAAGCAGTGAATGGCGTGAGGCAATTAAGATGACAGCAAAGATTTCAGCAGTTATATCGGTACCAGGAAGACCTCAGAATGATTCCCTTTGTAGGCGCTGCCTCAAGGAGATTGAAACTCTTACGCATGTTCTTCTCCTCGTGGTGAACTCTAACTATAATTCAATGATGACGTGATATTACACGGGAGGGAACATATCAGGGCCTTCATACTTTACCAGTAAGTAAGGGATTACGATGAGGTATAATCTTATTTATTATCTCTGAAGTATTTTTCTTTATCTCCTTCTTCTGAGCTTTTTTTCACAGAAGTCTCTCTCCTAGTATCGAATTAGGAAGACTTTGACCCCCTTTAGGAATTCAACCCTTTAATCCCCTCCAAATTCCCCTTCTTAATACCACTATTCTCCTTGCTTCAGGAGTAACTGTCACATGGGCACATCATAGTTTGATAGAAGGAAACTATAGTCAAGCTACACAAAGATTGTTTTCCACAATTTTATTAGGTATTTACTTTACCATTCTTCAAGCCTACGAATATATTGAGGCTCCTTTTACTATTAGTGACGCTGTATATGGATCAACTTTCTTTGTAGCAACTGGTTTCCATGGACTTCATGTCATTATTGGAACTACTTTCCTATTAATTTGCTTGTTACGACATTTAATATGTCACTTCTCAATCAATCACCGCTTTGGATTCGAAGCCGCTGCATGATACTGACACTTTGTTGATGTAGTATGATTATTTTTATGTATTTCTATTTATTGATGAGGAAGATAACTCATTATTTATTTAGTATATAAGTACATTTGACTTCCAGTCAAAAAAATTGATTAATTCAAAATAAATAATCTGAATTATATTTATTGTCTCATCATTCACAATCATTCTCACAGCTTTATACAATTTACAGAATAATGTACATAAAATCACTTTTTACACATATGTGTAAAAATCACTAAAATTAATTTACTAACCTCTATAATTGTGTATCCTTATTCATAATTAAGAACTAATTATTACTTTTTTACGTTAGTGAGATCTAGTTTTTACATATTTGAGTACCACATCAAACAGTTCCTTTCAAATAGCCTCGGATTGCCATGTCTCTAATTTCAGCTGGGATTGAGTTCCAGGAACATATAGTAGCAGGTATGAAGAGTTCTTGTACGAGTTACTTTGATGAATGGGAATGGACAAGAGGGAACGTGTGGATGACCTTGAGGGAGCTCTATCGGAAGGGGAGAGGTATTTAAAGTCTGTTCTAAGATAGTCTGGTTTGCTTGTTTGCAGAATACTGTGGAGAAGGGAAACAGCATGGTATTTACGTCGTTCAGTCACTCTTAGCCATGACAGCTGAGAGAGGAAAGGGCTAATATGAGTCTGGATTGGGATATTTAATACGAATCAAGAACAACCATTGTAGGCTCGCTGTAGTCGACATGAAAGTGTTTTGCTTATACTATCATGAACTACATCTCGGTTGTCAAATATTAGAAATATTAGACTATGAACTAATAATTTTCTTGTGTTTCTTGGAAGGAAGTCCCTCATCCTTTTTGCAGAATGTGATGAATAGAATATTCTTTGACAAATTTTTGACATGTTCCGACCAACTTAAATATTTATCGAATACTACTTCAAGGTTCTTTACATGATCGCTAAATGGTATGAGATTTATACGTGCCAATTATGATGGCCTGTGATTTTGATGGGTTCACTTTCAGGCCATGTCTGCTGGTTCAGTCATTAACATTTTCAAGGTCTTCGTTTAACTTAGTGATTAAATTGTTGAAGTCATTAGGCTTGGTGTGAATATATAATTGAATAGCATCTGCATACAGGTGATATTTACAATTGGTGGTACCTAGCAAGCTTTCCTCATATCGTAGAATATTATTTAACCACCCATCCGTAACGGTGCATTCTGTCTAACTGGAAGGAGCTGACTGTGAAATATGTTGAATTTACTTATAAATACTTATACATATAAATGTCATGTATTTTGAACATAATGCTTGTTCTGGTCGTAGTAATGCTCACGGAGTAGGAAATGAATTATCCACTATTCCTTGTGGAGAAAGAGCCATAAAGAGAAGGATCCTGCACCTGTCAAGCTTCTCATTTAATTCCGATGTATTGGTAAAGTTTGTCGCAATGCGCAGCGCCTGCTGCCGTATCGATATTTCAAGCCCCAAGAATCCTGCAGAAATGCGAGACAGAGCTGTAAATCAGGATTGTAGACGTCAGGACAGGCTCAGCGCCGTCTAATACTCTGTCCTACGAACTTCACTGGGTCACATCCATGTCACAAGAGCTTATATCTGCGGCAGCTATCACACTAAATATTGGAATATAGCAGTTATTAAAAAATCCTCTAAGTAAGACTTACTCAATAAAGAAATATTTGTGCCCGGGAAGGTTAATAACTGGAAACACTAAATCTTGATATCCCCTATAGTAACGCAGGAGGAAATTGAATTCTCATAAGCATGGTATTCTCTATTTATTTTTATTATTTTATGAAATACTTCCTCTCATGCAGAGGCTGCTTTGCGACAAAGTATACTTTTACATTAATTTTTAAATGAGTAGTAGATATACTTGAAAACTGTTGATGACAACCTAATAGTAACAATGGTTTCTTAGAATTATCAATGATACCCTTACCGCTATCATGGCAATCTCCCCTAACGTTTAGACACGTGTTTCCATAAATTGGCGGCAAAACCGGGAATTGTTACCCTCGCTCCAAACATCAGACCCACTATGTCGATTTCCTCTAGCTGGTAATATTTCCCTAAAGTAAGGAATTGTTTGTAGGTAAATATTCCTATTCTTGAGGTTGTCATCTGAGGACTGCGGTTTATGTGTAAAATGGCGTATGACATTTTAGTGCCGGGAGTGTCCAAGCGCATGTTTGGCTCGCCAGGTGCAGGTATTTCGATTTAACCCCCGTAGGCGACCTGCGCTTCATGATGAGGATGAAATGATGAATACGACACATACAACCACTCCCCGTGGAAGCGAAATTAACCAATGATTGTTAAAATTCCCGACCCTGCCGGGAAACGAACCAGAGACCCTGTGACCAAAGGCCAGCACACTAACCATTTAGCCATGGAGCCGGACGTCAAAGCGGACAGTAGGGTCGATGATGTAACCTCTCTTCTTATTCTTGAAGGCAATGATGTCGATCCTCCTGTGACTTCCGTTGTCCGCTAAGCCATGAACCTCTTCAAATAGCTGGAAACCATGGTCTTACGTCGCACCGACACAGATAGGTCTTATAGCGACGATAATCTTGCACTAGTTGATTGAATTTTAATATGCTAGATAGCGTTCTTGAAGGCGCTTCATTTATACGCACGGGGATGAGGTGTACCTCCCGGTACAGGAGGTATTGATCAATTTCCAATCACAAGACTGCATGCCAATAGTTTGGATTGTATTCAAAATCTCTCTGCAGTGTCCATTTAGAGTGAGGGGATATGATGCTAATGAAGGTGATTCGCCCGTCGGTGGGAGATGTTAAGCCTTCACCAGACCCCTTGATGCTGTTAGACAGGAGTATGCTGTGTGCCGACACCGCGTTTCACTTTCTAATTTCTTTCTATCATATATTTCACATCATTCATTTCATTAACTCCTCCGAGGAGAATGACATCAAGACTCACAAAACAACTCTCATCTCACTTCATTTCCGACCCCGCAGAGAAACGGGACAAAGTTTGGACACACACACACACACACACACACACACACACACACACACACACACACACACACACACAGAGTGGAAGTATTGATCATAAGATAGTATCATAGTCATAATATCAAGAAAAGGACACTGCTTGTCTTTAGATAATGGTATGGAATATTAATTCACAATCACCTGTATTATACCTACCACATTATTCTCAACCCGTAGGTGTTCTGTTCGAGTATGTCTAAAGCTTGACGAATTGAAGCAATTGTAGTAGGAAGGCCTACGTATAGATCGATATCAAAAATTTCAGCACATCAATTTGCTGTTCTTAGTCATACTGCAAGCTACTCCAGGAACATACAGTTCTTCTTGCTGATCAAAATTTGATTTCTAGGAGCGTCAAATATATGAAAATTTCGACCGCTTTTATATAAAAGGCACCACTGTCATTCATTCATAACTGAGAAAAAGGGTAAAAAATATATTTAAATTACAAAACAACTTTTGCAAGAAAACATTGTAAGAGTAATATTAAAAATATATTAATCTCTCTTACTAATTATATATTACACGAGAGTTTCTCTCTCTTTATAGGCTTATTAATTACAAATGCTGCTTTTTCTTCCGAATAAATTAAAAGTATACTATGTAGCACAAAACGAACAGTGTTGAAATTACAAATATGCCATGAACGTCAAGATAAAAGGCAAGGTGACTACGGCAAAACGTGTCGAACTGCTTCGGTACAGCAGGTGTTCAAAATAAGCACCCTGATTCTTTCAGCATGCCCCGAACCACGAGGGAAGATGCATTCTCTCTCTCTCTCTCTCTCTCTCTCTCTGTGCCGTTTTCAACATTACAATATTCATCACAGGTACTGCCACATCCTCACAGACACGCAGGTTGCCCATAGGGGTCAATTTAAAAGACCTGCGCCACGTCCCCGCGGAGAAAGCAGCGATGCAATTTGGCTATTTATTTACAGATGGCAAAATAGCCTAGATGTCGCTTGGTTCTATTTAATCGAAACATAGAGTGAACTTTAGGTTTCGTATAACTCAGAACATGTTAAGAATGATGCTTGGTCCTCTTTATGTAAGAGCTATCGATTTACTGCATGAATTAAAGAAAGATGGGATATCATAGTAATAGCTACAGTAACACACCTCAGTCAGTGAGGTCATAGTTCTCATCCACTGAATCCTCTGCCTGACGAAAATGGGAGCCCAGAGGAGTTCTTAACTTGGGAAGTGACCGTTGGGTCCTCTAGTTGCGTCTGCATTGCTTCCACTTAGCTCTGCAAGCCTCTTCGTTTTCAGATTTCCTATCGAACTCCCTTGGTCAACTCTTGTTCACTTTTGAACCTGACGGTATTAGGTTTGCGAATCCTCGGGGGTTATTTTATTCCCATATAATTAATTGTCTTTCTCATCCTTCTGCCGCTACGTTCATTCTTCAAAGTGTCTGACCTCTTTCCTTTCTCATTAGTGTGAATAATAAGGTAGGGAAACCAAATTCCGTTCGCGGGCTTAATTTCGTCCCCCTAGAGATTTCCAGTTCGCACGGTTGGTACACTAAAGTTTAGCCGCGCGCACACACGTAGCCTCATACCGTTGTCTTGTTGTGAGAGCTGGTTGTGTGCACCACGTTTAGTTTCCGTGTTCAAGGAGGATTCATTTTTCATAGTGCAGCATTCACATTAAGAGCCTGTTATTCCTAGAGTGAGCACTGATATGTGAATGAAATACTGGACTGCATTTCAGTCGTGTGGTGTAGTTCCTGGCGTGTCATCGCTACAGTGAGGTGGTTGGCGTGAGTTACTGTAGCAACCATTATAATAAATTAGGGAATGTTCGTAATTTCGTCCCCTTCATTTTATTTGTTATTTATGAAATTTATTATTATTTTCAGGTGGGAAAACGCAAGCAGTTAGATATGGAGACCATGAAAAAGGGTATTAAGGCAGTGAGGCACAAAATAATGTGTTACAAACGTGCAAATAAAGCGTTTTACTGTATATCCCACGAGCAACTCAGCAAGACTGTGTAAAAAAAATACCAAGAAAACATTAAATAGCATTCAAGTAATTGGAGCCTCCGTGGCTCAGGTGGCAGCGAACCGACCTCTCATCACTAGGTTCCCTGTTCAAATCCCCATCACTCCACGTGAGATTTGTGCTGGACAAACCGGAGGCGGGACAGGTTTTTCTCCGAGTACTCCCGTTTTCCCTGTCTTTCATTCCATTAACACTCTCCATTATCATTTCATTTCATCTGTCATTCATTAACTATTGCCCCAGAGGAGTTCGACAGGTTTCGGTAGCCGGTACAATTCATATCCTCGCCGCTAGAAGGGGGGCTTCATTCATTCCATTCCTGAATCGGTCGAATGACTGGAAACAGGCTGTGGATTTTCATTTTCACTCAAGGGAAAAGGTTTGGTGAGGTTAGAAAGGAAAATATATTAAAATTAATTGCACTTTTCATAAATTTGGTGGGGGACGAAATTACGAACACATTTTTGGTAGTTAAGTTTTTGCAGTGTTTATGTTTGTCAAATATTGATTACCTTACGTTATAACAGTTTCATTGTTACTTGCCCCTAACTGGGAAATATATTCGGTATATCAATTTTTTAGCCTTGTTCATAATAATCCTGAATTTCTAGAAGTCCAAATTTGCTAAGCGGATGATGGTGGTGGTGATTGTTGACTTAATAGGGGGTACAAATTGGCAACCATTCTCTATGAGGAGATAGTTGTACTACACTTAAAAATGCTAATGATGCTCATGTATGGAAGGAACTAGATGCATCTGATCATTAGCCTCGTGTATTTATGTTGTGAGAAATTATTAAAGTTGTGGTACTTGTTGCTTTAAGGGACGAAAGAATGAAATTATTGGTCTTTGTGTAGAATAATTCTCTGACAAACTATGTCTATTTGTTAATTAACTGGGGCTAGAACTGAGAAGGAAGAGGCCGAGGCCTTTCTGGTAGATACTATTCCTGCATTTGCCTCGAAATGAAGCTAGAAACCACGGAAATAGTCTTATATGATAACCAAGAATGGTTCTTTCTTGCTAGTGGCTTTATGTCGCATCGACCCAGATATATCTTATGGCGACGACGGGATAGGAAAGGCCTAGGAGTGGAAAGGAAGCAGCCGTAGCCTTAATTTACAGCCCCGGCATTTGGCTGGTGTGAAAACGGGAAACCACGGAAAACCATCTTCAGGGCTGCCGACAGTGGGATTCGAACCCACTATCTCCCGGATGTAAGCTCACGATTACAAAACTATCAGCCCGGTTACATTATCAATGTCGGAGCTGGCACTAGTGATTCTGTGGCTGAGTTCGGTTGGTTTTTGAAGACGAGAAGATCTCTAGTTCGTCATCCAGGCACGTAACGGGTAACTAATGCACATATTACGTGTCTAGCCGGCAAAACTCAAACACTTGGCGTCTTAGCACGTCTCCGAGAAAGACCACTGATGATGACCCTGCACTGACGTGCAAGGTGCCCTGTCAAATCAAGAGACTTCAAATCTGCAGGATAGTGGTCAGACCGGTGAAAAAGCAAAGTGCTGAGGTTTGGGCAATAGCCACGAAACGGGAAAAGAAATTAGTGGTAGTATAAATGGGAATTTTAAGATAAATATGCAGTGTTTCAAGATTGGACAGGATCAGGGAAGAGTGAGTCAGAGCTACATGTTGTAAACAAGGAAAGGTTTACCAGAACACAACTTATTTATTTGCTTCACATATAAATTTACAGGAATAAACATAAAAATGTCTTGAAGCAAAGTGGATAATTACGCTTGAGAGAGTTTCTGTCACTATACACTATGTACACTTTGAATGTATTTACAATAGCTTCTATCTTGCAAAGATAGTTCGTAGGAATGTTCAGTTCGTGATAGTCGAAAACTATCAGTTTCACTAGCATTGATTAGCTAATGGAGTTCCTTCTGACTTTGAAGTGTCTGAGTTCATGAGCTTGCACAGAAAGGAAGCTAAGTTCACAATTAGAGAATCTAATGTGTGTGTCGGAGCCTGAGTGAGATAAGGGATGTGTAGAGTACAGCATCGGGGCTCGACTGGAATGAAGGAACGGGAAATTGGAGCAGTGACCTGAGGTGAAACCTCATACTACCAGAATTCAGTCCACCTGGTCGAGACACATTTTTAAGAGGAGTAGCCTCCGTGTTCGACGTACAGTGTATTCTGGAGCAGGACACTGGGGAGAATCCTGGTGAGTGACAGGCAGGGAGCTCCATTTATAGTGCACTCAACGGTACAGGCGCGCACTGAAGGCTGCGCGTCGAGTCTCGAAATATACACGCTGGCGTGCGTGCGGCTGGCTGGCGCTGAGCGGAGAGAGCGGAGGACATACAACACCCTCCCCTCCTAAATACGCCGATACGGCGTGAAGCGGCGGCGGCGCTGGCGGCGGCTGCGATGCTGGGCAGGAGCTTCCGACGTCACTGTTGTATTGTCCGGAGCTGTGACTGGGCGGAGTGGCGCTGCATCGTCCTGAAAGGAACCCATGGTTATTAAATGGTCTAAAGCTCGTTCAGCAATAGATTTATCTGGCTTAACAAGAGAATCAATAGCTGGATATGGACGGTAGCGCAGGCGTATCTGGTCGTGGTGGCGGCAAATGTTTTTCTCAGCAGTCTGAATCTCGTAGAGACGATGGCCCAAAGATCTGCGGATGACACCAGGTAACCAGAGCGGGTTTGACTTGAATGTCCTGACGTAGACTCTGTCGTTGACGGTGAACTTCGTTGGCGAGGTCTTAGGCTGGGCCGGAAGAGGCCGCAACAGAGAAAGTAAAGTTATGTGAGGTCGTCCATGGAGCTTTTGTGCAGGAGTGACATTATCAGCGCCGGGCAGAGTTCTGTAGTTGCTTAAAAGTTGTAGTAATGCTTGTTCTTTAGTTAAGCCTGAAGAGACAGCTTTTTTCATACTTTTCTTAAAAGTTTGTACAAAGCGTTCAGTTTCACCATTAGATTGAGGGTAAAAGGCGGTGCTAGGATATGGCGAATGCCATTATATGTACAGCAGTTCTTAAAAGCTGCTGCTGTAAATTGCGGTCCATTGTCAGAAATGAGTACTTGAGGTAATCCTTCAGTTGTAAATATTTTCTGAAGAGCACGAATGGTAGCTTCTGTAGTAGTAGTCGAAATCATATCTACTACATAGGGAAAGTTCGATAGAGAATCTATGACGATGAGCCACATGGAATTGAGGAAAGGACCTGCGAAATCGATGTGAACTCGTTCCCATGGAGAAGTAGCAGGAGGCCATGAAGCTAGATCAGAAGACGGGGCGTTCTGATTAATTTGACATTGTTCACAATGGCGGATGAGCTTTTCAATGGCTGTATCAATACCAGGCCAGTAGCAGTGTTGACGTGCTAGTTGCTTAGTGCGGGATATGCCCCAATGACTTTGGTGTAACAAGTCGAGAACTTGTTTCCGTAGACTAAGTGGGATAGCCACTCGGAAGGCGGTGACGGTTTCCAGGAGTATAACTCCGGCACGAGTCGTAAGACGATGCTGAATACGATGATAAGGCGCAAGGTGGGCAGGAAGTTTGTTCTGAACAGGCCAACCGTTGCGGATGTAAGTACGTACAGTAGCAAGTGTACTGTCCTTATCTGTAGCTTTAGCAATGCAGGTAGCGTCAATAGGAAAGCTGGATACGGTGTCTTCGAGTTCTATGTCTAACTGAAGACATTCGGATTCTTGAGAATCGAAGGCGGTATCAGGACCTACTGGTAAGCGAGAGAGGGCATCAGCATTACAATGCTGGGATGTGGCACGATAGGATATCTGATAGGAATAATCAGAAAGGAACATGGACCATCGTTGAAGCTTTCTGGGAATGCTCAGGGATCTTATTACCAGGATGGAATAAGTGTACTAGTGGCTTGTGATCAGTAATGATCAGGAAATGGTTGCCATAGAGATATTCAATGAAACGGCGAATACCAAAGATGATGGCTAAAGCTTCTTTTTCTATCTGGGAGTACCGACGTTGATGCTCATTAAGTGTCTTCGAAGCGAAGGCGATGGGACGTTCTTGTCCGTGACGATCCTTCTGTGAGAGAACGGCACCGACGCCGTAATCTGATGCGTCCGTAGCTAGCGTGATGAGTTTGCCAGGTTGAAACTGAGTAAGCTTAGCAGCTTGAACAAGGGCTTTGTTGATCTTTTGCCAGGCCTGTTGGCATTGCGGAGGCCACTGAAATTTAACACCTTTTTTGCGTAGGGCGTTTAATGGAGCCGCAACTGAAGCGAAGCGGGGAATGAACTTGTTATAGTAGTTCGCTTTGCCTAGGAAGGATTGGAGCTGCTTGATGTTCTGTGGTACAGGCATGTTTACAATTGCCGAGACATTCCGTTCACTAGGTTGAATGCCGTTTTTATCAAGGATGTGTCCCAGGTAGTGAACTTGAGGCTGAAAGAAAGTGCGTTTAGCGAGATTCGCTCGTAGGCCATTGTCTTTCAACTTCGTGAGAAGGAGGCGCAGATTATGGAGATGTTCTTGGTGATCTTTGCCGGTCACAATAATATCATCCAGGTAGTTAGCACAACCGGGAATGGAGGCGGTGAGTTGAGCTAAATAGCGTTGAAAAATGGCAGCTGAGGAAGAGACGCCGAACGGGAGACGCTGGAGCTGGAGTAGTCCGATAGGAGTGTTGAGTGTGAGAAATTGCTTGGATTCTTCATCTAAAAGTAGCTGTAGATAGGCTTCTTTAAGATCCACTCTAGAGAAGAATTGTCCACCAGCAAGACGACGGAATAAGTCCTCTGGACGGGAAATTGGAAATACATCTGTGTCGATTTGAGTTGATCGTAGATCGGAAATCACCACAAAGTCGTACGTTGCCATCAGGTTTCTTGATAACAACTAGTGGAGTGGCCCATTGACTGGAATTGACTGGTACCACTATTCCATCTTGTACCCATCTTTCTAACTCCTTAGTGACCTGGTCTTGAAGTGCTAAGGGTACTGGACGTGCTTTGAAAAAGCGTGGCTTAGCTCCTGATTTCAGCTGTATGTGAGCTGTATAGTTTTTTGCGGTTCCGAGCGTAGAGTCGAAGACTTCAGGAAACTGCTCGAGGAGAGCCGTAATATCAGAAGTAGGTTGCAAAGTAGAGACTACGTTGATGTTGTCATGAATCTGGAAGCCGAATAAATTAAAGAGATCCATGCCCATAATACTCGATGCGGTGTAGTTGTTGACTACAAGTAGTGGAATGACCTTCTGAATTCCTTTATAACTGGCTGGAAGCTTGATTTGGCCTTTAATGTCAATCTTCCGTTTGTTAAATGTAACAAGCTGGATGTCAGCTGGAGAGCATGAAGGTGAACTTAAGTCGTGATATGTAGCCAGGTTAAAGATAGAGACAGGTGATCCAGTGTCTAACTGAAAATCGATAGAGCGATCAGAGAATGATAGAGGAACGATGATTTTGTGAGAATTCTGGGTGGGAAGAATAAGATTTATCTGATCAACTTCCATGTCCTGTCGGGGCTGTATACGTTTCGGGCGCGCTGCGGGAGTCTTAGCAGGGCGGAGCGAACTCTGACATACAGTCTTAATGTGTCCTACTTTATTACATCTTTCACAAGTGGCTTTGAAAACACGACATGCACGACGTTCATGATGTTTGAAATATCCTCTGCAGAAAGGCAGGAGTTGCGACTTGCTCTTAGAAGTGGGCTTCCTTGTAGAAGAACGAGAGGGAACCGGGCGAGCCTGCTTGGCAGAGAGCGACTTGGCTGCGCGGTTCAAGGTAGCAGATGACTGGCGGGCTGGTGTAGAGACTTGAGCGACTTCGTGTTTAGAAGCTATTTCTGCGGCAGTTTTAGTAGTAAGTTCGTATACCGTAGCAATACGCTGGACGTCTTCTAAAGAAGGGTTACTCTTCTTGATAGCGTCAAAACGATCTTTGTCCTCAGGAGTATGCAGAATGACCATATCCCGAATGAAGGACTCGGTATAGGACGTACAACAACCGTCCTTGGCACATAGAAACTGGCAGAGTTTAGCTAGACCTCTTAATTCTGCTATCCACTCAGCATGAGTCTTATGCGGTTGCTTTCTGCTCTGAAAAAATTTGTAGCGAGCGGCCACTATGTGTGGGGCTTTAGCATAGTGTTCAGTGATACGGGCCAAGAGCTGTGCGAATGGCACTTCAGAGAGTTGCTCCTCTGGACTTAATTTTTGTAGTAATTCGCACGTAGCATTGCCAACCGAAATGAGAAATAGCGCACGTTGGCGCTTGTCATCCGTGACGGAATGGCAGATAAAATGCTGCTGTAGGCGGGCGAAATAGACTGACCAGTCTTCCTTAGCCGGATCAAAAGCAGAGAACGGAGGCATTGCTGAGGGCTGTGTAGAAACAGAAAGAGCTTGAATAGCTGTGAGCAATGCTGCTTGTTGTTGCTGCATGAATTGCTGTTGTTGCTGTTGGAGAGCTTGCAATACGGCAGCGAGTTGTTCGGCTGTAGCCATGTTGAGATGCGTGAGAGAACAGAACTTGTGGAGCAGCGTGTACTGGGCTGGCTGGAGGCGAGACCTTCACCGGAACAGCTGGGAGTGAGTGAGAGAGCAACAAGCGAAGCGTGCCTGACAGGTGCTGCGAGCGAGAGAGAGAGAGCCTTGGAATGTCGGCTGACTGTCCGTAGTTCGAAGGAGGCTAATAGTTGCACTGTAGAAAAGGCTAACTGCTGGTAGAGTCCGTACAGGTTCCAATGTGCAGTGGTGATAGTTACGGAGTATATTGTCACTTTGCCAAGGAGTTGACGATACACTGTAAGAGTTTCTTTGTCGCGAATGAGTTGACGAAAGAATGTAAGCAGGTTGTACCTCGTTGCGAATGAGTGGGCGACACACTGACCACTGTTGTACTTCGTCGCCAATGAGTTGGTGACAGATTGCGCACAGTTTTGTACCTCGTCGTGAATGAGTTGGTGGCAGATAGCACATAGTTTTTTACCTCGTCGCCAATGAGTTGTGTTGTAAACAAGGAAAGGTTTACCAGAACACAACTTATTTATTTGCTTCACATATAAATTTACAGGAATAAACATAAAAATGTCTTGAAGCAAAGTGGATAATTACGCTTGAGAGAGTTTCTGTCACTATACACTATGTACACTTTGAATGTATTTACAATAGGTTCTATCTTGAAAAGATAGTTCGTAGGAATGTTCGGTTCGTGATAGTCGAAAACTATCAGTTTCACTAGCATTGATTAGCTAATGGAGTTCCTTCTGACTTGAAGTGTCTGAGTTCATGAGCTTGCACAGAAAGGAAGCTAAGTTCACAATTAGAGAATCTAATGTGAGTGTCGGAGCCTGAGTGAGATAAGGGATGTGTAGAGTACAGCATCGGGGCTCGACTGGAATGAAGGAACGGGAAATTGGAGCAGTGACCTGAGGTGAAACCTCACACTACCAGAATTCAGTCCACCTGGTCGAGACACATTTTTAAGAGGAGTAGCCTCCGTGTTCGACGTACAGTGTATTCTGGAGCAGGACACTGGGGAGAATCCTGGTGAGTGACAGGCAGGGAGCTCCATTTATAGTGCACTCGACGGTACAGGCACGCGCACTGAAGGCTGCGCGTCGAGTCTCGAAATATACACGCTGGCATCGTGCGGCTGGCTGGCGCTGAGCGGAGAGAGCGGAGGACATACAACACTACATTCACGGCCCGTTGACCAGAAAGATAAAGTAGAGGGCCCATATTACGTCATCTTAGCAGATACGGACTTGTAGAAATTCAGGAATATTATGGACAAGGCTAAAAAATTGGTATATATACTACTGAATATATTTCCCAGTTAGGGGCAAGTAACAATGAAACTGTCATAACCACTGATCTCTATACCTGGATGGCTGGTAGCTGGGGTAGCAGTAAGCCGAATAGAAGATGACTGGCGTCGTAAGATGACAGCGACCGCACGGTGCAGTAGACCACGAGGAGCGCGCTTGCTTTGTTTATGCTTAGCTCAGTGATGCCAGGCCTCTTGATTGTAGTTCCACGAGTGTTCTGTGCTGTGTTATTGCAAAGTAAATAGTAGTGTATTTTACGAATTTAGGTTCGTTGCCTTGTAGTATACTTGTGGATTACAATATTCAATTTAAATATGTATGTGTTTATCTGAAATATGAATGAAGAAACATTCTACGGGGTATTAACATACCGCAGTGTTCAGCTTATAGATGTACAAACAGAACCGATCAGCAGAAGGAGAAATCATTTCATCGGGGAGTTTTATACTGTACATAAGAATCTTCCTAGGGTAGTGTTTTCAGTTTTAGGTTTATTGTATCCTTTTTCGCATATTCTTCTTCTTATCTTAATCTGTTTACCCTCCAGGGTTGGCTTTTCCCTCGGACTCAGCGGGGGATCCCACCTCTACCGCCTCAAGGGCAGTGTCCTGGAGCTTCAGACTTTGGGTCGGGGGATACAACTGGGGAGAATGACAAGTACCTCGTCCAGGCGGCCCCACCTGCTATGCTGAACAGGGGCCTTGTAGAGGGATGGGGAGATTGGATGGGACAGGCAAGGAAGAGGGAAGGAAGCGGCCGTGGCCTTACGTGAGGTACCGTCCCGGCATTTGCCTGGAGGAGAAGTGGGAAACCACGGAAAACCACCTCCAGGATGGCTGAGATGAGAATCGAACCCACCTCTACTCAGTTGACCTCCCGAGGCTGAGTGGACCCCGTTCCAGCCCTCGTACCACTTTTCAAATTTCGTGGCAGAGCCGGGAATCGAACCCGGACCTTCGGGGTGGCAGCTAATCACGCTAACCACTACACCACAGAGGCGACTTTTTTCGCATATTCCGGGAGCAAAATGGCAATTAATTTTTGTAGGTTTCCTTTCTCGAGACCCGAACTTCTAAGATCATGGATTATCAGGCGGGAGAATTGGGAGCCTTCTAAAACAGCTGTTCTCTGCTCGGATGGATCTCGTGAGATCTCCGAAGTTAAGCAACATTGGGCGTGGCCAGTAGTTGGATGGTTTGCCACGCACTGTTGGTTGGTGGTAAGGGAATGGAGGAGCGGAAAGGAACTGGCCACCCTACCGCACGTAAACTCCGGCTCAGGAACACCTCTGCGGAGGTTCGGATCTGCCTTCGGGCAGAATAACCCTTACCTTACCTGCTCGGATCACTTAGAGGAAGACTGTTTTGATAGAAATGGACAAACTGTACACCTTAAAAGTGATGTACAGCCAACTGTTTTCAATTTTACTGAACATTAATTGCAAGTAAAGATTTACTTATATATTTTTTTTATTTCTCGTAATTAAACTGACGGTTTCGATGAAATAATTGACGTGACCTTATAACAATCTTGGAAAATGAAGTCTGGAGGAATTCTAGACCTTATTTACATCAGTAATAATTATGGGTTTCAGACACTGGAAAGGTGGGAGAAGGGAAAGTGAGGTGGGTGTTTGGGGCTATCCCATTATACTATTCGTGGTATTTGGGACTCTTTTAACTGGTGTTCCATATTTCTGATGATGACTATCAATATCGCTTTGCTAGCTGAATTTAATTAAAGAGGTCTGTAATAGTAAATTAAGCTGCAGGTAATGTGATATATTGACAAGTTTTGAATATTTGCTGGTTTTATAAATGTGTACATTTGCTTCAGTTATATTTTAATTTGATAATATTCGCGTTATTTCATGGAAACAGGAAACAGAAATTCAGTATCAAGCACCGATTACGATATGTCGAATCTAGGCCTGTATAGTGAGCTACGTTTATAGGTACATCATTTTAAGAATGCATAATTTCGTGGCATACATGTATACAATTTACAGCAATGTTTCCAGAAACTGGTTTTCACTCGTATTGTGTTACCGATCGCTAATTGCATGTATTCAGCACCTAAGTTAATATTTGTTGGCCGTTATTATACATTCATGTTTATTGCTATCCCGGGGATTTACTGACCTCGGAATGACGTGTCAGTGATCTCAATATCCTTATGCTTTGAGTAAACATGTCTCTATATTTTTAATTATTCCAATGCGCCATTAATTGCGACTTAAAATTGACTATATTATCATTGCTTCCCCATTAGGAGAGCTCTAGGTTGGGTACGCCAACATGGCGAACCGCGCGCTCAACTAGGCGTACTTTCTCCTGCAGTGGAGACCTGCCATCAGCGATCCATGTATAGAGATCAGTGGTCGTAACGTAAGGTAGTCATTATTTGACATAAACATAAACACTTTAAAACCTAAACTACCAAAATTGTGTTCATAATTTCGGCCTCCTCCGTACAATGAATTTTAATATATTTTTCTTTTCTAACCTTACCAAACACTTTCCCTATAATGAATTACTTGAAGACCGTTTATGAAATATGTTTTCTTGATATTCTTTTTAACATCTTTCGGTGTTGCTCGTGGGATGTTAAATGTTTTACCTGCCCGCTTGTAACCTATTATCCTCACCCTCACTTCCTGAATAGCTTTTTTCATGGTCTCTTGATCCCACTGCTTGCGTTTTTCCATCATAAATAACAAATAAAATAAAGGGGACGAAATTACGAACATTGCCCGATTTATTATAATGACCGCTACAGTAACTCATGTCAACCATCTCACCGCAGCGACTACACGCTAGGAACTACACACCACAACTGAAATGCAGTCCAGTATTTCATACACATATCAATGGTCGCTCTAGGAATAACAGGCTCTTAATTTGAATGCTGCACAACTCAGCTCAGCATGAAAAATGAATCCTCCTTGTACACGGAAACTAAACGTGGTGCGCACAACCAACTCTCACAAGACAACGGGATGAGGCTACTCGTGTGGGCGCGGCTAAACATTAGGTACCAACCGTGGAAACTGGAAATCCCTAGACGAACAGAATCAGGTGCGGGGACGCGGTATTTGACCCTCCCCAGCCTTACAAAAAAGAAGATTGATGATGATGATGGTTATTAATGATGATGATGAGATGACGATGATGATGATGCTTGTTGTTTTAAAGGGGCCTAGCAGCTAAGTCATTGGCCTCGATGATGATGATAATAATAATAATTTCGTGTGGCTATTTCTAGCCGAGTGCAGCCTTTGTAAGGCAGACCGTCCGATGAGGGTGGGCAGCATCTGCCATGTGTAGGTAACTGCGTGTTATTGTGGTGGAGGATAGTGTTATGTGTGGTGTGTGAGTTGCAGGGATGTTGGGGACAGCACAAACACCCAGCCCCCGAGCCATTGGAATTAACCAATGAAGGTTAAAATCCCCGACCCGGCCGGGAATCGAACCCGGGACTCTCTGAACCGAAGGCCAGTACGCTGACCATTCAGCCAACGAGTCGGACGACGATGATGATGATGATGATGATTATTATTATTATTATTATTATTATTATTATTATTATTATTATTTTAAGAGGCTTAATTTCTATATCATCGGGTCTAAATTAGATTGAAATAATGTGAAAAGAAAATCTAATAAATATGTGGGAAACAGAGTTCCGTGGTTAGAGGACTGATATACCCAAGCTATAATACAGTGATAAAATAGAAGAGGACCTACGAGAAAGAGGTTGGATAGGAGAAATAGTTCTTAATACAGAAAACTGGTGGCAAGAATAATGAAGGAAATGTCGACCTCATATTCTAAATTAAAATAAGGAGAAACTACTGTAGGTTAATATTTTTGCTAATACATTCATCAAAACTAAATTCAACGAAGTAAGGAGGCAGAGACATTGAAGGTATTTGTTTAATGTGATAAAGCACATCACAGGAAAGAGAACAAGGCAGGCAGCTCATTGCATGTTTCGTGTTACTTTGTCATTAGCATGCATGCAGAATGTCGCCTACTTGCTATGCGCGTGGTGTGGGTGTCCTCTGGTCCAGCGGCCTTGCGTTGCCAGGACACAAGGCCAGCACTGACCCATCTCTCAGGTTGGGTTGGCCTCTTTCTCGCATGTAAATCGTCCACAATGTATGCATCTACACGAGTCTTCGATGCATGCACACTCCTCTATTAAAGCAATGGCTCACTACCCACCTACTTTCATCACTATGGACAGCAAGGAAGTAAATCTATATATATATCTACCTAACAATCTCTATATATATATACCTACCTATCTATCTATCTATCTATCTATCTATCAATCTATAAAACTAGGTTGCTTGCCAGCTCCATACTTTCTACTTACAAGTGTGCCACATGCACTAATGAGGAATGGGATGCCTGATACCTAATTTTCACAAGAGAATTACTGCTTGAATGCAGATTACATCAGAACATGAAGAGATAAAAACCGAAAAGTCGCTCGCTGGATGTTTCTCAGCGCTACCCGTCAAATGCGCCCCCTTGCGTTAGTAAGCGTCGTTTTCGACCGAATGGTAGTCGGCTGGTACATAGCACAGTAGCACTACAGTTCCTGTCAACACAGTGACAGTGGCTGGTGTGTTCAGCATCGACGAATACACAGACATAATTTTAATCTACGGAGAATCTGGTTGAAACGCAGCCGAAGCTCGCAGACAACACACGTAGGAGTTTCTAATTAGCCGCCTGCCTTTTATACATGTACTAGCTGATGTACCCGTGCTTCGTTACTGAATTCTACATTGTATACAGATTTCTAGGTTAGGTAGTGTACACGTTGTGAGTAAGATTGAAATAAATTGCATAGCTCTTACCATTACCCTAGAAACGCGACGGGGATGTCACCACAAGTACTTTTTATGTGAAGACTGGTTTAGGGAATTTTCATTGTAATGGTAGGCCCTCTTGCATACCATCAGTCACAATCAATTGGGGAATTTTCATTATAATGACAGACTCTCACTCTCCACGTGCCTTTTGACGTCCTCAGAAAGACTTCCTTTGCAGTTTCTCCTAATTGAAATCAACATAGGTTATTACAATGACACCAGAATGAATGTCGCGATTAAAAGCAATGATACCGGGCAAGTTGACCGTGCGGTTAGAGACGCACGGCTGCGAGCTTGCATCCGGGAGATAGTGGGTTCGAACCCCACTGTCGACAGCCCTGAAGATGGTTTTCCGTGGTTTCTCATTTCTACACCAGGCAAATTAATTAAGGCCACTGCCGTTTCCTTTCCATTCCTAGGCCCTTCTTATCCCATCGTCGCCGTAAGTCCCATCTGTGTCGGTGCGACGTAAAGCAAATAGCAAAGAAAAAACAAGCACTGATATCATATGAAATACTCGATCAAATGAAGAGCACACATTTTCTCACGTTTAACGAACAGTAGTCAAAAGTTCCATAGCTGGAATGACCAGGCCGCAGACAGCCGTGAACCGTGAGCATTTTTTTTATTTTCGGGGCAGTGAGGGGGCCGAAGGGTGGAGAGTCCTAGAGCAAAAACTATACCCTTCTACTCTCTATTTCCTAGGAGAACCCGATGACTTGGAAAGTCACAATTCACTACACTGGCGGGGGAAATCTATATGACTTGGAGGCAAATTTTTCCTCAAAGCCAGGGGAGAAACCTCCTCTTGACTGCTTATTTGGAATAAGATTTATGTAGAATTTAATAAAAATGAAGAGGAAGGAGCTTTTCTTAAGAAATGGCTCATTTCTGGGTTGAATTTTGAGTTATTTAGTGAATTGTGGTGCTGTAATTTGGAATAGGCCGAAATTGTAATTCTAGACCAGGTCATAAGTGAGCCTCTGCCATTATTCCATTAATTGTGCACACCAATTAATCCAATCAGCGCGTCAGAGTAGGGATCGAATAGCTGGAATACTATGATGAACCAGCGTGTTACGTACCAGCAGTATCAGAAAGTGTATGAACGAGACGAAAGGTAAGCTACAGAAGAAAGTTACCTAACTCCCCTGCTATATCCCGCCAGCATTCAGGCAGGCTGTTATACTCGGTACGCAGCAGTAATCCCATCTATCGGAGATAAGTGGCAGAGTAAGAGACAAAACATCACAACAAACAATAGTCATTGTAATGTTATTGTTGAACAATTGTAAACCTTAACATTCAGTTTTCTTCCGACTCTGAAATACCACCCATATCATAGTCGGTACGGTAAAACTGAATAAAACCTAAATTATCGGAAACTGTATTCTTTATAACTTTTGTTATGTAGTACTTTTCGATGGGACTAATAACATAGGTATTTATAAGAATTAAATTTTAGGCGCATTCGCCTATATTGCCATTTTATCCAGCGTGAATAAAATTATTTATAGCTTAGACTGTAGTTCACCGACTCTATATACCGATTTTCATTAAATTCTATTTACCCATTTTCTCGTGGCTCGGCATTGATAAGGACTTAGCAACAAAAAAAATCATGAATACCTCTATTATCAAAGCCGGTACGGTAAAAATGTGTAAGACATAAATGATCGGAAATTTAATTTTATATAACTTTAATTATATAGTATTTATCGATAGGACCACTAATAACATAAATATTTGAGAATTACATTTTAGGCCTTCCCCTAAACTACCATTTCGCTCAGCGTCAATAATATGATTTATAGCCTAGATTGCAGCGGCTCTTTTCCTTATTTTACATAGCGATTTTCATTAAATTCTCTTCAGCCGTTTTCTCATGATGGATGTACACACAGACAGACAGACAGACAGACATTACAGAAAAGTAAAAAAAGTGGAGGTGGACACGATCGATATAGAAATACCATTCTTTTTTAAATTCTGAGCATTATGCAGACAAAACTCTTATTTTACATTATTATATTATATAGATTTTGCCGAATAGAGTTTCAATTAAGAGGTAATGGATCGTTCAAAGCGCATACCACACACAAGCAACTCTTGGGAAGAGTGTAATGTATGTACGTGTATAAATCAATGAGTTATTAAACTTTTACATCATCGGCGAGTTTACAAATGCATCCTCGTACAGAACGGTCATTCGTCACCAGATGGCTCGCTGTATGGTAGCACAGCGCTAGCATTCCAAGCGATAACTTAAAACACTATCTAAGCTCCAGCACGGCCGACTGGATCCCTCGCTGAGCTCCTGGCTAGCTAGAGCGACGCATCAATTCGGTCGTGGCTCCAATTAACATATTCGTTGTTACACCGTGTGTGCGTGAGAAGAAACAGAAAGGTCATCAGAAGAAACAGGGACGAATACGGTAGAAGAAATAAATAGAAAAATAATGAAATAAAGTGCAATGAAAGACGCAAAGGATCAATCAGCCACTACTGCGTTGCATTTACGGCAGTCGCCCAGGTGGCAGATTCTCTATCTGATGTTTTCTTAGCCTTTTCCTAAATGATTTCAAGTAAATTGGAAATTTACTGAATACGAGGACGGTTTGAAAAATTCTCGGAATCACCGCTAGATGTCAGTGCTAGAGCAACGAGGTTCCCGCGCAATAATCACACATCCATTGTGAGTGAACACGTGGCGCGTCAGTGCTCTAGCTGCAGGAGTGAGGTAGTGACGACTCTTTGTTGTTGTTCCCGCGTAGTGATTTATGACAATGGAAAAAATTGAGATTCGAGCAGTGATTAAATACTTTGAAAAGAAAGGTATGAAAGCAAAGGAAATTCATGCCGACTTTCAGAACACCCTAGGGAACTCTGCTCCTTCATTTTCAGCTGTTGCCAAGTGGACCAGCGAGTTTAAATTTGGTCGGCAGAGCTTGAATGATGATCCGCGTAGTGGACGGCGAAAAAGTGTTATGACCCCAGAATTTATCGCAAAAGTGCATAAAATGGTCAAGGAGGATCGTCGACTGAAAGTTCGGGGGATTGCCGAAGCTGTAAGGATGTCTTCTAAATGGGTATATTATATTTTAACCAAAGAATTGGGTGTGAAAAAATTATCCGCAAGATGGGTTCCGCGGCTCTTGACATTGGACAATAAACGCACCAGATTGGAAATAACCGAACAAAGTCTGGTCCGTTTTCAGTGCAACCAACAAGATTTTTTGCGCCGGTTTGTGACTACAGATGAAACTTGGGTCCACTACTATACCCCAGAGACAAAACAGCAGTCAAAGCAGTGGAAACATGCTGATTCACCACCACCAAATAAAGCAAAGGCAGTGCGTTCGGCCGGAAAGGTCATGGCCTCAGTTTTCTGGGATGCAAAAGGCATTCTGCTGATATATTATCTTCCTACTGGCCAAACAATTACGGGGCAATACTATGCAAACCTCCTAGACCAACTACAGGGAAAGATACGCGAAACAAGGCCTGGTTTGGCAAGGAAAAAGATCATCACGACAATGCTCCGCCGCACACAAGTGTTTTTGCCATGGCAAAACTTCATGAACTGGGGTACGAATTGTTGCCACACCCACCTTATTCACCTGATTTGGCACCATCAGACTTTCATCTATTCCCCAAGCTAAAAAGTTTCCTCGGTGGACGGAGATTTTCTACAAGGAAAGAACTGACAGCCGAATTGGAGAGGTATTTTGCAGGCCTGGAGGAATCTCATTTTCGAGACGGGATCAAGGCATTGAAACATCGCTGGACCAAATGCATTAGTCCACAGGGAGACTATGTTGAAAAATAAAAGCAGTTCCACCGAGGTAAGATACTTAATTCTAGTACATTCCGAGAACTTTTCAAACCACCTTCTTATCTCCCTTGTATGTTATTCCAGTCCCTAACTCCTCTTCCTATAAACGAATATTTGACCCAATTTGTCCCCCTGAATTCTAACCATATTCATTTGTGATATTTCCTACTTTTAAAGACACCACCCAAACTTATTCGTCTACTAGTGTCATTCCCGGTGGTGAATTTGCCATATATGTGATTGATGTGTTACATCCTTTGTATTTTCAATGAGAAATAAACATTTATTGTTTATATTTTAATGGAATTTATTTATATAAAATTCAAACGCACAGTTATCCATACTCAGAAATGGATGGAACGAGCGTCGCTTGGTAGTGACTGCTACTACAGTAATTGCCAAACTGCTCCAGAGGTGGCAGCACAAGCATTGGACCCTCGTTGCTTGTGGATCTCTTTCGTGTGGTTGAAATGCGGAACGAACAGCCACATCCGTCAAGAGGGCGGTGCAAGTGAATGCTGTAAGTTATCGCGTGAGGTCGGGATTCATTTGCTATTTCGTGAAATACTGGAGTTTTTGCTTGTCAGTGGTTTTTTTCTTGTGCTATAAATGATATATGACAAACGTGTGTTGTTGTAATATAAATGATTCAGTTTCGTGTGCTTGTAGTGTAAATATCAAACAAAGAAAATGCGGGAATGATGCGATTTTGAAATTACATCACACCGATTAGAGAGTAGTTCAGCAGGCATGGTTGTAGGAGCGCCAGGGTCTTGCGTTTCTACCGCGCAATCCTAATTGAATTCTAACCATGGTGTAATTGAACTATTATTAAGAGAACCATTTACTACACTTTCTTTTACGGAGAACAGCAGAATTATAAATGAAGAACAACCGCAACCAACTGTGAATGTAACTACACAACTTACGTCGTGTGTTCGTCATTTCAACTCAAATATTTATGAAACAGACCATTGGATTAGATAAAATAAACTTTTCTGCTGGTCTTGTTTGTTGTTTTCTTTTGAAAAATGTGTTTGGAATGACGATCTGTTTGCGTTGATGTTTGCAATTTTTTCCCTAAACCTGAAGTCAGGAGTCGCCACTGGTCATTCCACACCATCTCTCCACTGACAGCTCGGAACATACCACTTAGTCGAGCAGCTCGTCTCCTTTCTCCCAAGTCTTCCCAGCCCAAACCTTGCAACATTTTTGTAACGCCACTCTTTTGTCGAAATCGCCCAGAACAAATCGAGATGAATTTCTTTGGATTTTTCCAGTCCTTGAACCAAGTAATAATGGTGAGGCTCCCATACACTGGAACCATACTGTAGTTTGCGTCTTACCAGAGACTTAATGCCCTATCCTTTACGTCCTTACTACAACCGCTAACTAACATCATAACTATGCGCAGAGATCTGCAGCCTTTATTAACAGTCCCACTTATGTGATCACCCCAATGAAGATCTTTCCTTGTATTAACACCCAGGTACTAGAACAGAGCTGAAGAATGGAAAGAAAACGGAGGACAATAGTGTGCAACGCTCTAGGAGGGCGGACACCCGGTGTACGCACATTATGAAAGTATGACACTTAACACATAGCCCGAAAGCCTATATCATGTCTGTAGATAAATTTGTTATTGAATGTTGGAAATAAAATCAATCCATGGGAGTTGCAACGGTATAAACATATCTTAAAATTCACCACGTTTGGCGAGTACATCAGCCTTTTCAATACCTAAAATTCCATCATGTCCTTCAACCCAAAGCGTCAGCAATCTGAACGAGTCAGAGCAGGTCATACACAGTACTAAAGCAATATGAAGAAGTGATTACCTTCACTACAAAAACAATTTCCAACCTTAATTTGCATTATTACTGCTTATTTACGTTATGTATTGGAAGGAAAACACATTTGAGTTTGTAAAGCTTTACATTTCGAGGTTCTGTGTCTCTGTGAAACAACATATAACATGCTGTAACTTGTATCTTTGATGTTGCAAGATATTTTGCGGTGTGTACAGAATGTCGCAGAAGGAATGCTCAATATTCAGGGATATGACAGGAGCGATAATGTGGAGCAAAAACATCATATGGACATATGTCCTATTCTGAACTGTTTCAGAGATAGAACACATTTAATGTACAGTAGATTTGCGTTTGGGCTAGTGGCGCTCACGGATTTGTCTTACCCACCCAATAGCTGCCTCTGTGGAACCGTGGTAGAGTGTCGGCCTCCGGATCCCAAGATAGCGGGTTCAAATCCGGCAGAGGTAGTCGGATTTTTGAAGGGCGGAAAAAAGTCCATTCGACACTCCATGTCGTACGATGTCGGCATGTAAAAGATCTCTGGTGATACATTTGGTATTTACCCGACAAAATTAATTAAATCTCAGCCATAGACGCCCAAGAGAGATCCGGTTTACTCTAGGTCCGCTAGATGGCAGACAGAGTAAACCGGAACGTCGAAATTGACGAGCAGACAGCCAGATGGCGTCAAATCGAAATGTCTGCAAACGGTAGCTGAGGCCATACGATTATTATTATTATACCCACCCAATGTCTTTGACATTTCATTCTATAGTTGGATCCACGAGAGTTGTAGTCTGACGTTTAGAGCCACTGGCGAGAAAAAGTTGACTAACGCTGATAGAAAATGGTCTGTTGCTATAACAGCGATAACAGAGATGCCACATTTAAGAATGCTATCGCCACGTGGGTTGGCTTGCTCTGTCACTTCTGTGATATTATTAGGAGTGGTACTGTGTTAGTTATGTAATTATTTACGTGGTTGTTTCCTGAATATTATTTTCGTTATTAGTTTTTTAATTAATCTGTGGCTAGTTACACAGTTCTAGTCTCTAATTAACATGTGCATTAGTTGTGGTTATTGTCAGTTTAGTGAATATGAAATCTCATATTTATCGGCAATGACGTGTCTGTCTTAAATGCTGGAATTATTAACACGAGCTTAGGAACGGGTCAAATATTATTGAATTGCATTAGACAAATGAGGTTATTGGTATCAAAAGGAGCAATCTCCACTGTTCGTTGGAAATGAGTAACTGATACCGTTGTATTGTATTAATAGCTGTCTATAAAACTAAGTTGTTTGTCTTTTTCAAAAAGAACAAAATCCCATCGTTTCAGAGCACGAAAGTACAGTCTGACTTTCAAACAGAACAATCTCCGCCATCTGTTGGTATCAGCTCTTTTTGCTCACGCCATGTGAGTGCTGCCATATTGGTTCAATTGAGTTATAAATTGAGACTGTCTTGCTTATGTAGGCCTATTTTTCGGTTTTAGAGTTATACTGGAGGTATTTTCGGTGTTTTGAAAGTATATGAACGTGCACGAACATATTATATTGCCAAAACAAACTGTAGCTTCCTTCAGTGTGTTCTGTGATGGACATGCTACTGCAAAACGTGACACCTGTATCACCCACAAAAGCGAGGAAATAGATTCAACGATCATCGGAAATGGAAATCAATTGTTGCAAAAAAAAAAAAAAAGTGGCAATAACATTCGGTCAGTAAATATTTTTTTACCAGGTAGGAATTCAGTTGGGAAATAGACTTATATACTCTTGTATAGTCAATATCCATATGAACTAATCATAACCTCAGGGCACTTTATTTTAACAGCTATCCTTAGTTTACAGACTTCTCTTCCTTCTTTTTACTGACTATCTGAAGGATAATGTTAATTTTTAAATTTTATTGTACCCTATATTGAATGTATTGGTAATAAGATAGGTTGCAAATCTAAACTAATGTGTTTCGTGCTGGTGGTCTTCCGTTTTTCACTCTAGGTAATGTTATTCATCACTTTTGTAACTTAAATAAATGTACAGTACATTATATTGGCATTCTTGACCTTTCAATCTAGTGTAAAGAAAAATAGTGTGGGTATCACTATTCTGTAAGTTATTAGCAAAAAGATCAATATCCACGAAAATCTGAAAGTTAGTATCAAAAGGGACAATCTCCGAAATACAATTTAAAATACCTAATTAACCATTAATTATATGGTAGGTTTTCTTTGATTACTCGCTCACAGCCTGTCTGTTGTGTCTATATAAGACAAAAAATCACCCAGATAGAGTGAATAGAAATGCATTAGATAAAAAATCACTCCCCACTGTAAAGTGCAGGTAGATGGAGATTTCTCCTTTTGATACCAATAGCCTGAAATATAGTTGATTAATAATATTCAGCCTGTATGAAAGGGTGATATGCCGCACATGGAGGTAACTATGACAACGCAGCGTACTTCGTAGTTATTGCTTTCGCCGCTTAAATGTCAGACGTCAAACCTCGTGGGCCCAAACTATCTCATTGCTTTCAACCTCTTTGCTCGGGATGTCTTTCTGCCACTAAACTAGCCCGTTGAACGCGCAGTTGCCATGGTGTGTTGTGAATGAATTAGTGCGAGGGATTGAGAGTGTATCTGAGAGAAGCATCGGTGGACTACGTTTGTACACGCGCCACACATCTACACTAATGAAGAATATGCAGATATGGTGTATGTTTACAGCTTCTGCGATGGTAGTGCTCCTGCTACTGTCGAGGAATACCGTCGGCGCTTTTTGACACGTCTAATTCTTGATCGTAGAGTGTTTACCAGGGTTTTCAGCACATTGCGTGAAACAGATATTCTTCCAAGTTCCCATTTTTCTTCTGAACGTGCAGTTCAACAACCTGTGCAGGAACAAGAACACAGTGTTGAAATGGTGCAGCGTAGTCCTACCACCAGCACACGGAGACTTCTTGCACGTACCAATGTACCACCAACAGTTGTGTGGCAAACATTACATGTGGAAAACTTGTGCCCATTTCAGAACATCAGAGAAGTTGTGTGGATAAAACACATGGGTGCACGCCACTAGCTCTAAAGCAAATGTACAGTACATTAGATTTGAGGAAAAGACTTGCTAAGTGTTACATTTGGAGCATAGCGCTGTATGGCGCCGAGACTTGGACATTCAGAAAGAAGGATGAGAGAAGATTGGAGGCACTAGAGATGTGGGTATGGAGGAGAATAGAACGAGTGAAATGGGAAGACCGGGTAAGGAATGAGGAGGTATTACGAAGAGTTGGAGAAGAACGAACTATGTTACAAATCATTAGAAGGAGAAAAATGAACTGGATCGGACATTGTTTGAGGAGGGACTGCTTACTGAAAGAAGGAATAGAAGGAATGGTGAAAGGCATACGAGGAAGAGGAAGGAAAAATATCAAATGTTGGACAATATCCAAGGAAATAAATATTCGGACGTGAAAAATTTGGCACAGGACAGGCAACAGTGGAAGAGGTTCACCCCATGACAAGACCTGCCGATAAGGCAGAATACCTAGATGATGATGATGATCATTCCTGTCATATCCAAGAATATTGACCATTCCTCCTGCGACACCTTGTGTATACATCTTACCATTTCCTCATTGAATACGAATATATTTTTGACATCGCGCATGTCGGAAGACACAAATTTTCATTGGTGTGTTTTAAAATTAACTTAGACTAAAATATCGAAAAACAAATCTGAAGATTTCACGAACGGATACTGGTTGAATACACTAGCAGCAAAACAATGGAAATAATATTGCCAGAGGTTCTGTGTTACAGATCACCGTCTCTGCAGCCGTCCCTCTTAACGATTTTCAATCAAACATCCCTTCTAACGTCAACCTGAGCTCTCCGGAGACTCCGACCAATCGATCACCACCTGCGTCCTCCGGTCTCGAGGAACGTTCTCCTTTGATACACTGACTGACCACTACAGATCAGTAGTATCACGTAAAATATTGCGTATTTTAATGTGAACAAGTTGGTAAATTTTGATTTGCAAGTAATAAATAGGTAACAACTGTTTCAGGCCAAATCTTAACAGCAGAATGGATACTCATTGTAGAGATAGGTAATGGTAGTTAATGCACTGATTGTTTGTGTTTGAAAATTCATACTTGGCATTAGAGGTGTGACAAACGGTTATATTTGTGTAACTGCTACATCTGTCACTGCTACAATAAACTAACCGTGAAAAGTAACAGTTAAAAATAACGTCTAACCAAGACCAACTACAAATCCAGAAAAAACATGGCGGACATCGGTGGGTGATATGAGAGGTTGAGGGGAAGGTTATGCATTTTTATTCCGAGTCATCTAAAGAAAAGATCACAAGTCGAACGTCATGAAATGCAACTCACTCACTCAAAATATGAATATGAATAAATAAACACCAAAAGTAACGTTATCGCGTATTGTAAATCTAAATATAATTTCAAAGGGGAAAATAACGAAGGGAGAATTATAGTATCAACGTCAGGTTGAAACAGACACAGAGTATAAATATAATTCACATATGAAACTCCGGTCAGAATAATAAGATATATAGATTTCAACAAAGAACGTTATTAACCTTAAATGAAATACTACGTAACACCACCATTAACCACAGCCCATTATGTAAAACACGCAAACAAATTTCTCCAAGAAAATTTCAACCCTCCAAAATCCACCTGGATTGTTGAGTAGGTACAAGTGATATTTGTATGATACACTTGACCATCTAAAGCACTCGTCACCTTAAAACTCACCAGAATTGATAGCACAATTGTATTTTATATAATAAAGAACATAATTCTCATCTTCACTTACGGGAAGTGGGGTTAGGTTTAGTTTACGGACGTTCATTGTAAAACGTTGAAAATTAATTACATCATTCTTGCACCACCGTTCAAGATTAATTTAGTCTCTAAATCATAACTCTTGGTCAATATTTCCGGATCTTTCCAGGATTGATTTAATTTTCTTTGTAGTAAAGTACGTTGGCTGATAGTGCAAATGCTAGGATAGGCATCATTAGTTTTAATTTCGGAAGTTTGCGCGGCACTCGAATTAGATCACCACCTTCTATGGGTATATAATATCTTCCCTAACAATAAATTTGATTTCAAAAATGATTAATGCACACAACATTATTAGGCCTATCATTCGGTTCGAATTTTCCTTACGAATGCTCTTAACCCAATTTTGCCTTAATACTAGGTCTTTTGGAAACAGGAACACTGAAGCTTGTGTCCTACCTCTTACTTACAACCAGGAACACAGCACATTAAACTATAAACATATTGCATAGGTAACTAAAAATAAAGAAAATACTTTCGGAGAAGAACACGAGAATCAACATTAACCCAATAACCACCGATATTATTGGAATAAATGAGCTCTTTGAGAACAAACAGTTTCTTACAGCACTGAAAGAGGATCTATAACCTTGTTAAGGCTATACATAAATCTCTCTCTCTCTTAGTCCAACCCTTCGTAGGGGTGTAGGGCATCACGTGACAATCATTTTGGTGATCTTCCTCCAGGAGTCTCTGCTTTGGGCATGGTGACTTGCTTGCTGTAAGCTCATCCTGGTCAAGTTCTTCATCTGGTCCATCCATCGTAATGGCGCACGTCCTCTAGGTCTTCGGCCCTCGACTTTTCCCTCTATGATAAGTATTTCCATTGCCTCCTGTCTTCTGACAATATGACCAAAATATCCGAGTTGTTTTTGGCTGATAAGGGCCGACAGTCTTGTTTTGATGCCGAGCTGTTGCAGGATCGATTCATTGGTACGGTGTACTGTCCATGGTATTCGCAGTAATCTCCTGTAGCACCACATTTATAGGGCATCAATCCTGCGGCGATCCGCCGTCTTCATCGTCCAAGTTTCTGCTGCATAGGTCGCGATAGGGAAGATCAGAGTTCGAATGAGGGTGAGCTTTGTCTTGGAAGTGATGGAGGTGTCCTTCCAGATGCGAGTAAGTTTTGCTGTTGAATTTCTCGCAATCGCAATGCGCTTGCGGATCTCAGGTTCACAGTCTCCAGTATTTGTGACAATAGATCCTAGATACTCGAAGCGACTGACAACCTCGTAATTCGCATTTCTTGTTATGGCAGGTCTGTTGTTATTGAAACGGTCTACAATCATCACTTTGGTCTTTTTACTGTTGATTTCAAGACCATATTCTCTGCTTCGCTCGTCTAACCTCCGCGTGATGGCTTCTAGTTCAAGATCATCTGTTGCAATTATCACAGTGTCATCTGCATATCTGAGATTGGTAATTTTCCTGCCACCAACTGTGATGCCGTCACTCCAGTCCTCGAGAATCTCCCTCATAATATACTCACAGTATACATTACATAGGAGAGGGGAAAGAATGCAACCTTGTCGTACTCCAGCACAAGTAGAAAAGACGTCTGAGAGGTCGCCATTACTCTCAATGTCGCAGTGTTCGAAGAGTACAATTGTTGGATCAGGTACACTAAATGTCTCGGCGTCCCCATCTCAGTGAGTATAGCCCAGAGCTTTGACCATTTTACCTTGTCGAAGGCTTTTTTGTAGTCCACGAAGCACAGGAACATCTTGATATTATACTCCCTTGTCTTCTCTATGAGCTGCCGGATGTTTAGGACCTGTTTACGAGTTCCTTGTTCCTCTGAGATTTGTGGAAGTAAGAAGGTCTTCAGCCTCTCGGTCAGCACTGTGAGCATGATTTTACTTGCATGGGAGATGAGGGCTATCGTTCGATAATTTGCACAGTCAAGTGGAGAACCTTTCTTGAACAGTGGTACGAAGACGGAGTGGCACCACTGGTCCGGCCAATTAATGGACGATTAATAATATTCAAATGTCCGTTTATTTTTGGTAACAACACGACTTACGCAAATCAAAACAAATGCATGCTAGCACTCCAGTTGCCGCCATTATGGACAGTTTCGATAGGTCGGTTAAGGTCTGAGGTATTGTAGTTGGTCTTGGTCTAACGTTACTCACCTCTTATTGGTCACAGCCTGGTTACGGCTTCAAGCTTGTCTGTGTTGCGAAGTCCCATTCATTCACTCGCACATGCGCGCACGCATCACTGCTCTGTTGAAAGTCGGTGCAGCAAAACACGCATTCCTATTTGCTATAAAGTTAACGAGAGGCAGACAACGGATGAAATGAGAAGACAACATAGCGTATTTTCTGAAATCTAGAGGAGTGAGTTTGACAATGCCCCGGTCAAGGATAGAAGACAAGGAAACATGATGATCTGTCTGCCAAACCTCGACACGAACCGGTACAAGAGGGTCGATTAAGTAAAATGAAGTAATGTTATCTATAATATGACATCTATAATATGAATATGGAACGTTAGCACACTAGAAAAATTATACGGATGAAGCTTATAAAAATATTATAATGTAGATATCCCTGCGCGACGTGTGAGTCAACGATTACCTCTGAGCAGTTGAATATGTCAATAACAGTTTACACTTTAGTTACCAGATGACAGCAGCAACTTAAACAAATACACTGTGGAGTATATTGTACACTATAGTGTATTTGACTTAAAGCAGTCTCCTACGAAAGCGCTCTCACATGGAAGGCATGCGTACTATCTGAACTCTGAAAGTCACATTCTGTGTCTGTAATCTGCTACTAATGACAGTTCCCACTTCCCAGTTACTGTTTTGACTAGTACGTTATTCTGTTATCGTTATTCTACCTCAAAAGAAAGGGTAATGTGGCCAAAAACGGAAAAACTCGAGGAAAGATTACATCATCAGGAGGAACTAAATTAATCCTGAAAAGAATAGTTTCGATTTACAAACATATTTGGAGCGTGCAAGAGTAAAAAAATGATGCTTCATCAGTGCGTGGGCGGCTTTTAGAAGCTGGAAGGAAAACTCAAAAACCTATCAGAAAACAGTTATTAACGTGTCCTATGAATAAAAAAAGAATGGAATGGGCAAGAAAATATCAGAAATGGACACAAGAAGAGTGCCGAATGATCCTATTCAGTGATGAAAGTCATTTTGAAGTGCATCTCACATGTAAGGAGAAGCAATAATGAGAAAGTCTCACTGAAGCACATAAAACAAACGGTAACTTTCCATAAGTTTTAAATTCACGAGTCCTAAATGTTTGGTTCCTGTCGATGGAATGATGAATAGAGCAACAATTACATCCCAATTTTAGAGTAAAAAGCTGCCCCAGAACTGAAGAGATTTGCTTAGGAACTGAACGTCGAAAAAGCGAATTTACAGCAGGACATCGCCCCTTGCCATGTTTCAAAAAAAAGTCACAGATTTTATGATGAACAACGATTTCCAGTGTTTGGACTGGCCTGCAAATTCACCAGACATTAACCCTAATCTTTGTGCAATTAATAAGAAACGGATGAGGAGAGTGAACTGCACTACCAACGAAAAGATGTTTTGTGCTGTAGTGACAAGAAATAAGGGAAAAATGTAAGAATCTCATTGGCCCCAAGCCGAAACGAGTGGAAAAGTTAATTAAAGACAGGGGTGGACATATTACATACAAAAATATTGTTTAATAAGAAGTAACCTTCATGATGTGTAAAACCATTGCTGATATAACATTGTATCTCTGTTCACACTGATATTCACAAGACTGCTTATACATTTCCTTTACTCCAAAGTTAACGTAAGTATCATATATCCTGAGCGGAAGAAAAGATAATGTATAAATTTCTGTATGTAGTTAAGATGACAAATGCTGAGATTTTGTGCAGAGTTAGGAAAAATAGATCTGTGCTAAAATCAGTGGCGTATGCTGGGATCCAGACGTGGGCTACCACTAGACTTTAGGTTATCCCTCTTTGGTAGATGGTTTAGTGAATATCAAACCTTTAGCGTTTTGAGCTGCAGCCAATAGCCAACAGAGAAGCTGCGGTGTTGTAAAGGCAGTTTCACATGCTACTGCCCTGATCTCTGCTACTGTCAATACTCAACACCTGATCAGTGGAGATGGTTTAGCAAGTTAAAGGCCGGCTTTGTGGCTAAATGGATATAATGCTTGCCGTTGGCCCGATCGCCCCGGTTCAATTCTCAGAATCACCCCCCTCGTTTTCTTCATTCCCGTGGTTTGGGGACTGGATATTTATGACGTCTTTCCCATTCATTTCATTCTCATCAGGCCACCACAAAGCCTATATAGATGCCATGCAATAACATTATTATTAATATTATTAAATACAAATTTTAAATTTTACAGCATTACCAGCGGTCGTACACATCGTTCGCTGGTTTATTAGCTTCCTCGGGAGATCAGTAGTGGTGTCCGACCCATGATCACGGGTTCTATTCCAACCAACAAAAGAGAACAGTAAACCTGAAGGACTGCATTTCATTATAGCAGATTGTTCTTGTTTGTCCAACCCTTGTCCCGTTTCCCTACGGGGTCGGGTATGAGGTGAGATGAATCTGTGGTGGCGGGTTTATATGACCGGATGCCCTTCCTGACATCAACCTCATCAGAGGAGTTAATGAGATGAAATGAATGACGTGATATATAATAGTAGGAAGGGAGAGGTGAAACCCAGTGTCGGCACATAGCCTACTCCTGTCGAATAGCACCAAGGGGTCCGCTCAAGGCTTAACGTCCCCATCCGACGGACGAATCACGATCAACAGCGTCATATGCCCTCACTCCATATGAGCACTGCGGAGAGGTTTGGAATTTAATCCTGGCTTTTGGCGCGCAATATAGTGATTAAAAATTGTATACCACAACCTCCCCTACCCTGCCGGCCAACCTCGGTGTCAGACCGTTTAGACTTCAGCGCCTTAACGATCATGGCCACTAGGCGGGCTAGCAGATCTACCTATAAAATTAAAACTATATTACTCCTATAACAGCAGCCCTGCAGTATTTTCCTACAAGGATGTAGAACTAAACGGAAGTGACATACCAGCACTCTGTTATATATAATTAAGTCAGAAGGATGAGGCGAGGAAGAATATACGGTGAGTAACGCATGGTTGATAGATAGCAGTGGCGATCTGACGAAGCGAAGCCTAGTACACCTATCCACCGATGGCCTCGGTAGCCCTCAGTATATGCCACTGGCTGAAATGAATATGCAGCAGAAATCTTTCCTGATGGGGCCCACACTTTACACTATTCATCATTAAGAAGACAAGGAATATGCTCACAATATCATGCAATACTTTATGAGCATTTTCAACGAATCTACTGAAATTGGGCATTTATATTTTTAGTATTTATTTTGCGATTATTTTTCAGAATTTCTAAGTTTTCAGTATGATATTTTAAGATTTTTGTCTGATAAAAATATCTGATGTATCATCAAATTATTTCGTAACATCTATATGAAGGATAACAGAAAGTTTCAACAAAAGACAGCCTCAATTGGGCTATGGAGGCTTAAAGCGAGAATAAATTTTCATGCAGGATGAAAAGGCTGTACAACAAATACCCTCCACCATGTCCCTTCTCGAGGACAATTGCCCAGAATCCCGAGAACAAATATATACTCCACTCAAAGAGCAGAAATGAAACCACGGAAACCAAAGTATGGTTGGTGCAATCTATCGGTCGCAAGCGGAAGTACTCGTACTAAGAGACTTCACAGTATTTACTATGATGAACAGTGTGTTACGTAACAGCAGTATCAGAAAATGTATGAACCAGTGGAATGGCATGCTAGAGAAAAATGTTATCTAACTCCCCAGCTATTTTCCGTCAATATTCAGGCAGGCTGTCATTCTCCGTACGCAGCAGTAATCTATCGGAAATGTGTGGCAGCATAGGAGACAAAGAATATCACAACAATCAATGGTCAATGTAATGTTATTTATCAATTTTATGAGCTTTCGATATTGTAGGCCTTCACATTTAGTATTCTACCGAGTCTGAAATACCACTCTTATCATAGCCGGTACGGTAAAACTGAATAAAACATAAATGATCGGAAATGGTATTTTCTATAACTTTTGTTACGTAGTAGTTTTCGATAGGACCAATAACATAGGCATTGTCCGGCTCCATGGCTAAATGGTTAGCGAGCTGGTCTTTGGTCACAGGGGTCCGGGTTCGATTCCCGGCAGGGTCAGGAATTTCAACCATCATTGGTTAATTTCGCTGACTTGGCGGCTGGGTGTATCTTTTGTCTTCATCATCATTTCATCCTCATAACGACGCGCGGGTCACCTAAGGGAGTCAGATCAAAATGCCTGCACCTGGCGAGCCGAACTTGTCCTTGGACACTCCCGACACTAAAAGCTACACGACATTTCATTTTACAAAGGCATTTGAAAATTAAATTTTAGGCGACTTTCCCTAAACTACAATTTCATCCAGGGTGAATAAAATTGTTTAAAGCTTAGACTGTATTTTCATAATTTTAGTTATGTAGTACTTATCGATAGGACCACTAACAACATAAATATCTGAGAATTGAATTTTAGGCCTTCCCCTAAACTACCATTTCACTCGGCGTGAATAAAATGATTTATAGCCTAGATTATAGTGGCACATTCCCCGACTTTACATACCGATTTTTATTAAATTCTCTTCAGCCGTTTTCTCGTGATGCGCGTACATTCATACATACATTCATACATACAGACAAAAAAACAGACAGACAGACAGACAGACAGACAAAATTACGGAAGAGTAAATGTGCATTCCCTTGTAACTATGGACATGATCGATAGAGAGATGCAATTATTTTTAAATTCTGAGCAATGTACAGACAAAACTCTTATTATACATATTTACTTTTCCCATTTTAGTTTCCTTTAGGTTTTGAGTATTTTGATTTCATTTTTGGCCTGCGACAGACACCAAGCATGAAAGTGAGACAATTTATATATCTCATGCCACCATTTTGTCTTACTCGTCAATAATCAAATCAAATCAAATCAAATCAAATCAAATCAAATCAAATCAAATCAAATCAAATCAAATCAAATCAAATCAAATCAAATCAAATCAAATCAAATCAAATCAAATCAAATCAAATCAAATCAAATCAAATCAAATCAAATCAAATCAAATCAAATCAAATCAAATCAAATCAAATCAAATCAAATCAAATCAAATCAAATCAAATCAAATCAAATCAAATCAAATCAAATCAAATCAAATCAAATCAAATCAAATCAAATCAAATCAAATCAAATCAAATCAAATCAAATCAAATCAAATCAAATCAAATCAAATCAAAATCAAAATCAAATCAAATCAAATCAAATCAAATCAAATCAAATCAAATCAAATCAAATCAAATCAAATCAAATCAAATCAATCCTGATCTGCATTTAGGGCAGTCGCCCAGGTGGCAGATTCCCTATCTGTTGTTTCCCTAGGCTTTTCTTAAATGATTGCAAAGAAATTGGAAATTTATTGAACATCTCCCTTGGTAAGTTATTTCAATCCCTTCACTTATAATGCTAACGATATTCTTCGGTGCACCACCCGTCACTCTCACTTCCAAACAAAACTGGGTTCAGGAAGCACAAATGAGCACTCATCCCCATGAATATGTCAAATTCTATTATTCTTTGTTATATGAACTGTCATATTCAAACTGTTTCACTCTCAGGCTTTTTAGCCTTTACGTTAACACTGCTATGAATTCAAAGCAGAATCTTAAAGTAATTATTCGTTGAAAATGTTTGAAATGGAGTATATTTTTCAAACAGTATTGCGATCGAGATTTCAACTGTATCTTAGGAACAATTCAACAATATCGTGATCATTATTAGAGGTAATAATATCCTTCAGTAAAATCTGGAGAGGTTTGGACTACCTGACCATATGCAAGAGGTCTTCCTTTGCCTTAGGTTTAAATAATCAGACATCGCACCCTGGTTTTCTTTCCCACGAGTGAACTCTAAAACAAACCAGGGAGTTTGTCAAGTTAACGCGTATAACGTAGCGATTTCAACATTTATCTAGAATTGAAACATCTCATCTGCGATCGAAAGTAAGATTTTGGGAACTTGAGAATTATCCCCACCCTTGATCTACCGACACTGTTATGCTACTCGATAAGATGTACCAGAAATATAAATATTAAATGAATGATGCTGTCAGGTGGAGCCTCGTTCCCTGTGCGGTCCGCCCCCACTGGATATAAGATGCATATCCAATAATGTCCCCAGCGGAGGCGATAATGAGATTCATCAACAAGCCGAGAACTCAGGTGCAGAGCTTTCCTTAGCAACTGTTAAGGTGAGTTCTGGCCCGAAGGCCGATCCGCGTTCTGTCACGAGCCAGCAATGTTCTCTTCGACTGACGGTAAGTATCATGGGGTACAATATTGTACAACTCTTCCTTCGAGAGGTAATGCATTGCCTCGTGTTGCGCGTCGCATGTCTCGACGAGTTGGTGAATCTCTTCTTGTGGTTGATCGCCACGCTGAGTTGGGGGCGTGGTTGGGGCCCCCTGAGGGAGGGTGGGTGGTTGGGGCCCCCTAAATACACCAGCTAACCATCGCGGATGAGCTCTAGGTGTTATGTGCATCATAAAATATGAAGGTAATGTACAATATGTAGGCTTATAAAAACATGAAGTGTAAATGTAATGTAGAATGTGCTGGAACAATGTCCGGAAATGTGAATGTAATGTAGAATGTGCAGAAAATAAAAAAAATACATTGACGTATGTCCTTGTCTCCTTGTGTACGTATTTAAGTGAAATGAAATAACTTCGAAATCCAAAGAATGACGAGAGACGAGAAAATATCATTGGACCAGCCATTTAGGCCGCTAAATACTGGGTCTTATGGTACAGTCCTTTGTCGATATGACGTACCGTTTAGCAGAAGTTAATCTGTAAATGAAGGTCTGCAATATTGTAAACATTAATATACTTTCGTACCGGTATGTCGAACGATATATATTTATTGATGTCGATTTGTAGCGATCGAGAAAGGTTGTGTTTGCTATTGAAATCAGTGCTCCCCACACCGACTTTGACTGACAATAGGAATGGGGTCCTTCTCCAACTCCTGTGTAACTGCTATTAGTAAGGAGGGCCTACCATTGTAATGAATAATTCACTTCTCGATTTGACTTGCAGAAGGCAAGGGAGGATGCATTTTTGTTCAATACTCCCCTACCCGTTTGTGTTTGGCTGTAGACCAGGGTGAACGCCATTATAAACAAATGTACCCATCTAAAATGTGACTAGCATTAGGCATAGTGGCCTGTTATTTTAATGGAAACTCGCCAAATCTGTGTGACTGGCAGTAAGCTGGCTGACAGAAGGAAAAAGGGCCCGTCATTATAATGATAACTGCACGACTCAATTTTGACTGGTTGTAGGGAATTTGCTTGCCATTATAATAAAAGCTCCTCAACATTTTTCTGCCTGGAAGTAGGAAAGGGGGCCTCCAATTGTAACGAAAACTTCCCAAGTCGATCGTGACCGCGTAGTAGGCAATGGGGCCTGCAATTATAATGTACTCTTCCCAACTCGATTGTGAATGGCAGTAGGCAAGTGAGCCTGCCGTTATCATTACAACTCCGCAACCCACACTTTACATTGGAAACAACGTATGGGGACCTCCCCATGCTATTTCTCGGATAACGCTAAGGGTCATGCAATTTTAAAACAATCTTATTTACTGCACGAATAGTATTTACTTCGACATCCGTATAAAATGTAGAATACCGTAGCGAAGCACGGGTACATTTGCTAGTATTCTCATATATGTGATTTTCACCCTTAGTGTTGTCACTGCATGCAGCCGTGTTTGATTACTACCTGTCAAGCCAGAGAGTATACAGTTCCTCTGATCATGGAAGAATATTATTCTGTGATACATGCTCTTTGATTCTCTGACCTTCCCCGGCTTGTAAATGTACTCAACGTTCCTAATAACGTACATTCTGCTAACAGGAAACATCGACGTACGCACAGATGGGAAGCTATCAAGTCTACAAGCGTTCTGTATGACCATTAATAAAGCGCAAGAACATTCTCTTGAAAAAGTGGGTGTCTACTTACCCGAACCAGTATTCAGCCACGACCAATTGTATGTTACTTTATCTCGGGAAAGTTCGTTTGAAAACGTTAAAATCCAGATAGGCCCGAATGGTCGAAGCACAGTGAATACTGTATTTAAACAAGTGTTATAATAGCGCATTATGCAACAAGCCTATAATGGCAATGATTATGTTTATAAAACAAGCGAGTGTCTTAATTACCATTATAGGCCAGACTGTTTATGCTCGACGATAATTATAACTATGTTTTTAAATATTCATAAATTTCTGTCGGGATATCGCTTGACAGTCGAGTTTACTGAACAGAGCGCAGAGCGCATGTGCAGGCTTATTTATTCTCCGTGAGTTGACCAGAGACCTTGACAATGTCATATGCTTTCAAAGCTTTGATAGAAGGTTATCATAACCTAACCTTGATAATGTCATATGTTCTCAAAGCTTTGATAGAAGGTTATCATAACCTAGCTTTATTTCAAATACAAATTGTTTATTGTACAGTTGGTGACCGCCTTTGCTGGTAGGATCTAGTGTTTACAGTGCACTATGTCTTCTGGTATAGTCTAGAGCAATCTTGTTACTTTCATTGATCTGTCTCTGTCTTATACTTGACTTTGACTATATGAACGTGACCGAGGTATGAGCGATGCTAGCAATGCCAATCCTTATGCAGCCAGTCCCTGCTATGAATGGTGTGAAAATGCTGCTCACAGGGTCGGTTGGTGCATGCATTTAAGCGGGCCCGGCAGACTGTCATGTAATAGCAACTCTGGCTCGTTGAGGAAAGCAACGGGAAACCACCCCACTCCTCACCTCCGTTCTCGACAATCATCTCTTTCCAAAAGTTGGCAACGTCATCTTTATCCTTTAGGGCAAGGAGAATCATGCATTTTCCTTGAATTTCGGTTGTTGTGGGGGTAGATATATTTGGTGAAAGGACGGAATAAGACTGCGTTGGTAAACGTCCCGCATATTTTTCCCATGGCAGTAGATATTTTTGGACAGTTCACCCGCCGCTCCGGCTCTCGGGAGAGGCCTCCTCCTCATTGACCTCCGGCAAGGTCATTGCTATGTTGGCTAAGACTGCTTGCTTAACCTCACATCCGCCATCTCGGAGGGGCTTCACCTACTTTTTGCGCGTAAGAGAGCAAGCCTAACTTCATGGAGGGGCCTATCCTCAGTTTTACGACGAGATGCCCCTCCTGACGCCAAGATGGCGGCTATACACAGCTCCTTATGTGGCGGCTTAAGGGCGCTTGCGTAAGATGGCTGCTGCTCTTATGAAACCACCTAGGGGCGCTTGCGCAAGATGGCTGCTATGCATAGGCTCTAATGAGACGCCCTAGGGACGCTTGCGCAAGACGGCAGCTATCTAATTGCACAAGATGGCGACTATGCATAGCTTCTTATGAGACGGCCTAGGACGTTTACGCAAGATGGTGGCTATACATGAGATGGCTGCGTCTCCTAAGAGCAGCAGCCATCTAACGCAAGCGAACTTAAGCCGTCTCATAACGAGCTGTGTATAGTCACCATCTTGTGCAGTTGGCGTCAGGAAGGGCATCTTGCCGTAAAACTTAGCTTAGGCTTCTCCATGCTGTTAGGTATGCTCTCTTATGCTAATCTTCATTGCCCTACTACCCAAAATAACGTCGCGAGAATCGCCATTGTCCTACTACTCATTATAGCGTCGGGAAGGGCATCTAGCCGTAAAACTGAGGTTAGGCCCCTCCAAGATAGCGGCTTTGAGGTTAGGCTTGCTGTCTTGCGCGTAAAAAGTAAGGTTAAGCCCCTCCGAGGTAGCGTCTGTGAGGTTAAGCTCGCACTCTTAGGCGTCAGGAAGGGCATCTCGTCGTAAAACTGAGGTTAGGCCCCTCCATGAGGTTAGGCTTGCTCTCTTACGCGTAAAACGTAAGGTTAAGCCCCTCCAAGATTGCGGATGTGAGGTTAAGCATACAGTCTTAGCCAGCATAGCAATGACCTTGCCGGAGGTCAATGATGAGGGGCCTCTCGCGAGAGCCGGAGGAGGAGGCGGCGAGTGAACTCTCCAAAAGTATCTACTCATGGTGTTGCGAAGTACTAAATTGTGGACGTAACTTATTTCGGCTTTGTGATCATGGGAAAGTTAGTTCAATTGGCCCTTGCCTCTTTGAACGAGGTCTGCTAAAATAATTGAACGTTGGAATATTTGGATTTTAAGTTTTGTGAGTGATGATGTGTGATTTTGGTTGGTAATTCTAACTGTAATCAATGATTTAGAATAAAGTTACTTCCACCATGTTATAACTTATTTCAGTTGTGTGTACTTCATGTTCCCCTTTTATATGTCCCACCGGGCAGTTGGCCGTGCGGTTAGGGCCACGCAGCTGTGAACTTGCATCCGGGAGATAGTGAGTTCGAACCCACTCTCGGCAGCCCTGAAGATGATTTTCCGTGATTTCCCATTTTTACACCAGACAAATGCTGGGGCTGTCCCTTAATTTTTTTCTTTTTGCAAGCTGTTTTACGTCGCACCGACACAGATAGGTCTTATGGCGACGATGGGACAGGAAAGGGCTAGGAGTGGGAAGGAAGCGGCCGTAGCCTTAATTAAGGTACAGCCCCAGCATTTGCCTGGTGTGAAAATGGGGAACCACGGAAAACCATCTTCAGGGCTGCCGACAGTGGGATTCGAACTCACTATCTCCCGAATACTGGATACTGGCCACACTTAAGCGACTGCAGCTATCGAGCTCGGTGTGTCCCTTAATTATGGCCACTGCTGCTTACTTCACAATCCTAGGCCTTTCCTATCCCACTGTCGCCATAAGACCTATCTGTGTCGGTGCGACGTAAAGCAGGTTGTAAATATATATATATATATGTCCTACTCCATTGATCGCTTTGTTTCGTCGTTTAAGTTTGCATGTCTAATAAACCTGGAGTTTTGACAGCCAGTTTTCTTTCATTTGGCAGCTAGAGATATGTAGACAGATGTTTTTGTTGGTAATGTCCGACGAATTCGAGTTAAAGTGGTTAACTTGCTTGGTCTAAGTCAAATGAGTTGCTTCTTTTAATAATTCACATAATTCCTTGTTTCATGCAGCTAAAATGAAACACAAATGTAATGTTTTCTCCATAAAGTGGGGGCGGGGCGACTGCCGCTACTGACCACTGCCAGCTACAGGAGCATCTAGACACTTATCGGAGTGTAGACAAGCAAAGAGAAGAGAGATCGATCAAGACTTATATTCCTGACGTGAAGATGGACAGAACGTGTGCCAACCAAACTCAAGATCAAAGGCACATAAAAACGAGAGTGACTGTGGTGTTCTGGGTGGTAGTTGTGATTATTGTTTTAAGAGGAAGTACAACAAGCAGCCATCCTCTATAAAGCACTAATAAGAGAGAAAAAATGGAAGGGATCCGATACTTCAAAAAATGAAGGCATCGATCAAAGAAAGAAAAGGGCCACGAAGGAAGGGAAAATGAAAAACTCCCTAGGCCTCGGATGCTCTAATATGGTCGGGGTTGGAAAAGAACAAGTGTTGACCAAGGGAGATCGGATAGGATAAATGAAAGTGATCCTTTTTCCTTTGTGTTTCCATAAAAGATGTATTATTATTATTATTATTATTATTATTATTATTATTATTATTATTATTATTATTATTATTATTATTATTATTATTATTATTATTATTTGATATCGATGATACATTACATACTTTCTTTGTGTGTGTTCATTGGCTACCACAAAGAAGATGCTTAGAAGTTATGCGGGGAGAATTGACACCAGCAGGCATCGTGTCAGTAATGCTGCGAAGTCAGGAGTCTTGGGATAAGGTGGCAGTCTACGTAGAAAACATTCTGCCTCAGAAGAGAAGGATCTGGATGATTACGACAGATAGTAAAGCAGAAGAAGGAAGATGAATTACAAGATGCATTAAGCACGACACCGTCCTGAAGTAATGCGAGAGCGATTCCGGGGCGGAGACAGACGTCGTGGGAAAAGGGTGTGTGGTTTTTAGTGGGTAAGAATCTCCACACACTTGTTCAGTGCGGACCCTCACAAGCATCTTATGGAAGATTTTCCACACTTCCTCGCAAAAATAAATAAATAAATAAATAAATAAATAAATAAATAAATAAATAAATAAATAAATAAATAAATAAATAAATAAATAAATAAATAAATAAATAAATAAATAAAATAAACAAATGCATTATCAGTAAGTTACATGCTCCTATTCTACTTACTTGAACCTGACCGACTCGTTAGCTGAATGGCCAGCGTAGAGGCCTTTGTTTCAGAGGGTCCCGCGTTTTGATTTCCGGCTGGGTCGCGAGTGATCAATTCTGCTAGCTTGGCTGTGTTTGTATGTCCCAACACTCTCTTCTTCATATTCAGACAACACACCATACTACCAACCACCACAGAAGCACGTTGCGTTAGGAAGGGCATCCGGTTGTAAAACAGGGCCAAATCAACATGTGCTACACAGTTCGCACCTGCGACCCGACAAGGCGTTGGAAAAGCAGTAGAAGAAGATGAAGATCATATCTTAAAAATATATGATATATATGATAAGTGAGCAAAAATAATAGGAACTGTCATCTGAAATGTAAAAAGAATCACAGAATAACTTTCAGTGGTTTTTTGTATAAAAAATTAATTACCGAAAAAATCAGGGTTATCCATTAGAGCCAAAAATATACTATCGTATAAAACGTTCAATATTCAGTCTCTGATATCTGAGTACTCACCTTCTGTTTCAAAAGTATTCACAGCTTCAATAAGTTTGAACTCCGAAACCATGCGTCATCCAATACATGAAGCCGTTTTTTTTTTTTTTTTTTCATAGCCTGAGTTGCGTACTGTGCTGAGTGCATTATTTCAGATATTTGCCTGCAGATAGGTTCTAGAAATTTAGTTGACGTTGCCAACGAAATATCTCGGGCGTGTAGCAACGACGTCCCTCTCTTCATCTTTAACCCGTCTGAATCTCCTGGCTGGAGAGGAGTCACAAGCTCGTACAACCATTGCTTCAACTGATGTGTGATGCATGTCCGTTATCGTTCATCTCAAAGCACGAAGAGGGCAGTCAGCAACAATGTGGTGGGCAGTCTGAAGGAAGGCACCACAGCCACAATGTGCAGAGGTAGCCAATCCCCACTTGTGTAGCAGATATCTACATCCGCCTTGTCTAATTCGGATCCGGTTGAGTTGATGATCTTCCACAGACGTCTGGGAAGGTCAAATCCTTGTATTCGCTTAGAATGGACTTCAACTAGATGTACAGTATATTGACTACTGAAGACTGCATTCACTGGATTTTCCATCCCCACATCCAAACGCGCAGGTCGCCCATTGCCGTCAGATATAAAGACCTGCACCAGGCAAGCCAAACATGTCCTTGAACACCACCAGCACTAAAAACCATACGTTGCGATGTTAAACTCCCAGCAAATAAAGAAAAAACAAACGATAAATACATGATTCAGAAGTAAACATGTGTGGTGAATGACAACACAGTAGTCTACCGAGCGCGCACGAAGTCCTTTTACCACTACTTATGATTAATTTATTTATATTGTCAGATACCCATTGTTGTCGACTTCTATTGTTGACAGCAGTTTGTGCCAAGATATCGAAAGGATGACTGATACAAGTGATTATATTGTTGAGGAAAGTTTGTTGCCCGCTAGTGGATTCATGGGCATAAATTAGTGGCAAATCAGTTAAAAATGTGAGGGACTACTTCGTTGCGCGGTTTGTGAAAGCAGCACCGACAAAGAAGATGTTGTTAGCGTGGGAAAATAAAGCCTTTCTAACGGGCAGTGTTCGCGACACGCCGAGATGTGGAAGAACATCCACCAGACGTGGAAAAATCTATCGAAATCAACCAACAGGAAACACATCAAAGTGGATCTGAAAATGAGGTGTTGGCGCCCATTGAATGTCAATAAATTATCATATGATGTCCGGATCCATGGCTAAATGGTTAGCGTGGTGGCCTTTGTTCACAGTGGTCCCGGGTTCGATTCCCGGCAGGGTCGGGAATGTTAACCATCATTGGTTAATTTCGCTGGCACGGGAGCTGGATGTATGTGTCGTTTTCATCATCATTTCATCCTCATCAAGACACGCGGGTCGCCTACGGGTGTCAAATCAAAAGACCTGCACATGGCGAGCCGAACATGTCCTCGGACACTCCCGGCACTAAAAGCCGTACGCCATTTCATTTCATCAGATGATGATTTGGAAAGACGTGTTGATGGTTGTGGTCGGATGCTGAAACAATTCCAAACAATAGCTCGTCCCTCACATTTTTCATTGATTTGCCACTAATGTTTACGCTCATGAATCCACACAGCGGCCAGCAAACGTTCCTCATCGTATAATCAGGTGTATCAGCCATTCTTTCAATATATTGGCACCAACTGCTGTCAACAATCGAAGTCCATATCATCATTGGGCATCTGACAATAGAAATAAAAATAAATAAGTAGGGGTATATAGACTTAGTGCGCACGTTGTATGTTGATACTGTACGTAACGTCTATGAACACGATTATGTAACTTAGAAAAAACCTGCTTACTTCAATCAGTATAAGTATTAAAGATAACTCGGAGAGAAAAAGCAGCATTTTTATTTTGTTTCTGATCACTAATTAGATTTCAAGGATATGAATGTGATACTTTGCACTCTGTCATAAATCTTCACTACCTGTTTTTCCAGTTGGTTGTGTTTAAAGGAAAGAAAACCGGCCGAAAAACATCTCCATTAAGTAACGCACATTTTATATTCAGCCCACACACGCTCGGGAGATAATTTAATTATGATAATTTTCAAATTTAGTGCTGATTTCCGAGGAGAGATTACGATTTTACATATCCTGAAATAAGCTGTCGAGATTTATTCCGAGGAAATTGTGCAAGTTCATAATTCATCACTTACAAGATATAACGGTTGAGTCCAGAGATCTCGAATGCATGATAATTGTAAATGAAAGTGAGTGAATTGAATTTTACTGGCTTGAAATAAACTGGATGTTTTTACCTCAAACTTATGACTTGTTTTCGTAATGAAAGTTTTATTGAGCACCTAATCAATAATCTTATCATCTTGCTCAATACTCACCGGACAATGATAGATTAATGTCATTTGTAATTAACAAGTGTTCATTAAGATTTTAAAAATCCTTGTATGTGTACTATATCAAATATTTTAAGAACGTACATATGTGTGTTTTTGCGACCATGTTTATGGTCATAGCTATTTAGGATTCAGTTCTGTTTGACGTTTGTATTAAATCATTCCATTTTAATAACACTATATCCAGCGGCGCCGACTTTGGGTGGGGCAAGGCGTTCTTCTGCCCCCCCCCCCACCGAAAATGATCTTAGGGGGGAAAAGTGCCATTTACTCTCCCCCTCCCCCATAAGTCCCCTTAACAGTGGGGTATGGTCAGGCTACTGAAGACTTAAATCTGTAGAAAGTGGTAGATGATTTTGTATCAAGAAATGTGATCATAAAGCGGACATTCCTTCAGAGAACTACATTTCCGAATGGAGACTGTTCAGGTGGTACATCTGGTGGTAGAGCTTTTCAAATTTCGTATCATGAAATGCATAATATACAGTATGGTAACAGGATGTTTATTAAGAAAATGTATTTATGTATACTTTAAGGTTAAGTCAATATTCCACCTTTACAATACCAAAAGTTTATTGTCTAATTATTTAAACAACATTATTTAAAATAAGACGGGACATGTTTCGTCTAACTTGTAGAGATCATCAGCCGTAAAATATTCAAGAAAACGCACAAAAAAGACAAGGACAGAATATCACGTTGAAATAAATCGGGTTGCCGAATGCGTCAATTAAAATAGTGAGGCTGTTCTAGATTGTTCCGAGCAAAAACATTCAAAGGTTGTCTTTTTTGTGCTTTTTCTTGAATATTTTACGGCTGATGATGTCTACAAGTTAGACGAAACATGTCCCGTCTTATTTTAAATAATGTTGTTTAAATAATTAGACAATAAACTTTTGGTATTGTAAAGGTGGAATATTGACTTGACCTTAAAGTATATGTACGACAATACGGACTTTACAATGAAATTTATTTTATGTAATGCATTTATGTAAGCAAGTTCTAATTTTTTATTGTGAATATGTTTGATAGCTTCGTACAAAAAACACTCCTTCAAAATATTATCTGTATTTATGAATCAAGTTCTTTTTTCTGTTTGTATGTGAATATTGTTATTATATAAGAATGCTTGCATTAATAGTTGTTCCTCATTTCACATTCATGTTAATCATTCACCCTCCCCGCCCCCCATGATTACACAAAAGTCGCCGCGCCTGACTATGTCCTTATTTTAAACTATCTTGCTATGAATAGCTGAAAATGGCCGTTTACATCGGCCGAAACTAGTCCTAGTAAAATAGTACATTATGCAACAAGCCTATGATGGTATTAATTACGACACAAGTATGCATATATTGTGGAGGAGGCTTGTTAACCACAACCGGGCGACTGGAGTGGAACATTGATGATGATGATGATGAGTATGCTTATAAAACGAGCGAGTGTCTTAATTACCATTATAGGAGAGTTGAATATGACTGCTTATGATCGACGATAATTATAACTCTATTTTTTCAAATATTCTTTAATTTCGGTCGAGATGTCGCTTGACAATTGAGTTTACTGAACAGAACGCATGCGCTGGGTTATTGATTGTTCCGTGAGTGGATCAGAGACCTTGACAATGTCATATGTTTTCAAAGCTTTGATAGAAGGTTATCATAACCTAGTTTTATTTCAAATACAAATTGTTTATTGTACAGTTCGTGAAGTTAATTTGCGGGAGTGTGCCGTGTGGTTGTGGAATATTGGAAGTAAAAGATGCATTGATGTTAATATGTGTGTCCGACATGTTTGATTTTGGAAACAAGTGCGAAGCTAGTGCGTTAAGCGCAGGTGCGATGCTATCCTTACCTAATTGGTCAAACAGTTGTATCATAATGAAAATCTGAACTCTGATTGGTGGAGAACCTGTATCATAATCAAAATCTGAACTCTGATTGGTGGAGAACCTGTATCATAATGAAACTTGAACTATAATGAGCCTCATTAAGATTCACTTTTCTGGCATATAGCATTTATATTTAGGCACCGTTGAGCATAAAAATACAATGTATTGATTAGGTGGTCAATAAAACTTTCATTTAAAAACGTCATATCCATCAATACGGGACTAATAATAAAAACATTGTATGATGTAGCCACAAGTTTAAAATCTACCGGCACCGAGCTCGACAGCTGCAGTCGCTTAAGTGCGGCCAGTATGCAGTATTCGGGAGATAGTGGGTTCGAACCCCACTGTCGGCAGCCCAGAAGATAGTTTTCCGTGGTTTCCTATTTTCACACCAGGCAAATGGCAGTACCTTAATTAAGGCTACGGCCGCTTCCTTCCCAGTCCTAGCACTTTCCTGTCCCATCGTCGCCATAGGAACTATCTGTGTCGATGCGACGTAAAAGCCAATAACAAAAAAAAAAAAAAGTCTACTGGGCGAGTCAGCCGTGCGGTTAGGGGCGCGCAGCTGTGAGCTTGCATCCGGGAGATAGTGGGTTCCAATCCCACTGTCGACAGCCCTGAAGATGGTTTTCCTTAGTTTCCCATTTTCACACCAGGTAAATGCTGGGGCTGTACCTTAATTACGCCCACGGTCGCTTCCTTCCAACTCCTACGCCTTTCCTATCCCATCGTCGCCGTAAGACCTATCTGTGTCGGTGCGACGTAAAGCCACTAGCAAAAAAAAAGTTTAACTCTGCGTTAGAATATTATGAGAAATACGACGAACACTCCTACTTACCTATCTTCTAAGTTTCGTTTCCTTTCCTCATTCCATGAAATTAGTAACCCTTCTGGTTCCTTACTTGAAATTCCACTAAATCGAACGAATTCTTACAATCACTCCTTTCTGGTTACAGCATCGAGCCACTAGAATACACTCCCAATAGACATTCGGCACGTCACTTCCCCTCATAAATTTAAATCCGCCTGTCGAAAGTTTTTCCTGGGAACATATTATCGAGTAGTGTGAGTGAGTTTTCTTTTATCTATTCAGGTATTATTATTATTATTATTATTATTATTATTATTATTATTATTATTATTCCATCAATGATCTCAACGACTCACTCTGCAGTCTTGTATGGAACACCAGTATCTCATGTCGATTTTGGTGTTTGTCTCCCTAGATTTTTGACTGGGAAACTTTTATGGCGCTTTTTCATAAATAATAGTTATTATATTCTGCGTAATAAAATAGAAAATTAATAACGAAATACAGAAACACGATAGCCTTTGTTATTTTCAAGCAATTGGTATTTCTAAAATAGTAAGGACTTGATATGTCCAGATCAAAGCAGGCTACTTGAGGTGGTAGATGACCCCGGTGAACTCCAGGTTGATAAATTAAAACAGGTGAGGGACAACGAGGCGAGATCGCTTTGAAAAGTGTGAAGAGGCATCTCCATTTGCAGTGAGCGAAGAGCGGCCCGCTATTGTCACCCGAGCTACCACAGTGACCGGGCCGGCATGTGAGAGAACAAAAGACCTTCATTACAAGCCCATCCGCCATTGCATTTCGCGCTGAAATCACCCTCGTCTTTAAAAGCTTGGCGACGCGATTTAAACGGGTGGAATTGGAATGTTGTGCAGCAAGAGAGAGAAAATTACATCAAATGCTGGTGGCCCCAATGGCGAGATCCTATCTTTACCGGGCTAATACAGTGTGCCCCACTTACTAGGTGAATGTAGTTGTTGAATTATATAGAGGCCTAGGATGGCAGTGTTAATACTGTATAATGAGGTTCATAAAATAAACACGATATTATTAGGGCGATGAAATGGCGTATGGTATTTAGACAAGCGCATCGGTATAACACTACGGTAATACGACCTCGCCAATCAGAATGCATTACCGAAAAGTAGGGCCAATGTTGGCCTCTGCCTTTTGCGAAAGTGCTGCCATCTGGTATGATCTGTAATAAATATGACATTCTATTAGCAATTGTTTTTGCGTAAATGGAGATATAATTGTTGTTTGAATAATGTCACCATAATGGTCAATACGTTCGTTGGAATAATTTTTGCTATTTGTTTTAATTGCGTCAACACACGGTCAATAAGTTCACTTGGAAATCTCTATATATAAAATAAGAGTTTTGTTTGTATATTGCTCAGGATTTAAAAAGAATGGTATTTTCGTATCGGCCATGTCCTCAGTAAAAATTAAATTCGCTTTTTAAATTTCCGTCATCTCAGTCTGTCTGTCTGTCTGTCTGTCTGTCTGTCTGTCTGTCTGTCTGTCTGTCTGTCTGTCTGTCAGTACACGCATCACGAGAAAACAGCTGAAGAGAATTTAATGAAAATCGGTATGTAAAGTCGGGTGATGAACCATTACAGTCTAGGCTATAAATTATTTTTTTCACGCTGAGTGAAATGGTAGTTTAGGGGAAGGCCTGAAATGTGATCTATATATATTGCACCCATAAGCCTTGAAATGGGCACAATATAAAATAAGAGTTTTGTCTGTACATTGCTCAGAATTTGAAAAGAATAGTAATTCTGTATCGGTCATGTCCACAGTAACAAGAAAATGCATTTTTTACTTTTCCGTAATGTCTGTCTGTCTGTCTGTCTGTCTGTCTGTCTGTCTGTCTGTCTGTCTGTCTGTCTGTCTGTCTGTCTGTCTGTCTGTCTGTCTGTCTGTCTGTATGTATGTATGTATGTACAAGCATCACGAGGAAACGGCTGAAGAGAATTTAATGAAAATCGGAATGTAAAGTCGGGTGATGAACCGCTACAATCTAGGCTATAAATTATTTTAATCACTTGAGTGAAATGGTAGTTTAGGGGAAGGCCTGAAATTGTATTCTCAAATATTTATGTTATTAGTGGTCGTGTCTTAATGAAAATCGCTAGACAAAGATGGGAAATAAGTCGCTACAATATAGGCTATACACGCCGAAAAAAATGGTAGTTTAGGGGAAGACCTAAAATGTAATTTTCAAATATATATTTTATTAGTGGTCGTATCTTCACGAAAATTGGTATGCAAAGTCGGGGAATAGGTCGCTATAATCTAGGCTATCAATAATGTTATTCGCACTGAGTGAATGGTAGTTTAGGGGAAGGCCTGAAATGTAATCTATACATAAAACAAGTGTCTTGCCTGTGCATTGCTCAGAATTTGAAATGAATGATATTTCCGTATCTGTCATGTCCACAGTAACAAGGAAATGCAATTTTTACTTTTCCGTAATGTCTGTCTGTCTGTCTGTCTGTCTGTCTGTCTGTCTGTCTGTCTGTCTGTCTGTCTGTCTGTCTGTCTGTCTGTCTGTCTGTCTGTACACGCATCAATAGAAAACGGCTGAAGGGAATTTAATGAAAATCGGTATGTATTGTCGGGTGATGAACCACTGCAATCTAGGCTACAAATTATTTTATTCACGTTGAGTGAAATGGTAGTTTAGGGGAAGGCCTGAAATGTAATTCTCAAACAAGTTATTTATGTTATTAGTGGTCGTATCGATAAATACTACGTAACTAACATAACTTTAGTTATGTCGTAAGTTAGTAATAGTTATGTAAGAAGTTATTAAATTTCCGATCACTTATGTCTTATACATTGTTACCGTACCGCGTATAATCAGAGATATTCATGAATTTTGATTTTTGTTACTAGGTCCATACCAGCGCCGAGTCACGAGAAAATGGGTAAGCAGAATTTAGTGAAAATCGGTATGTAAAGTCTGAGAATAAGGAACTACAATCTACGATATCAATAATTTTGTAAGACACCCTAATATCACAGAGTCGAAAGAAAACTAATGTGAAGGCCTGCAATATAGAAAGCTCATAAACTTTATCAACAATAACATTACATTGACAATTGTTTGTTGTGATGTGCAAAAAGCATCCCCGATAGATAGGATTACTGCAGCGTTCCGATGTTTTTCAATTTGCTTGACGTCGCACCGACACAGGTAGGTCTTATGGCGACGATGGAATAGGAAATGAATAGTGGTGTGAAGGAAGCGGCCTTGGCTTTAAGGTACAGCCTGGCGTGACTGGTGTGAAAATGGGAAACCACGGAATACCATCTTCAGGGTTGCCGGCAGTGGGGTTCGAATCCACTATCTCGCGGATGCAAGCTCACAGCTGGGCGCCCCTAACCACACGGGCAACTCGTCTGGTCGTACCGACTGAAACAGCCTGCCTGTATATTGGCGGGAAGTAGCTGGGGAGTAAGATAACTTTCTTCATGAGCATGCCATTTCTCTGGTTCACACATTTTCTGATATTACTGGTACGTAACACACTGGTTCATCATAGTATTCGAGCTATTGAATCCCTACTCTGAGGCACTGATTGGAATGAGTAGTGTGCATATTTAACGGAATAATGTCAGAGAAGTGTTCACAGCAGTCTGCGACCTGGTTATTCCAGCTCTGGAACTTTGGACTCTTAGATCGGCACCGTAGTACTGTTCGTTGAAAGTGTGCGGTTTTTCATTTGATCGAGTATTTTATATGATAACATTGCTTTCAATCGCTACATTCCTACTGACGTTTTTTGTAATGACCTATGTTGAATTCAGTTAGGAAAACCACAAAGTCAGTCTTTCTGACAATCCCGTAGCGAAGCACGGGTACATCAGCTAGTTCTGAAATAAGTTATTTATGTTATTTGTGGTGGTAAGTTATCGATAAATACTACATAACTAACATAACTTTGGTTATGTCGTAAGTTAGTAGTAGTTATGTAAGAAGTTATTAAATTTCCGATCACTTATGTGTTATACATTGTTACCGTACCGCATATAATCACAGAGATATTCATGAATTTGAATTTTTGTTAATAAGTTCATATCAGCGCCGAGTCACGGGAAAATGGATAAACAGAATTTAGTGAAAATAGGTATGTAAAGTCTGAGAATAAGGAATTGCAGTCTATGATATAAATAATTTTGTAAGACGCCCTAATATCACAGAGTCGAAAGAAAATTAATGTGAAGGCCTGCGATATAGAAAGCTCATAAACTTTATCAACAATAACATTTCATTGACCATTGTTTGTTGTGATGTCCTTTTTGTCTTCTGTTTCCACTCATCCCCGATGGATAGGATTACTGCAGCGTACCGAGTTTTTAAAAATTTGCTTTACGTCGCACCGAGACAGGTAGGTCTTATGGCGACGATGGGATAGGAAAGGAATAGGGGTGTGAAGGAAGCAGTCTAGGCTTTAATTAAGGTACAGTCTGGTGTGACTGGTGTGAAAATGGGAAACCACGGAATACCATATTCAAGGATGCTAGCAGTGGGGTCCGAATCCACTATCTCCCGGATGCAAACTCACAGCTGCGCACCTCTAACCACACGGCCAACTCGCCCGGTCGTACCGAGTGTAACAGCCTGCCTGCATATTGGCGGGAAGTAGCTGGGGAGTTAAATACCTTTCTTCTTGAGCATGCCATTCCTCTGGTTCATACATTTTCTGATATTACTTGTACGCAACACACTAGTTCATCATAGCATTCGAGCTGTTCAATCCCTACTCTGAGGCACTGATTGGAATGATTAGTGTGCATATTTAACGGAATGGCGGTAGTATGGAATATTATGAGTGAGGAAAGGAAGTCTCCAGGCCAGAGATAAATCATTACAACGAAAAACCCCTGACCCGGTCGGGAATCGAACCCTGGGCTGCCGGGTGACAGCCGGACTCTATTACTCTTAATGTGCTAAAATTGACGACTTTTCAAGTTCCATAAATTAGTGTTCCATTGAAATGCGATTAATTAAACATGAAGTTCTCACTTAAGTAATAAATTACACGATAGCTGTCTATTGAAATAGTTGTGGGATCGGATCGTACTGGTGTCCGCTTGGCCATATTTGTCCTGTACTTAACATCTCTTTAACATGTAATATATGTACGTAACACGACCTAATAGGTTGAAAGGCGATTTCGATTACAATGCGGTCGTGAAAATTCAATATTCATAAGAGAAAGCATTTCGCACTACATGGATGGGGTTTGAAGTGCCCGCTTTCAGTTCATTTTCTAGCAAATCACAAGGCGTATACGGTAAGTAAGCGAAGATATGTGACCAATTCTGAATCCAGGTTTCCAGCATGCCAAACGTTTGTTCGTGAAAAGTGAATATTCACTGAATGTTGGATATTCTTTGAAATGGCCCGGAATGGGGGCTCTACAGTCGCGATGACTGAGCTGGGTAGCTGCAGTCGTTTATTCGAGAGGTAGTGGGTTTGAACCCCGCTATAGGCAGGCCTGAAGATGGTTTTTCCTCATTTCCCTTTTCTTATTTTCAGCAGAAAAATGCTGGAGCTGTACCTTAATTAAGGCCACGGCTGCTTCCTTCCCACTCCTAGCCCTTTAGTTTCTCATCGTCGCCTTAAAACCTATCTGTGTCAGTACGACGTAAAGCAAATTGAAAAAAAAAAAGATGGAAATCATTCCTGGTAGAAATAGGAGTAACAGTATACAATTAACACCTTACCTTCATTAGTCTGTTTTAAAACAAACAAACAAAAAAACAAACAAACAAACAAACAAAAGGGCTTATGAATATTGATATTTTCTGTGACTTTCTAAATAGTCCACTGGAATTTATATGTGTACAACAATTAAAATGAATGATGCAAAATTCAATAATTTTAAACACTATTTCTGTAATCAAATTAATAAATCTTTCACTCTTAATGTACTAAGCCTGAGGCTTTTCAAGTGCCATTAATTAGTTTTCCATTTAAATACTATTAATTAAAAGACAAAAATAAATTTCTCACTTAAGTAATTAATTACTCGATACCTGCCTCTTGAAGTGGGCAACTGCCATGTATTTAATAATAAAGATTACATAAGAGTTGTTGTATACTATTGCATAATTAAAATTTATCTATATACGGCTCAACGCAGCAAACTCATTCATAAATACACGAGTGTTACCTTTCACTGTGTTCTTGTAGAAGACAGTTTTGCCATTTAGAGCGACAGTTAATATGAATTCTGCCTAGCGGCGGTTTATAGCCATAAACAATTGAAACAAGTATTATAGTCTTTACGTTAACAAGGACAAGTGTAGAGTACATGCATGGCATGTTAACATCTTCATTAATCGCCCGGCAGTCGTGAAGAACAAAGATACTAATTAGTAATGCTAAGTTGAACAAAATGTTTCAGTACTCATCTATTAGGTTAAAGACAATTATTTAAATGAATTGCATTTATTTCACTTATGTCTTCTGATGAAATTCAATCGCAAGAGAGTATACTGATTGTGAGATTGAGTGAGTAAAATTTACTATTAGAATTCTGATCTGACGTGTCTTCCTTGTAAACAATTCTTGTACCATAATAGCGAACGCTAGTTCTCACGGAACATTTGTAATTCTTAGTGTGTACTAGCTGATGTACCCGTGCTTCGCTACGGGATTCTCAGAAAGACTGACTTGGTGGTTTTCCTAACTGAATTCAACATAGGTTATTAGAAAAACGTCAGTAGGGATGTAGCGATTGAAAGCAATGTTATCATATAAAATACTCGATCAAATGAAAAACCGCACACTTTCCCACTTTCAACGAACAGTACTACGGTGCCGATCTAACAGTCCAAAGTTCCAGAGCTGGAATAACCAGGTCGCAGGCTGCCATGAACACTCCTCTGGCATTATTCCGTTAAATGTGCACACTAATCATGCCAATCAGTGCCTCAGAGTTGGGATTGAACAGCTCGAATGCTATGATGAACCAGTGTGTTGCGTACCAGTAATATCAGAAAATGTATGAACCAGAGGAATGGCATGCTCAAGAAGAAGGTTATTTAACTCCCCAGCTACTTCCCGCCAATATGCAGGCAGGCTGTTACACTCGGTACGACCGGGCGAGTTGGCCGTGTGGTTAGAGGCGCGCGCTATGAGCTTGCATCCGGGAGATAGTGGATTCGAACCCCACTGCTAGCATCCCTGAATATGGTATTCCGTGGTTTCCCATTTTTACGCCAGTCATACCAGACTGTACCTTAATTAAAGCCTAGACTGCTTCCTTCACACCCCTATTCCTTTCCTATCCCATCGTCGCCATAAGACCTACCTGTCTCGGTGCGACGTAAAGCAAATTTTAAAAAAAAAACTCGGTACGCTGCAGTAATCCTATCCATCGGGGATGAGTGGAAACAGAAGACAAAAAGGACATCACAACAAACAATGGTCAATAAAATGTTATTATTTTTGATAAAGTTTATGAGCTTTCTATATCGCAGGCCTTCACATTAATTTTCTTTCGACTCTGTGATATTAGGACGTCTTACAAAATTATTTATATCATAGACTGTAATTCCTTATTCTCAGACTTTACATACCTATTTTCACTAAATTCTGTTTATCCATTTTCCCGTGACTCGGCGCTGATATGAACTTAGTCACAAAAATCCAAATTCATGAATATCTCTGTGATAATATTCGGTACGGTAACAATGTATAAGACATAAGTGATCGGAAATTTCTTACATAACTAATACTAATTTACGACATAATTAAAGTTATGTTAGTTATGTAGTATTTATCGATACGACCACAAATAACATAAATAACTTATTTCAGAATTACATTTCAGGCCTTCCCCTAAACTACCATTTCACTCAGCGTGAATAAAATAATTTATAGCCTAGACTGTAATGGTTCATCACCCGACTTTACATACCGATTTTCATTAAATTCTCTTCAGCTGTTTTCTCGTGATGCGTGTACAGACAGACAGACATACATTACGGAAAATTAAAAAAATGCATTTCCTTGTTACTGTGGACATGGCCGATACAGAAGTACTATTCTTTTCAAATTCTGAGCAATGTACAGACAAAACTCTTTATATATATATTAAACTTTAGGCCTTCCCCTAAACTACCATTTCACTCAGCGTGAATAAAATAATGTATCGCCTAGATTGTAGTGGTTCATCACCCGACTTTACATACCGATTTTCATTAAATTCTCTTCAGCCGTTTTCTCGTGATGCGTGTACATACATACATACATACAAACAGACAGACAGACAGACAGAAATTACGGAAAAGTAAAAAATGCATTTCCTTGTTACTGTGGTCATGACCGATACAGAAATACCATTCTTTTCAAATTCTGAGCAATGTACAGACAAAACTCTTATTTTATATATATAGATTCAAATAGTTTAAGAAACGAATAAGTAGACAATTGATACGTAATCTCCCACTTGGACGACAGCCCTAAATTCATATCATTGATTGATTGATTGATTGATTTATTAATTGACTGGATTGAAACTGCCACACTTTAAAACATATCAGGACTGTTCTTATTATAGAATGCAATCCTATCACCTATTTCCTGGACAGTACTAGTTCAGAGAAAAGACTTATATTTTTAATTTTCCACATATTGCTTATATAAACATAGGCTATTTCTAGATAGCATTGGTATATTACCCAAAGTAAAGTATTCTGTTCGTTATTATTGACAATTTAACAGTTCAATACAATAATCAGAAGGTTATGTTTATGTATCACAGGCTTGTTTACATTCAACCGATGCTTCGGCCATGTTGATTCTGTATTAAGGTCTGATCCGATTGTAGATGATCTTCATACTAGCTGCAGTATCCATCGTTGGCGGAACAATCATAGTACTACTTCCCGCCAATATTCAGACAGACTGTTTCACTCGGGACGCAGCAGTAATACCGTCTATCGGAGAAGAGACAAATTACATGACAACAATGGCCAATATAGTGTTATTGTTGATTAGTTTTATGAGCTTGCGATATTGTAGGCCTTCACATTTAATTTTCTACCGACTGTGGGGTATTAGAGGTCCTTCCTCCTTTCTTGACTCCCTCTTGTCCTGTTCTTCAAGCAATCCTTACTTTACTATTTTTTTCATTTTCGATACGTCTTCACATTTTGCCTTGTCAATGCGAACCTATGACCACGCGATTTTACACTTAAACAATCATGACAAAACCTATCGCCAGTTAACACTTATTAAACAATAGTTCCATGTTAACAATGCTTGGCGTTGATATGGACTAAGCAACAAAGGTCTAAGTTAGTTACTCTAATATCACAGTCGGTACGGTAAAACTGTATAAGACACAAATGATTGTAACTTGTATTCCCTATAACTTTTGTTACGGTATATAATACGTTTTGATAGGACGAATAACATAGGTATTTAAAAAATTACATCTTAGGCACTTTCCCCTAAACTACCATTTCATCCAGCGTGATTAAAAATTATTTATAACCTAGACTGTAGCACCTTATTCCCAGACTTTACATACCGTTTTCCACCCATTTTCTCGTGGTTCGGCGTTGATATGGACTTAGAATCAAAAGTTGAAATTCATAAAAATGTCTGTTATCATAGTCGGTACGGTAAAAATGTAGTCTATCCCTATAAGACATAAATGATAGGAAATTTGAATCTATATCATTCTATATAACTATAGTCTATAGTTATGTATAACTACATTCTTTATTTATGTAGTACTTACCGATAGCACAATTAATAACAGAAATATTTGAGAATTAAATTTTAGTCCTTCCCCTAAACTACCATTTCACTCAGCACAAATAAAATTATGTACAGCCTAAATTTGTAGTGCCTCGTTCCTCGACTTTACGTACTGATTTTTCTTCAATTATCTTCGGCCATTTTCTATGGATGGCTAATAAATTTCTTGAACGAGGTAGCTTATTATATTTAAAGGCATATGGTAATAGAAAGGTCATTCAAATAAATGTATTTCTAAAACAATTATTGGTTTATAGGAGGAAGATTTACGGTCTGGAATAATTTACCAAGGGTGCCCCCTGCGAAATCCTCACCAATTCATACATACACACATGTATACAGACAGACGAAAATGACTGAAACTTAAAGAAGTGCATTTCCTTGTTACTGTGGACATGACTGATACAGAAATAACATTCTTTTTAAATTCTGAACAATGTACAGACAACGTGGGAAACGGCTACGACTGGGAAGGTAGGCGCCGTGGCCTTGATGTACTGTCCCGGCATTTGCCTGATGTGGAAAGGGTAAACTACGGCTACCAGGGCTACCGAAATTGGTATTCGAACACACCATCTCCCGAATGCAAGCTCACAGTTACCCGACACTAACCACAGGGCAAATTCGCTCGATCGGCATGGTACCGATTCACGATTCAGTCAATATCTAAGTGATATCCTGCGGTAACATGTCAAGACAAGTTCCCTCTCTAACAGTGAATGCCACTCTACCGGAACAAACTATGGTTAAATTCAAAATAGGCTTCCTTGTTCTTCACCTGCTATTCGTCCGGCTTTATTGCTAAATGGTTAGCGTGCTGGCCTTTGGTCCAGAGTGTCCCGGGCTCGATTCCCGGCTAGTCGGAGATTTTAACCTCCATTGGTTGGTGCTGGGTGCTTGTGCTGTCCCCAACATCCCTGCAACTCAAACACCACACATAACACTATCCTCCACCACAATAACACGCAGTTACTTACACATGGCGGATGCCGCCCACCCTCATCCGATGGTATGCCTTACAAGGGTTGCACTCGGTTAGAGATAGGCGCACGAAATTATTATTATTATTACCTGCTATTCCAAACTTTTGTTGAGGCTTGTATCTAAGTGACTGTAATAAATATCCCGTGAAAATGTAACCAGGCCGTATTCTTTCCCTGGATCTGTTAAGTAATGAACAAAAAAGGAGAATTTAGAATCCACGCACAGTACCAGTGGACATAGATGTCGAAGGCGGTTATTGTAAAATTTTGCACGCAATAATGCCACTCTCTATGGTTATTCTCAAACTGATAGTAGGCAAGGATACTGAGGACAACATGATAGGCATCCATAATGTTACGCGTAGTTAGGTGGCTACCCCCTTGCGTGTTCTACCAATGACGTAACATCAAGTATAATATCAATAACCCTTATCCCACCTTGAGACTTGTAGTTATCAAACCTGGACTCTCGTAATTAGTGAGCCATTAAAACAACAATCACTGAACCAGAGGAGTTGACGTAGGACTGTAATGTACTCTCTAGTTGCGAGAGGCCGACGCACTGCCGCTTGATCCACGGGGGCTCCATGGCTGAATATTGGTACGGATATAAACTGATTAAAAGTCTGGGATTTTAGTCGCATCGGGTAATTTCTCTGACTTGGGGACTGCAACAACACACTTCTCTTCATATGCACACAGCACATCACAATCCCAACCACCAAAGAAACACGTAACTTAATAGTGAATACATCCTCCCACATAGGGTTGCGTCAGGAAGGGCATCCGTCCGTAAAACAAGGACAAATCGCCATCTGCGACACAGTTCACACCCGCGACTCTACCAGGGTGTGCAATAAGACGATAACATAAATTACTAGAAGTTCATTGAACTAAAATTAACTGTCTGACGTTCCATAATACGCTCCTCCCTCGCAGCGCACTAGAAACCAGATGGGCCTTGGCCTATGCTCATCCCGAACGAATGCATATTACGAGGTGACGCATGGTCAGCGCGACGTATCCTCTCGGCCATTATTCCTGGCTTTCTAGACCGGGGCCAATATCTCACCGTCAAATAGCTTCCGAATCGTTCTCACATAGCCTGAGTAGATCTCGAACCAGCCTTCATATTCTAGTAAAATATTCTCACCGGACGAGTTGGCCGTGCGGTTAGGGGCGCGCAGCTGTGAGCTTACATCCTGGAGATGGTGGGTTCGAACCCTACTGTCGGGGTTTCCTATTTTCACACCAAGCAAATGCTGGGGCTGTACTTTAATGTTTCCTTTCCACCCCTGGGCCTTTCCTATTCCATCATCGCCATCGGTGCGACGTAAAATAAATTGTAAAGAAAAGAGAAAAACCCTGACCTGGCCGTGAATCGAAACCGGGGCCTCCGGTTGAAAAGTAAGCCTACTACCCCTAGAATGTGGGACCTACGCAACAGCCCAATATTCGACCTGATAAACCCATTTATATTTCTGCCCTATTGATAAATTTCCTGTGACAGTTGCCACTAACTAATCACAAATGACCAGCGGTCTACTAATAATAACGTACTAACTTTCTCTGTTAGTTTGTGGTCCTTTCTCGTCCGCGACCTCGAGGTACGATCCGTGATATACGTTACATCCTATTGCTACATACGCCTACATAATATCGCAGAACAGTCTCTGAACTAAATGACGTAATGGAGTGTGAATGGTAACCAAATTACGATTATTCTATTATGTTGACTACTTCTAATTATACGCCATCTAACCTTGCTTTTTTCTTTAATCCGTTTCCCCGTTTTACATACCATTACTTTTCTTCTATTCATGATAATTTCAACTCCGTTTTCTGAAATACTGAACAGTTCTTTGATATGGATTTGCATACCAACTGATGTTAGAAGGAGCAAAACTTAGCTAGGAATTTGTTTATTACTACGACATGGGCTTGGCATACGCTCCTCACCATCATTATTCAAAATATTGTTAGTAAACACAATGAACAATATTGGTGAAAGTTTGTACCTCTGATTTGAATGAATCTCTCCTACGTTAAGTCTCACTTTACTTTAATTGTGGATTTAACTTCTGAATACAGTTTTTCTATGGCACGGATCATTTTATTTACCATCCCCTTTTTAACCAGCTTCGCAGCGATCGCCCGTCTGCTGACAGAATCCAAAGCTTTCTGTAGATCGATAGCATTAACACTTTTCTCTTTAAATGTTTATCCATTACTGTATAGAGTAATCCTTCGCCCATTTTATGAGCGACAAAGTAGGGGTCCGCAAACTACGTAAACAGTGTTGCCAACTTATATTTTCAAGATCCGCTAAATACTACTAAATATCCGCTAAAATTCCGCCAAGAAATCCGATCTCAAATAATGAGCAATAAAATGAGCAATAATGATAATAATAATAATAATAATAATAATAATAATGTCTGCACTCACCTGATCTGTGAGTTTCACTGGGATTAACCTCTGTCTGCGAGCCGGCGAGCTAAAACTTGTAGGCGTTTTAGTGCCGGGTGCAAACTAGGTGAATCCCCTACCTCATGAGCCATACACAAAACAGGCCAGTTCATAAAACGGTCTTTCTACGCAGCATAAATGCTACTCTCTCACAGTTTTCTTATCTGTCGTCATTCGTCAACTAAGGGAAAAGTACCTTTCCCCACGCATTACACATTTATGATACCATGATCTCATAACATCAAATCCAAATAACATGTTTTCCTCATGTGACTGCTAGCTCCTGATAAGAAATATGGAATAGATTGGAAACAGACTGGAGTAAAAAATTTTTAAAAAAACTTAAAATGGATAAAACACTAAATTCTGCTATAATAAATCTAGAATTCCGCCAAAACAATCCGCTGTACGCTAAATTATATTTTTTTCCGCCGGCAGTCTTCGAATTCCGCCAAATTTAGCGGAAAATCCGTTAAGTTGACAACACTGTACGTAAAACCGAATTGTGCCGAAATTTGAAAATCCAAAGGGCCCGTAAAGGATTCAAATTGTGAGTCTTTGATAGCTGAATCAAACTCAAAAAGAAAATTTCGATAATCACTTCCGGCCTAAATGCAGTTCTGAAAAAACAGCCTGAAATCGCTCCTCTATTTACACATTTTCTTTTTTATTCAAATCCTAGCCAAATTAACTGGATCGGTGTTGCAGAATGGGGTTCAGCTGATCCGATAGTTCTGCACTCCGACCGACCAACCGAACAGAGGAGGGGTGGCTACGGCTTTTACCGTGACTCTACACCTCTGTATTCGGGAGACAGAGAGGGGGTGGTCCCCTCCGTCACCTGTCCTGAGAATGGTTTTCCGTAGTTTACCATTCTCCTGCTCCAAGGCGAATGCCAGGACAATTCCTACTATAGACCACGGCGGCCAACCCTCTCATCTTCTCTGATACAAATCTCTTGGCCTGAGAGACGGCGTCGCCGACTAGGAGGCCCGCCTCCACCTTCAGGGGAAGAATGAAAACATTTTAGTATTAGTAAGGAACTTATTTCCACAATACTTTCTGTAATGTGTTCCTTGGATCAATACCCTCAGGCGTTTTCTGATTTTTGAAAAACGTCCACACCGAATTAAGTTATATGGTCTAAAGTGAAACTCTGCACTGACTCACATCAGCGCTCGTAGTGGTAGAAAAAGGCAAATTAGTAATCTAATCGACCGGATAACATTATTAAGAATAGGGTTGTGATTTTTAGGAATAAGTAAAGAATATATTCACATACTTTATTATATTTACCTAAAATACGTATCTCATACACCCTAGGATGTTTTCAACGTTGAGTTGCTTGCATGAAGGGCCAAAACTGTGGAATTTTTGTAGCTAAAATGCAAGTATAAATCTTGCAAATTGTATCCAAGTTATTTATATTGGATCACTCTCCCTTCCAGTCCGACTCGTTGGCTGAATGGTCAGCGTACGGTCCCGTGTTCGATTCCCGGCCTGGCCGAGGATTTTAACCATCATCGGTTAATTCCAATGGTCCTAGGGTTGGACGCTTGTGCTGTCCCCAACATTCCTGCAACTGACACACCACACATAACACTATCCTCCACCACAATAACACGCATTTACCAACGTATAGCAGATGCCGCCCACCCTCATCGGAGGGTCTGCCTTACAAGGGCTGCACTCGCTAGAAATAGCCACACAAAAATTATTATTTTGTTTTTGATTTTGTTCGTTCTATCAAAGCACTGTACCAACAGATCGTTTACAGACGCTTCCATATAGATAATGGGGGTGCACTTTTCAAATATCGGACATTTGAAAAGAGTCTAGCAAAAACGTTTACATACGCGTACCAGGAAATTCTTAAGCTTGGGGGATTAAGAAACAGCAATAGCCTCCTTAATCATTAGTTTCTTGAGAGGAGGTTTACACCAAAATAGAGGATAGGAACTGCAATTTCATTATTATCATGTTACCGGGCGAGTTAGCCGTGCGTTCAGGGGCGTGCAGCTGGGAGTTTGCATTCGGGAGACAGTGGTTTCTAACCCCACTGCCGGCATCCCTGAAGATGGCTTTCCTTGATTTCCCATTTTCACATCAGACAAATGCTGGGAATGTACCTTAATTAAGGCCACAGCCACTTCCTTCCCATTCCTAGGCCTTTCATGTCCCATCGTCCACATAAGACCTATCAGTGTCGGTGCAACGCAAGGTAAGGTAAGGGTTGTTCTGCTCGAAGGCAGGTCCGAACCTCCGCAGAGGTGTTCCTGAGCCGGAGTTTACGTGCGGTAGGGTGGCCAGTTCCTTTCCGCTCCTCCATTCCCTTACCCCTCACCAACAGCGCGTGGCAACCCATCCAACTCCTGACCACGCCCAATATTGCTTAACTTCGGAGATCTCACGGGATCCGGTGTTTCAACACGGCTACGGCCGTGTGCAACGTAAAGAAAATAGAAAGAAAAAAAACACCATCATGTTAGTATGCACGCAGCAAGTATCTTGTTACTTCTGCGCTCTAGCTCATGCCTCTCATCTGACATTAAACGCGGGAATGGACAGGTAATGTGTCCACGAGGCGTTCCCAATTATCTACAGAAAAGAGAGAGACGTAAAGCAGGGAGAGTGAGTTCCCGCGAGCAGTGTCGGTTGAATAATTTTGCCGAGTAAGGAAGCTCCGACACTGCTTCTAGGAAGCATTATGGTCTGCAGTTTCAGAGTCAACGTGTCGCACTAATAAGCAGAAATGTGAAGATCATGAAAATGTTTGTGGATCAGAATTGATTATACAGTATGTCGGCCCATGTACAGGGACGAGATCAACATCAACTCCCAGGGATATAGGTGTATCTTACATGGTGTGTGTGAAAATTTTGCCATTTCAGGCAGTGTGTTGTGAGCTGACATTCATTTAAAACATACTTTACTGGGCGAGTTGGCCGTGAGGTTAGGGGCACGCAGCTGTGAGCTTGCATTCGGGATATAGTGAGTTCGAACTCCACTGTCGGCAGTCTTGAAGATTTTCCGTGGTTTCCCATTTTCACACCAGGCAAAAGCTGGACCTGTACCTTAACTAAGGCCACGGCCGCTTCTTTCTCACTTCTAGCCCTTTCCTATCCTATTGTCGCCATAAGACCTGTCTGAGTCGGTGCGGCGTAACGCAAACTGTAAGAAAACACATTTCTCTTTTACAGGAACATTCACATATTGTATATTTTCGGATTCAGGAAATCTCACTATTAAAATTAATGAAAGATCTACATATGAATTTTCTGATAACTTTACGTCCAGGTTTCCTTAAGAAGAAAGCAGTCTTTAGAGATTTTATAAAATTGCATTCACTCCATAATATGATAAACTTCTATATAAGAAGTATCCTGTCATTCTAGTCATGCTTTTATTGTTGTATATTAGATTAATATCATTCCCTACAAGTATTTCTAATTATCTATTAACGTACTGTAGAATATGAATATTGAATTTTCACGACCGCATTGTAATCGAAACAGACTTTCAACGTATTAGGTCGTGTCCAGCTGGCCATTTTTGTTCTGTACTTAACATATCTTCAACACGTACTACATGTACGTAACACGACCTAATACGTTGAAAGTCTGTTTCGATTACTGTAGAATAGTTTAGATATTATATTATTAGACTGATTGAAACATTTAAAAAAGCATGTGTAAACATTTGCCACTGTAATTGGGATAAGAAATCCTGTAGTGCGCAGTAACTAACTACGTAACTAAATAAATAAATAATTAAATAAATACATAAAAATAAATAAATAAATAACATTTTGAAGCTTTCAATACTGTGTTAAATAGAATAGGTGGTAAAGGAAAGCAAATAGGATTTTGGAAAAGGAATCACAATCCCAGGAGAAGAAATCAAAGCACTGAGATTTGTCAACGATATTCCTATTTTATCCGAGTCCGCGTAAGATCTAGGGAAATTGCTGAATTGCACGGACACACGCTTAACGAAGGAGTGCGAGAAGAAAATAACTAAATCGAAAACCAAAGTAATGGAGTGCAGTTGAACGAAATCATGTGATGCAGGAAATTCTGGATTAGGAAATTCTTAAGGGAAGTAGGTGAATATTGTAACTTGGATTGTAAAAAAACTAATATTTGCAGATGCAAGAAGGACATACAATACAGACTAACATAAGCAAACAAGAACTTTCTTAAGAAAAGAAATTTGCTGTTTTCGAACATTGATATAGAAATTAGAAGGATGTGTTTGAAGACCTTCGTCTGGAACATGGCTTTGTACGCAAGTGAAACATAGAAGAAAACTAGCTCAGAAAGAAAGAGAATGTAAGCTTTTGAAATGTGGTGTTACAGAAAGATGTTGAAGGTAAGATCTCATCACAAACAAAGACATACTGAACTGAATTGGTGGACGAGAACGATTTGGTAAATTTGACGAGAAAAAGAGTTTTTGCTCGTTGCTTTACGTCGCACCGTCATAGATAGGTCTTATGGCGACAATGGGATGAATGAATGAATTTCGTGTGGCTATTTCTAGCCAAGTGCAGCCCTTGTAAGGCAGACCCTCCGATGAGGGTGGGCGGTATCTGCCATTTGTAGGACACTGCGTGTTATTGTAGTGGAGTATAGTGCTATGTGTGGTGTGTGAGTTGCAGGGATGTTGGGGACAGCACGAACACCCAGCCCCCACGCCATTGGAATTAACCAATGAAGGTTAAAATCCCTGACCCGGCCGGGAATCGAACCCGGGACCCTCTGAACCGAAGGGCAGTACGCTGACCATTCAGCCAACGAGTCGGACAATGGGATAGAAAAGGACTAGGAATGGGAAGGAAGCGGCCGTGGCCTTAATTAAGGTACAGCCCCAGCATTTGCCTGCTGTGAAAATGGGAAACCACGGAAAACCATCTTCAGGGCTACCGACAGTGAGATTCGAACCCACTATCTCCTGGATGCAAGCTCACAGCCGCGCGCCTCTAACAGCAGGCCAACTCGCTCGGTAGAAGAAGAAGAGATAGAATGATAGGACGCATCTTAAGACACCCAGGACTTGTTCAGTTGGCTTTTGACGGAAGTGTAGGCGGTAAGAACGGTATGGGTAGACCAAGGTATGGATATGACAAACCGGTTAGAGTACAAGTAGAATGTATTAGTTATGTAGAAACAAAAAATTAGCACAGGATAGCGTGGCATGGAGTGTTGCATGGAACTAGTATATGCTGTGTGTATACTTCCGCCCCCTGAAAGCTCCCCAACCCGCAATCACACCGACGTTTCTGGAGACCACGGGAGGTTTCACCTCAGGACATCTTCGCCTCAAGTTATCCTGCCTCCCGTATCACCGACATACGTCCTGCCTAGCATTCTGCTATTCATGAACTTTGTTCCGAGTTCCCTTCAAGCTCTCAAGCTTCTGCCTAGCATTTTGCTACCACGAACTTTGCTCCAAGTTCCCTTTATAATTCTCCAAACTACAGATAGTCATCAGCTATCACGAACATTCATTCCTTCGGGCATCCTATCTCATCAAGATAGATATCATTGTACATATAAAAATCCAAGTGTATAAATGTATATATTTCTCAGACCATCAGTCAACTAGCTTATGTTGTTATTTAACATGTACAGCACTTCAAGCAGCAAGTCATATTTCGTTCATTTTTGTACATACTGTGTGAATATTTACAAACTAACAAACTTTTATGTTGTTCTTTGTATATTGTGATTCTTGTATACACCAGTAAACGGACTGATGACTCAAACAACAACAATAACAACTAGTGTTGTTAACTTGCAGAAACGCATTTATGACTCATTTTCTTTGGAAATTGTACTTCAGTTAATTGTGGTAGAAATGTGAATTTGTGAGAGTAATTTGTTGTTAGTATCATCCCTGTTGATTAACTAAGAGGGAAACATTATTTATTTATTTATTTATTTATTTATTTATTTATTTATTTATTTATTTATTTATTTATTTATTTATTTATTTATTTATTTATTTATTTATTTATTGATATGTCGTAAGTCTGTTCAGAGTTATCCTCCACATGCAACAGACACTATGCCTGAATTGAATAAATAAATGAATGAATGAATGAATGAATAAATGTTTATGAATGAATGAATAAATAAATATTTATGAATGAATGAATAAATAAATAAATGTTTACCTGACTGAATTGTATTCATGCATTCATGAATGAATAAACCCTTCTCTGCCAGTCACTACTAACCAACAACTGGGGAGAAAGAATTTCTAAATGAATGCGTTAATGAATGAATGAATGAATGAATGAAGGAAGGAAGGAAGGAAGGAAGGAAGGAAGGAAGGAAGGAATGGGTAGAAATCATGCATGCATGCATTAAAAGCAAAGGCAACTCTTCACTCCCACTCACGGAAAAGGAGTACCTGCCAGGAGAGCTAGAGGAAAATGCAATTGTTGTTTACTCTTTCGCTGCGCAAGTCGACTTTTCTCGACTTAATTCCCTATAGCATGCGCTGCGGTAATCGACTTTTGTACACTTGGTACTTTCCAGCCATAGTTTCCGCGCGCTTCTTTAATAAAAGCGCATTTAATAATACAAACATCTATAGTCATGTACTGACTATGTACTAAGCATTGTTTGAAAACTTTGCCACAAATACTGGACCTATGTTTATTTGTTATCATTCACCCGCCCGCCCGTCAACATTCCTGTCAGCTGTCTGGCCAATATCAGGCTTCACTCAGCAGCTATCAGCGCGCGGAACAACATAAGTAATGACTGAAGAAATCTTCAATCTTTTAGTGGCCGATTCTGATTCAGATTGTTCAGTAAATTTGGACAATTAAACAATATTGATGATGTGCATAGTGATTGTTCGGAAGAAAGTGCCAACGAGGAAGGTCTTCATTTCGTATCGGACTAGCGGTGTATTAATGATGACATCGAAACTGCACTAATGAATGGAAGAATATCATACAGTAAGCTTCAAAAAAGGGCAATTACTGCTCCTTACTTCAGAAATCCTGTCCTAATGGGACTTCTACGAGAGTATCAGAGCATTCCGCCGGCGAAACGAAGACCTTCTGATTACATACTGAACCCGACAGGGGCATGATCCAAGGACCTTAGGTTGATATCGATATCCGTAATTACGCACGCAATGCTATTAAAGGGAAAGAACGCTGAAAATGATTAATATTCATATCATTAATGGAGGTCATACCGGAACTAATTAATATTCATACCATTGAGATAGATAAATTGTGTATTTTAAAATTATTCGACGAGATTTCTTTGTCTGCGACTTATTGCGCAGTATTATCCTTTGTGTAGCGGGGGCCCCGCAGATGAAGCCAAGCCAACTTAGACCCGGGAGGGGTTACGAATGGGGATTCCCTGTGACATCACTCGAGAGAAGACATCCCTCCTCAAGGCTCACAGAATGAGGGGAAACTAACTTTTTCGAAACGGAATATAGGAGCCATCTTGGAATCGGACTGGCCAACTTAATTACCTACGAGGTAGAAAATTAATAAAACTCGAATTAGGGGATCATCTCCCGATTTAAAAGGGATAAATGTTACTGGGACATTTATTTAGAGTGTTTAATGTCCTCTTCCGTGATAACTTTCAGCAGAAGAAAGAATACTGTGTTGTTTCTGCGTGGAAAAGTACTGGGGCCATCTGGTTAGTCTCATGACACGTCCTCGACGGAGGGACTTCACCCCGTGTGGTAGGGGAAGCAGAACATATTTTAATTAATTTAAAGAGATTCACCGAAGGATAATTGAGTGGTTATGTCTCAATCGCGCCAACTAGATACTGGTCACCGACCATCCGCACTATTTTACCTCGAGTACGCCGGGAATAGGCGCTACACAAATTAGTGGAAGGGGTATCGCTCCCTAGTAAAAACTACTGCAGAAAGGGAGAAGAGTCAGTCGGGATTTGTGGCTTACGGACGGCGAAGCTTCGTGCCGTCGAGCTTCCAGCGATCTTTTGTTTGAGTGAATTTCAATTTAATTTACAAGTGAAATCGCGTACTGTGCGTAAATAATGCAGAGATTGGATAGACGTGATGCTAGTGTCTAAACTTTAAAGATCAGGGACGTGTCGCGAACATTAAATATAATTTGTAATAATATTATTATTATTATTACTACGGCGCTACTGTGTCGAGTAGTAACAAAGGTACGCGGAATCCGATACTGAATCGTGGATTGCGGAGTGAGGTCCGATATCGTGGCTGGACGTTCACACTGAATGTAACTACACAAATCTTGGAATAAATAGTGACGTGTTGTGTGCCTCAGGAATACTGCCAGCGGTTTCGTCAACTTAGAACAATGGACTCCCGGTTGGAAAGAAGAATGGTGCCTCCAGTAACTGCTTTGGTGCCTATGGATCAGCACTAAACCAGCCATGGACTCCCTGAGCTGACAACGGGTCACCGAGATGGAGATGAGTATAAATCATAATTAATATGACGAAATCAGATTGGGCGGGGAACAGTTATCATTACCTGACGCTATAATGTTAAAGATTGTAACTTCAGTAATGTAGATGTGCTACCATGATACACGTAGCTTCTATTTACTTTATCTAGGTAGTAACACGTCTGAGCAATCAATTGTAAATAAAGGGGTAATACGATGAGTTTGCATGCAGTAGTAGATTGACTTAATCATTTTATTTGGGGAAACTTGTAATTATTGATGCGTCAGGAGACTAATTGTTAGTAATTCAGAGTAATTCAAGTTAGGTTGTAGTTAGTCCAGTGATGATAATGCATGGCTGGTAAATAGTGTAATTTTATTCCGTGAGCACCCAGAACTACGAGATGTGACTTCGGAACTGACACCCAGGCCTCCACTGACATATATTTAGATAGGAAGTGTACGATTTTAATTGGCAGGCTTATCACAATTTAAGTGCAAATTGAGGAATATTTAATTCATAATTGTATTACCGTGTGACGATTTATCAGAAATCACGATTTAGATATGGATTAATTACACCGTTATTACGAGGAAGTTAATTATGATCATGCAGTATGGTCTAATTTCCAGGTAAGTCGTGTAGGGAGATGGTGTAATGATGAACCCAATAATAATAATAATAATAATAATAATAATAATAATAATAATAATAATAATAATAATAATAATAATAATAATAATAATAATAATAATCATAATAATAATAATAATAATAATAATAATAATAATAATAAATTGTAGTTATGGTAATCATGCAAGTATTGGTATCATAGAAACCGGTGTCGCGTCACGGGATCATGATATTGTAAACGAATGTGTATGTTGAATTGAAGTGAAGTATTGAGAGCCGATGTAATTTTGTTTAATGAACAATGAAGTTCAGTTTATTAGTGAACGATCCCCGAGATGGGGTGTTTTGTTAAGAAAGGGCGTTATGCCTGTGAAGGCCGAGGCCACTGACCACCCGCCGTGCAAAGGGGCTGGGGCAGTTGACCTAGTGAGGAGAAGTGTTGTTTTTTTTGTATGCTCTTTCGCTCGTGTAAGGGGGAGCCTTGAGTTGAAGAGAATGAGGGCGGAAGAATCGCCCAATAATGAAATATTCAACACGCCAGAATGATGTAGTCGCTAATAAATGACACGGCGATTGTTACCAGTACTTGTTAGCTTACTGTCATTACACACTTGAGTATAATCTAGCTTAGGGTTTTCAGAGTCCCACTTCCATCCCAAGGGGTGTTAGTTCAGTTCCCGACAGCGGCATTGGTACCCCAATGCTCAACCGAAGGCTGGATGTCTCACGTGTTTACAGTATATAATTTGTGTTCTTTAAGGGTTTATGTATCTTGTTGTGATTATAATTGAGTTGCCGATGGTGTTGACCATCGGGGTGGTGAATTGTATACAAGTGAGGGTCGGTTCAAACCCGGGCGTTTGTTCCACATTTTTATGAGTTCGTTCTTGGCATTTCGTTGGGGAATAGTTGTGTGTTTAGTATAGGGATTGCTCAGATTCGTTGCATGCATGTTAATCCTATTGATCAATGATGTCACATAGCCTCAGTGTCTATGATAAGTGTTTTCCCGTTCGAATCTCGTCATAATGGATCGCTCTGCGATAGATAATACTCGGATCCATCACATACGACTAAAAGTCGATAACAAACAACAACAATTGATAATAATCCATGTAATTCATTTGTATATAAATGCATCATTACCATCATCATCATTAAGGCCTAATAAACCACTTGTATTAACCTAAACTTTAACCCGAATGTGTTCTCATTGTAATTAGGTATGATCCGTCTCCTACCCTGTATGCCTTTAAGCTTAGTCTTGTTAAGCGCCTATTTGTTTTATTCCAACCCGTTAACGCCCTGTAGATATCATGCCGGAGCCATTAGGCGTAGGGACGGGTGCATACTAAATGGCGCCCAACGTGGGGCTAGTTAAATAGGCGCGTATATTTATTCTACATGACTTTTACACGTTGTGCACCATACTAAAATGGCGGCCCAATGTGGGACGTGTTCTAATGTTAAATAGGCGCGTATATTTATATTACCCGACATTTACACGTTGCGCACCATACTAAAATATCAGTCCAATGTGGTGCGAAAAGGGGGCGTAAGTGAACTGTGGGGGCTCGATATGTCCGTAAATAAGGGCTACCCAGATTTAGGAAATTTAGCGCCATATAGAATGACATCCAATGTCTGGCTATATAAATACGGCCCAAGGTGGGACATATTCTACGGTTTAATAGGCGTATTTTGATGTTTAATAGGCGCATAATTATCCCACCTATTGCATACCATTAATGCAAAGATAGGGGCGTGTTGTGTTGTGTATTAGGCAAGGCATACTTGTGCGGCTTCCAGGAGTGGGCACGATTATTTTGGTAACCCATGTCTGCTTCTGACATTTCCACGCGAGGCCCAGTTCATTATAGTTGAATAAGTGATACCTTGATGTCAATATTAAATCGTTTTATGAATGAGAACACAGTCATGGTCCAATGATATGGGCAGAGCCATGACATTCGCGTAAGCAGGGGCGTATCCAAAATTCAAGGGGATTAGTTCGAATCCCGGGAAACTATAAAATGAATTTCCCATAAGTGAGGTTTGAAGTGAATAGTGGCTTTTTCTTAGTGCCTATTTATTCACGGATATCAGCCAGTGGTGCGTGTTTCTTCACCAAACAACCTGCTATTAGGAAATATATTTTACGTTAGTATAACCGTGGATGAGAAGAGGTAACCTCACGCCTACTTTTCTTTTTCGAGTGGCAGTAGGTTGATTTCATGGGTTCAGTTTGAGATTCTGATGACTTTGTGTGTTTGAAGGACCTCAATGCTGAGGGCATGGGTTGATTTACTGGCACTATACCACATGTGTTGGTATTTAAAATCGAGCCCGATTTTAGAATTACAGGTCAACCGGCAACTGTATTAATTGAATTTGAGGGCTAATATTATAATCATTTTCGGAAATTTCCCGTTGCCTTCTTATATAAATTTCATGAACCTTAATGATGTTAAGCGGTTAGGCAGCTTCAATGATAGCCGTTTTTGAGGCTTAATTTGCAATGATGATTAAAGTAAAGATTATTTGAAGCTGGAAAAACGTAAAGTTTGGATAGAGGAATCCTTTCTTTCAAAATAAATAATAATTATATATTGTTGTGGTTTGTTGACGCCGACGTTAGCGAGGGGGGTCCTGTCATCTCAAAGGATAGCGACATGGATAGTGAAGCCATGCGGGCTTTGATGGACGCCTTTAAGGCACTCGAAAATAGGATGGAAGAGAATAGTGCGCAGATCAGGGACAGTGTGAAGGACGATATTAAGACACTTGAAAATAAGATGGAGAATAGGATGGAAGATAACAGTGCGCAGATTAGGGAAATGAAGGACGGTATGAAGGACGATTTAAAGGCGAATCGGGAGGAAATGAAGGACGCCTTTAAATCACTCGGAGATACGATAGATCGGGGTTATGCGCAGATTAGAGACGGTGTGAAGGACGAAATTAAGACGCTTGAAAATATAATGGACCGGCAGTTTGCAGGTATGAGGGAAGCAAGTAGTGGGATAAGAAGGCTCACAGAGGAACTGAGACAGGACAGATTAAAAGGGTTCGGAGTTAAATCGAAAGTGCAAATGGGTCAGAATAGTCCAGAGAGTAGTGAAGTGATGAACAGTACAAATGATTCTGAGGATAAGTTTACAAATCTTGAGGATAAGGCAGAAGAAAAACGAATAGAGATAGAGGCAGTGAATGAAAGGAAAGTTGAGGGAATAGTTGAGCGGCATGATCAGGTTGAGACCAGTATCACGCGAGACAATATCCACGTAAACGATGAAATCAGGAGCGAAGAGAAAGGCTCGAAAACAATGGTGAAATTGGAGATCCACGAAGAACAAATTAACGCACTTCGCGAAGAAATAGAGGGAATGAAGAAATTAGACATTCAGGATGAACCACATTTCAAAATGGAGAATATGGAAGACGAGATGAAAGCTGAGGACGGAGCAGAAAGGAAGAGATCATCAGGTCGATACAAGAGACGACAACGCAACAAGCAGCGCCGAATTAAGTATGGATGGCTTACCAGTGAAAGAGGGACATGTTTAAGAAGAAGACGTCGTGATACCAGAGGTTCGAAGCTACACCATGTGAACTGGAGAGACGAGATGAGAGATGAACGAGTTCTGAAACCCAAACGCTACGTAGAGCAATTGAAACGTAAGCGAGGAAGCACGAAGGGCCAGCCCTTGCCAATATTACAAGTAACAAGAAGAAGTGGAAGTCTTGAGTTCGTAGCACATGGGGACTCAAGCCGGAAGAACCTGAAGGTTACTGACGAGAGTACAGAGGATCCAGGAGGATGTTCTGACGACCGAAGGCAGATCTAACCTATCGGCGGTCATCTTATGTATGTAAATATTTGTAAATATTATCATCCAGGCGCAGCAGATGAATTACATTAATTACCCGAACGTGACAAGATCCAAGAAGAAGTGAACAACGCAGAAGAACTTGGGGCAACGGACGAAGAAGAGGCTGAGGATGACGGAGAAGAAGATTGACGTGACGTGTCAGATGAAGAGTCGGGACCAAATGAGGAAGCCGAAGAAGTCAATTATTTGGAGAATGTGTTTTCACAGAGAGATCTTGGGGATGAAGAATGTCCAGAATGTCAGTACCTGGAGAACTACAGAGAAGCATTGCGTCAGATAGCATATTATTTGGAAAGAGAGAACCAGGAACTTCGCCAGAAAGCAAAGGTTTGGAAACAGTTGTGAATCGATATTGCCAATTGTATATTTAGCGACGAAATGTGTCCAGTGCCTGTACCCATTTCTTCTCGGGGAGAGGGGAATATGAACCCGACAGGGGCATGATCCAAGGACCTTAGGTTGATATCGATATCCGTAATTACGCACGCAATGCTATTAAAGGGAAAGAACGCTGAAAATGATTAATATTCATATCATTAATGGAGGTCATACCGGAACTAATTAATATTCATACCATTGAGATAGATAAATTGTGTATTTTAAAATTATTCGACGAGATTTCTTTGTCTGCGACTTATTGCGCAGTATTATCCTTTGTGTAGCGGGGGCCCCGCAGATGAAGCCAAGCCAACTTAGACCCGGGAGGGGTTACGAATGGGGATTCCCTGTGACATCACTCGAGAGAAGACATCCCTCCTCAAGGCTCACAGAATGAGGGGAAACTAACTTTTTCGAAACGGAATATAGGAGCCATCTTGGAATCGGACTGGCCAACTTAATTACCTACGAGGTAGAAAATTAATAAAACTCGAATTAGGGGATCATCTCCCGATTTAAAAGGGATAAATGTTACTGGGACATTTATTTAGAGTGTTTAATGTCCTCTTCCGTGATAACTTTCAGCAGAAGAAAGAATACTGTGTTGTTTCTGCGTGGAAAAGTACTGGGGCCATCTGGTTAGTCTCATGACACGTCCTCGACGGAGGGACTTCACCCCGTGTGGTAGGGGAAGCAGAACATATTTTAATTAATTTAAAGAGATTCACCGAAGGATAATTGAGTGGTTATGTCTCAATCGCGCCAACTAGATACTGGTCACCGACCATCCGCACTATTTTACCTCGAGTACGCCGGGAATAGGCGCTACACAAATTAGTGGAAGGGGTATCGCTCCCTAGTAAAAACTACTGCAGAAAGGGAGAAGAGTCAGTCGGGATTTGTGGCTTACGGACGGCGAAGCTTCGTGCCGTCGAGCTTCCAGCGATCTTTTGTTTGAGTGAATTTCAATTTAATTTACAAGTGAAATCGCGTACTGTGCGTAAATAATGCAGAGATTGGATAGACGTGATGCTAGTGTCTAAACTTTAAAGATCAGGGACGTGTCGCGAACATTAAATATAATTTGTAATAATATTATTATTATTATTATTACTACGGCGCTACTGTGTCGAGTAGTAACAAAGGTACGCGGAATCCGATACTGAATCGTGGATTGCGGAGTGAGGTCCGATATCGTGGCTGGACGTTCACACTGAATGTAACTACACAAATCTTGGAATAAATAGTGACGTGTTGTGTGCCTCAGGAATACTGCCAGCGGTTTCGTCAACTTAGAACAATGGACTCCCGGTTGGAAAGAAGAATGGTGCCTCCAGTAACTGCTTTGGTGCCTATGGATCAGCACTAAACCAGCCATGGACTCCCCGAGCTGACAACGGGTCACCGAGATGGAGATGAGTATAAATCATAATTAATATGACGAAATCAGATTGGGCGGGGAACAGTTATCATTACCTGACGCTATAATGTTAAAGATTGTAACTTCAGTAATGTAGATGTGCTACCATGATACACGTAGCTTCTATTTACTTTATCTAGGTAGTAACACGTCTGAGCAATCAATTGTAAATAAAGGGGTAATACGATAAGTTTGCATGCAGTAGTAGATTGACTTAATCATTTTATTTGGGGAAACTTGTAATTATTGATGCGTCAGGAGACTAATTGTTAGTAATTCAGAGTAATTCAAGTTAGGTTGTAGTTAGTCCAGTGATGATAATGCATGGCTGGTAAATAGTGTAATTTTATTCCGTGAGCACCCAGAACTACGAGATGTGACTTCGGAACTGACACCCAGGCCTCCACTGACATATATTTAGATAGGAAGTGTACGATTTTAATTGGCAGGCTTATCACAATTTAAGTGCAAATTGAGGAATATTTAATTCATAATTGTATTACCGTGTGACGATTTATCAGAAATCACGATTTAGATATGGATTAATTACACCGTTATTACGAGGAAGTTAATTATGATCATGCAGTATGGTCTAATTTCCAGGTAAGTCGTGTAGGGAGATGGTGTAATGATGAACCCAATAATAATAATAATAATAATAATAATAATAATAATAATAATAATAATAATAATAATAATAATAATAATAATAATAATAATCATAATAATCATAATAATAATAATAATAATAATAATAATAATAAATTGTAGTTATGGTAATCATGCAAGTATTGGTATCATAGAAACCGGTGTCGCGTCGCGGGTTCATGATATTGTAAACGAATGTGTATGTTGAATTGAAGTGAAGTATTGAGAGCCGATGTAATTTTGTTTAATGAACAATGAAGTTCAGTTTATTAGTGAACGATCCCCGAGATGGGGTGTTTTGTTAAGAAAGGGCGTTATGCCTGTGAAGGCCGAGGCCACTGACCACCCGCCGTGCAAAGGGGCTGGGGCAGTTGACCTAGTGAGGAGAAGTGTTGTTTTTTTTGTATGCTCTTTCGCTCGTGTAAGGGGGAGCCTTGAGTTGAAGAGAATGAGGGCGGAAGAATCGCCCAATAATGAAATATTCAACACGCCAGAATGATGTAGTCGCTAATAAATGACACGGCGATTGTTACCAGTACTTGTTAGCTTACTGTCATTACACACTTGAGTATAATCTAGCTTAGGGTTTTCAGAGTCCCACTTCCATCCCAAGGGGTGTTAGTTCAGTTCCCGACAGCGGCATTGGTACCCCAATGCTCAACCGAAGGCTGGATGTCTCACGTGTTTACTGTATATAATTTGTGTTCTTTAAGGGTTTATGTATCTTGTTGTGATTATAATTGAGTTGCCGATGGTGTTGACCATCGGGGTGGTGAATTGTATACAAGTGAGGGTCGGTTCAAACCCGGGCGTTTGTTCCACATTTTTATGAGTTCGTTCTTGGCATTTCGTTGGGGAATAGTTGTGTGTTTAGTATAGGGATTGCTCAGATTCGTTGCATGCATGTTAATCCTATTGATCAATGATGTCACATAGCCTCAGTGTCTATGATAAGTGTTTTCCCGTTCGAATCTCGTCATAATGGATCGCTCTGCGATAGATAATACTCGGATCCATCACATACGACTAAAAGTCGATAACAAACAACAACAATTGATAATAATCCATGTAATTCATTTGTATATAAATGCATCATTACCATCATCATCATTAAGGCCTAATAAACCACTTGTATTAACCTAAACTTTAACCCGAATGTGTTCTCATTGTAATTAGGTATGATCCGTCTCCTACCCTGTATGCCTTTAAGCTTAGTCTTATTAAGCGCCTATTTGTTTTATTCCAACCCGTTAACGCCCTGTAGATATCATGCCGGAGCCATTAGGCGTAGGGACGGGTGCAATACCTCAAGCGCGCCTGACGGAGACGCACTTTCTAGGGGAGCAGCAGGACAAGGGTCAAAAACATAATTGTGTTGTTTGTTCCAAATTCCCAGAAAAATGTTCAAAGAAAGGACAGGGAATGTTCAAGAGAAAACAGTGTTTGTTTTTTGTTTTTTTGTTTTTTGTAAAAATTGCCCAGGACAGCCTGCAATGTGTCCAGTTCCATGTTCGGAGATGTATCACAGTAATGTGTGTTTCAAGGTCAAATGTCACTGCTAGTTTGCCAATGTTAAGTTAAAAATGGTGAAATTTGTGTTGAATGTCACTAACCTTTTAAAAAAATAAAGTTCAGTTCATTTGCAAAATACGAAACAAATACATATTTCTGTAAGTGTTCTGTTTAAAAAATAGCGCAGCGAAAGAGCTAAACATGTATCTTTCGCTGATTGCTGTTAAAAGAAGTCTTGGAACAAGTTGTTTCTTAGAAAAATGAGAACCTACTGCATTAGCCTTAAAACATGCAAGTTTTACGCCATAAACTGAGAACTTTGTGATCTTGTTTCTATTTTTCTACATCTTATTATCGATGACACTTCACTCGACGTCACTACACTTAACAAGCCGACAGCTTACGTGCGGGTGGCCTTAATACCGCTAAGTGCAACCTCTCCATTAGCAGAGAGCTTTCCCACAGGCTCTAACCTCGAATGATGTCACCGTATTATATACAATGCAGTAAACTAGCCTCATTATTTATAATATTGAAAGGTGGAACAGACTCTAAAATATTATAATGAAGGACAATATTATCATCAATGTTAAAGAGCAGGTAAGCTTGCAATTGTGACTGTTGATGTCCTGATTATAACCAGAAATATCAATTCCTACGTGAAATCGAAATCGAGTATCTAATTGCGTTTCAAAGATCCACCGTGCATTAGCTTGGATATAATCTCGTAGGAATATGGACCAGTGGACCTCAAACATTTCAAGTCACACCAACTTTCTGAAACGTAAAATGGCATGAGTCCCCCTTTATTCCTCCTTTCTTCGCATTATTCTTCATTTGCACAAAAAATAGGCTTATAAGATCTCCTGTTTGGGGCTATGTGTAATTTCTTATTATTGTTACCATTTACTGGGCGGGTTGGCCGTGCGGTTAGCGGCGCGTGGCTGTGAGCTTGCATCCGGGAGATAGTGGGTTCGAGCCCCACTGTCGGCAGCCCTGAAGCTGGTTTTCCGTGGTTTCTCATTTTTACACCAGGAAAATGCTGGGGCTGTACCATAATGAAGGCCATGGCCACTTCCTTCCCACTCCTAGCCCTTTCCTGTCCCATCGTCGCCATAAGACCTATCTGTGTTGGTGCTACGTGAAGCAAATTATTATTATTATTTCTGCCACTTACACCCATTTCCTTGATATGGGGTCGGGGATGATGTGAAGTATTCTTTACGTCGCACCGATGCAGATATATCTTACGGCGACGTGTTCCACATTAAACTACTACGTTCTTCCAGATTGCGATGGAAGGTAATTCACTGACATTCAATTTCAAACCACACATGACTTTCATGAAGTCCGAAACTTGGGGTCGACGGACCAAAAAATGTGTATGAAAAGACGATCGAGTGCCTCGTCAGTCACGCCACGCAAATACAGCAATGCTGTGATTACTGTTTATCGACTACGCCCAGCTACATGTTTCAACACCTGAAGCATTATTTTTGTGCTGTAATACGCTCAGTATTCCTGTCATTATAGCTTCTTTAGTAGAAGGCCTGTGACTAAAGGACGTGTATATAACAATTTGATAGCGTCAGTAATCGGCAATGCAAATAATATTCCTTTCAACTTACCGAACACGAACCTCTTTCAAAGAATTTCATGTTACTTGTTAGCATTTTCAAATATATTCTAAGTAAGTAATGTCTAAGAAAATATTTCTTGTGTATAATTTAACATGCACGTATAAAGTTAAACAAATATAATCAATTTATTCCCTGAAATACTGTTTGAGAAGGAATGAGCTCCTGTACAAGATCAGTGAACACAGAAGCGTACAAATGCATGCAGGGATGAGAAAAATTGAAGAAGCAGCCCATTTATTAGTTGGTTGTAGGGTGGAAGGATGACACTTTAGAGCAGGGCCTCTGAAACGCCCAAAATCTCACGCGTGCAAACAGCGGTGCTGAGTTCCTGTGCACAGTACATCGGTCCCGCTTGGCTCGGCTCGGACCAACGCTTGGTCTCTGGGCTACTCGGCTAAGCTCGGCTCAACTCGGCTCGGATTTGGAGCGCTACGGAGCAAGTTAGGAAGAGGGTGACAGGCGTGGGGAAAGAGAGAGACAGCGCTATTGCTCCAAATCGAGGAGTGGGGGGTCTGTACTCTGGTCAACCAAGCGAAGTCGTCTTTTGCACCGTGCACTGTGCATGCACCCTGAGAGGCCCTGCTTTAGATATATTTCCAGTAAGGCAGACACAGTTCGAATCTGGACCGATGCATATGAGAAATAAAAGAAAGTGAAAAGCTACGTCGTCGAACTTCAGATTTCACGTAAAGCTGATGGTTCTATGGCTGTTGTAACTACTCCAACACTAAAACATACTACTTTACCTTCTCAAATATTTTGACAAATACTGGCTGCAAATACAGTACATAGGAATATAACGTATAGCATGCCGCCATTACAATACGAGTTACAATACACAAAACAAGTTATACTGTATTAAATCCACTACTATATTTGGGAGTAGACTAATCACCTCACTGCATTTCTTCAACCGTGAATTAAACGGCTGTCATATGAAACACTCGTTCTGGGCAGGAACGCTCGATGTCGTGTGTCCGGAATGGCCGTTAGGAATGTGTTCATTCATTGAGAATGTTGCATCCAGTATGTGTGTATTTAATATTAACCACGAGTGTTAAGCGTTTGACCATTAAAACTGGGTTTAAGAATTCCTATGCTTTTGCTAACGTCTACGTTTTCATGTTCCGTGTCTAGTTACTGGGTTAACTAATGGTGATTCTGTATTTGATTTTGCTCGTGTGACTGTGCATCTCATTTTTAAATTTCGATCGGCTTGTTCGATGTCGAGTTTTGCGGCATTCACTGTATTTCAAATTTAAACACCAGTTAAATTACACAAGTCTGTTTCCTCGGATGGGTCTACTAGAACATATGATATTATTTCAGATCCTAATACCTCTTGACCCTTCTGTCCAATTCGAGGTTGGTTTTCGACAAGCTGAGGAGGTGGATAAAGAAAAGAACCTACTGTTATTTCATAAGCTCAAATGCGTTGATGCAATAATACTACTGATAGGAGCACGAGGTTCTATACCACGTTTTTTTTAGGAATTTAGAAACAAATATCAAATTGCAACTTCCGTACGAGATGAAATAGTCACTATAGTACTAAAGAAGAGTTGTCAAATTCTGGATCACCACCTGAATCCAGGCCTCTAGGTGTTTGAAATTTTATAATATATTATTATATTTCAATATAGTAATAATAATTGTAACGTGAATTGTTATTGCCATGGGGGTATACTGACTCCTTTGGAGCTATCTCCATTGGGGAGCAGTTTTACAAATAAATCAAGTCTCAGGATGGTAATATAGTAAGTGATATTGAATCAAGGTGCAGTAAAGCTAACGCAGTGAGCTCGCTGTTGCAATCAACAGTAATAATAAATAATAATAATAATCGTATGGCCTCAGCTACCGTGTGCAGACATTTCAATTTGACGCCATCTGGCTGTCTGCTCGTCAATTTCGACGTTCCGTTTTACTCTAGGCCCCCACTAGATGGCAGACCGAGTAAACCGAAACTCTCTTGGGCGTCTATGGCTGAGATTTAATTAATTTTGTCGGGTAAACACCAAATGTATCACCAGAGATCTTTTACATGCCGACATCGTACGACATGGAGTGTCGAATGGACTTTTTTCCGCCCTTCAAAAATCCGACTACCTCTGCCAGGTTTGAACCCGCTATCTTGGGATCCGGAGGCCGACACTCTACCGCTGATCCACAGTACTTATTCTGTAAGAAGGAAGTCAGCTCCCGGACGAAACTCTCTTTAAATCGGTCTGTTTTCAGACCAACTTTGATTTACGGGAGTGAAAACTGAATGGACTCAGGATACCTTATTCATAAGTTAGAAGTTACAGACGTGAAACTAGAGAGAATTATTGCTGGTACAAACAGGTGAGAACAATAGCAGGAGCGTACCCGGAATGAGGAGATAAAGACTAAGTTAGGAATGAACTCGATGGATGAAGCTGTACGCATCAAACGGCTTCGGTGGTGGGGTCATGTGGATCGAGTGGAGGAGGATAGGTTACCTAGAAGAATAATGGACTCTGCTATGCAGGGTAAGAAGAGTATAGGGAGACCAAAACGACGATGTTTAGACACAGTTTCTAACAATTTAAAGATAAGAGGTATAGGACTAAATGAGGCCACAGCACTAGTTGCAAATACAGAATTGTGGGCGACGTTTAGTAAATTCATAGAGGCTTGCAGACTGAACGCTAAAAGCATAACAGTCTATAATGATGGAAACGACTGGAAACGTTTGAGATGAGGGTCTGGAGACGAATACTAAGGTTTAAATTGATTGAAAAGAGAACAGACAAAAGCGTCATCGTGGGTGTGCATACATAACAAACACTTATAACTAGCGTGTACTCCGTAATAAGTCAGAAAATATTAATAAAAATGGGTTTTTATATAAAACGGCTGTTTTTGATGGAACGGCAGTTCGGAAGGACAGTATTTATAGAACTCCAGCCTATCCGGATTTTTTGTTATTCGGTTTGATCTTCCGCCACATTAGGCCGGATGCAGGGCGTAAGGAATGCCATACGGTCTCACCTGCGAAAATAAAATTCCGCCCTCCCCCACAAATAAATGTAAACACTTATGAATAACTCAAGTAAATTTAATTACTTCATGTAGAAGTAATGCAATAAACAGTATTGTCAAGTTATATAAACAAACGGACTATTCGTCTTAAAACGATTAATTAATAGTGTTTAATAGATTTTATTTGATTGTCTCCGTAGTTTAAGGAATAATAATAAATTTATCTGCTTTACGTCCCATTAACTACTTTTACGGTTTTCGGAGACGCCGAGGTGCCGGAATTTTGTCCCGCAGGAGTTCTTTTACGTGCCAGTAAATCTACCGACACGAGGCTGACGTATTTGAGCACCTTCAAATAGCACCGGACTGAGCCAGGATCGAACTCACTAAGTTGGGGTCAGAAGGCCAGCGTCTCCACCGTGTGAGCCACTCAGTCCTTCCCTCCCTAGTTTAACGGCTAAGCTCCTCAACTGCCAACCATGCACCATTTAGCGTTTAAACTTTAATTGGTTTCATTTGTCAGTAACTACACAACTATGCTCTGTAACTGGTACCTGAGTCTCGGTTATACTGATTTATTCGATTTTAAAAAATCAGAAACTGATCAAATAAAGTTTGAATACATCACACCGCACAACTTATAAGCCTAATTTATTATTAACTTCGTGCTCATTCGAAAACTGAGCTGACTTATTGTTACTACAAGTTCTTATTGGCATTCTTCTGCTTCTGTTCGATTTTGGCCGCTGAGTAACAACTACGGCATATTGGATCATCTTTTCCCTGCCCTGGATTTGATCTCCTGCCAATATAGCTTCATTCGTTGGATTATCCGCTTCCTTCTTACTTCTGAAAAAAATCTCTTTTTGAAGACTTCTTTTCTCCTTCTTACCGGAAGCCTCGGAACTCTGAAACCAATTGTCGAAAGTGGTTCCTGTTTTGGATGTCTTCATGACTGATGCCAATTCTCTCCAAATCAGCAACTCCATAAACCACCTGTGAACATTTTTTCCCCTTCAAAATGTGTAACGAGTTTTCGAGTCAGCCTTTCTCGATTCATACGTAGGAGATGTCCATAAAATTGTACTCGTCTCTTCTTCATCGACTCTATAATCCCCTCAGTCTCTTTGTATAACTGTTAGGTCTTAATCTTCGTTGTCCACCAACATAAATAAGTACCAGAATCTTCCTTAGGAACTTCTTTTCTTTCTTCTCCGGTTGTTCCAGCAATCCTGTGCTTGTTAAATTCAATCCACCGTCTCAGCAGCCTTCTGGTTTGGTCACGGTGTTATAGTGCCTTAGTTTTATTCTTATACTTAATGATTTCTTGTTATACACATATTTCGTCAACTTGTACGCTAGTTCCATATTTCTGATTCTTGCCACGATTGCCTCCTGTTCTAAGCCATTAGACTGGATCATTTCACCAAGATATTTGAAGCTCTTGACTTTTCTACCTTCCCTCCTGTTGTATTGGCATTATACATAGTTGTCCAATAAATGTGTGACAAAAGTTAAATGTTCATCAAACTTTGTGCATAATACGATCTCAGGTGGATTGCATAAACAAATTATCATTTTCTAACTGAAATATATTTTGGTAATAATTTTCATTGTTGTAATTATTTTGAGCAGGTCTTTTTTTTTGAGGATCGTGTCGCGGTGCTGTGCGAGAAGGCGAGGGCAAGCATTGTTTACGACTGTGCTGTGTTACACTCGGTACAATAAACTGCTCCGGTGGTCGCGCTCGAAAATGTAACGCCAGTAGTCGCGTGGATTACAACAGTAGCCCCATTTTCAATGGGTATTTTATTGGCTCTTTTTTGTTTTCAAATGTCGATTTTCGAAGTCAGAAGAAGGATGGAGTATGATATTATATACTAATCAGAGGGAAGTACACGAAATATCAAATATTTTGACACATCATGGAAAATGAAATCAATTTGAAATTTTTACAGAAAATTGGTAACATATCCCGTACTGAATAAAAACATGAAATATTTGATAACAGATGAGCATTTTTACTAGAATTAATTGTTTTAGGTACCTATATTCAGTTTTCACATCTTACACAATCAAACCAACGCAGTTGAAGAAGCGTTCTAATCTGAACCTCAGCCACAGTCTTGATCAGCACTCGAACATTTCACACAAACCTTCTTCATGTGCTCTGGACACATCCATTTCGTGCATTTCCTGCAGTGCTGCTGGGTGCTCTTGTTCTTCTGTCGACTGCAAAGAAAACATCGTCCTAAATGTCCTTTAGGTGGTTCCACTGGCATCGCAGACTCTTCCTGAATGCCGAGTAGCGGCTTTCCACGTACTCTTTTCGCCCTTGGCACAGCTTTGCACATTACATTTCTGGTTTCATAAGTGCCAAGTAGGAATGATCTCCTCGTTAACTTCTCACAATTATTGTTTTTGGAGTACACGTTCAGTGCATTTATGGCATCGGTGTTCCTAACAAAACCTCTCCACAATCCCCGTTTTCATCATCCTGCTCTTCTAATAACCACCGATATATCTGTCCTTCACTCATGAAATTAAATTAAATGGCATATGGCTTTCAGCGCCGGGAGTACCGAGGACATGTTCGACTCGCCAGATGCAGGTCTTTTGATTTGACACCCGTAGGCGACCTGCGCGTCGTGATGAGAATGAAATGATGATGGAGACGACGCATACACCCAGCCCCCGTGCCAGCGAAATTAACCAATTAAGTTTAAAATTTCCAACCCTGCCTGGGATCGAACCCGGGACCCCTGTGATCAAAAGCCAGCACGCTAACCATTTAGCCATGGAGCCGGACCCTTCACTCATAATCGCTAGAGAATACTAATTTGACCGTCACAGAACCTATACGGTACGCCACGAAAACAGTCCATCTAAGCACACTGACTCATACGACAGCCACTTCACAAGTGGTGATGGCAAAACTTTTCAAAATAACGATATGTCGGTGTTTCGATACATCGGTGTTAAAATATTCATGCCATTGAAATACCGGTTTCAAAATATCGATATATCGCCGATATATTTGTTTTTAAAAATATTGGTGCTATTATCCATTATTATAAGTCTAGTTTTACATTAGGTTTAATACGTCTTGACACAGATCAAAAAACGAGCTTAAAACAATAACCAAGTAATATGACCTATTCACTACAATGACACATTATAAAAACGTTTACAGCCGAAAGATGTTATGATACATAGAAAAACATTATATGCAGGGTGTCTAGTAACGAGCTAATAACTTACACCGAAAAAACATATGAAAAAAACATATAATTTGTGTACGAAGTACATCTGATAATTATCAGAGCTCTATAAAATAATAAAACATTTTCCTCCCAACTTCTTCCTCAGTACTGCAATTCTATTTCTTCGTGAAAAAACATAATGATGATCTTAGGTCAATTTCCAATACCTCTTACGTAAGTCATTTAGAAAAAGCACTTTGGATAACATTTTGCCATTTAATCGGGTTCCCTTTTCCGTGATGGTGTTACTGGCCTTTCAAAACAGTCTCTCTGCTGGACAGAGGTCGCTATAATGCTCTAGTTTTGCCTAGATAACGTGTTAAGTGCATACAAGGTATGCACGACGAATGAGTTGTGATATTATCACTGTATTTACCGAAGTGAATTGAGAAATAAAAATTCTAATTTTGTAACTGTAGCATGCAAATATTGAAAGGGTCTGAAAAAGAATCAAATCGTAGCCCAAAATATTTAATTAGACAGAAATATCGATATATTGGGCACAAAATATCCTTATGGACAATACATCAAACCTCAAAATATCGATGTCGATATGTCGATATTTCCATCTCAAAATATCGATATTTCCGATATATCGATATTCGTTTGCCATCTCTATTCACAAGTAGTTCCGTAAATAGTCGCGTGGACTACATTTGTAATCCAAATTAACTCTTGGGTATGCCACTGGCACGGTAGTGGTCAGTGATGTAATATCTCACAGTGATTGTAGTGGGGAGACCTTCTAGGAAAAGTACTGAGCAGTCTGTACCAAAACCAAGTGTATTATGATAGCAGATATAAAACAAATACGGCTAGATTACAATAGTAATCCACGCCACCACTGGAGCGTTAAAAATCGACTGATTCTACGAAATCGCCGTGATCATTTCTGTGAATAGTGACATTAGGCTAGATCTATATTATTTTTATTTATTTGTGAGGACTGAACATTGGAGGCCCTAAGGTTACGCCGAGCGTCTACTGTACATGTTCGGTACACGGAATTACACAAGGCTGAGACAAACAACGTAATTTTGCAGTCATAATTTAAGTTCACAGACTAGTGAGAAGAGATGAAAGGCCCGCTCCATTTTATATTACACAGCTCACAAGTATCCAAGTGATAGAGGTGAATTAGAATGTCGTAAAAACATAAGCACAAAGTTACCGTCAGATCCATGATGGTAGTGATCATGAACTTATGTTAGCATGGTCCTTTAGAACGCAATGAAGGTGCTTGTGCGTGTCCGGTGCGCGCATGCGTGAGTGTCACAAGGACACTGGTACAAGAGAATTATTTTGATATTCAGATTACAGTAAACTAACAAATCATACTGAAACAGTACAGTGCCCTGTACAGTTCACTGTAATTAAAGGTGCCTTTCTACTTCATTAAAATCACTCCTAAAGGTCGCGTCATTGGTAGCAGTATGGGCGATGGGGATCGAGCGGCGTCCGACCACAATGGAAACCGCGAAAGAGCGCCTGCAAAACAAAGGGAAGACAGAGCAGTAGCCAAGCCCCCGCGGAAATACCCTCTCAACTTGCAGAGAGAGCTAGAAGAGGACGCGATGCTGGAGTAGTCAGATACGCCCCGAGGTGTGGCTTAACTTCCCAGAGTTCCAAACTAACATAAGGAACTTCCGGTTTTTTATGCACGTGTCACGGGTGCCAACGTCGGATTTTGGCGCGTAAAAATGGGATGATATTTTGATCCAGACATAGGAAAATTATGTGAGACACACCAATGAATAGAGCTGAATTTTCTGCGTTTCCCAGACTAAAAATATGTAATAATTAATTCAGGGGAAGAAATGAGGTCACCAGCTGTCCAGATGTAACATATCGCTAACACATGTGAATACAACAGCGTCACCCAAGCTAAGAGTCGCGCTCAAAAGATGACTCCACCCCCCAAGGGACGCTATGAATTAATCAAAGGCGGGAAGCAAATTGCATAAAAACTGCCGATCGTAGGTCCAGCACGCCTTGCTCAAATGAAAGGGGAGATAGAGGGCTACAAGATGCACTATTTAAATGTCTTCAATTCTTGGTATGAAAGGAGCTCTTGTTCTTAATGAACCGTGAACGTTTACGCCCCCAGGCTTCCGGCGGGCAAAATAATATAGGCTGGGCTGGCCATCGCAGAAGACAGTTCTTTGCGGGTCGTTGAGAAGGGACACTGGGTCCCGCGGTACTCCAGTTTTACAGTCCGAACCCATTGACCGCTTACTAAGAGGGTTATTGTGTCCATCGCCGCTGTGAAGTACAAAAGCCTTTGTGAAGTGTAACGGGAGGCCAAACGAGCCTAGGTGAATTGTCTCTGTGCCGCGTGTCAAAGTAGTTAATCCGCGAGCATAATTTACAAACGAGTAGCGGAAAACGGCTGGGACGGTGCCGGCTTTAATGAGTCAGTGAAATTCATAATTTGGTATCACCCAAAGTGTTACTCTGAATCAGGGTGCTCGAGTCTCGTAAGCCACCCGATCCCTGCTGTGAACGCGCCCGCCGTGATTTGAAAGACCGGCTTATCCGTGGTGTAAACTCTGGAAATAGAGGCCGTGTGACGAGTGGTGAAGTGTTACCCATTTTGGATTACTGTAAGATTTCAGCTGTGAACGAGTTCCCCAGGATGTTGGACTTGTATGGACCAGGGATGAAGGACTGCACGTCCGCCACCAGCCCCGGGGTCATGCAGCACTAAACTCCACCATGGGTCTCCCGTGGAAGGAAAAACAACGGCCACCAAACAGATGAGTGATGTCCAAATCTAATTTCTTAAGCATGATAATGTAACCGGGGATAGGATTAGCTTTCTTTTGTAAATATCAAAATGTTGTAAGATAATGCATGTCCAAATATGGAAATTTTATTGATCTTTATAATGTTGAAGTAAATTCAAGGGGGCTAAATTCCCGGACGACTCATTTCTTTTTCTTAATGATTAGCTTATCGTGAGGGTTATATTTTTAGTAATATGTAGAATGTCCTAGCAAATATGGGAACAAGGTTAGGAGAATATTTGAGTTCCCCTTAGGGGTGGCTGGAACAATAATGCTGGCGAGCAAGGAAAACCATGTCAAAATGTTGGTAGTTACTGTCCCACGTGGCTGTCGTATATGCCGGGGAAACTCATGGGTCAGTCAGACAATGCATGCCTAGCTTACACATATAATCAGTGCATGTACAGCAAGAGAGAAGAAATCCCGACCGGGAGAGGTATATGCTGTGTTATTTAGGTAGGTGTGAGGGACCATGTGCAAGTCTCCCGTGATTTTTGATTAATTGGCCAGAATGGTTTGGAGTGGTTTTTTTAATCTATAGCCGGGGTGAGACCCAGAGGCAGGAGTCCCTAATCATTGGTCAGAAGATTTAAATATAGGTATATTTCTTGTGGTAGGAGCGAGGAGTATGGAAAAGTGGACTGAGGAGTCATGAGAGTCCTATGCCCAAGGGAAGAAGATACGCGATATGAGACGTAGTGAGAGGGCCGAATGCCCGAGGAATTTACGATGAGATGAGTTAGAAGTGATCGTGCCCACAGTCGGCGTTCAGCGGTAATAATGAGAAGGGAGAGAATAAAAGAGTATTTCATGGGAATTCCACGATAATATGAATAAACAAATGAAGTGGGCCATGGATATATGTCCCCGAGATGAGAAGGGTGGACGTGTGAGGGAGAGAAGAATCTGGCGTGGCCAATGAATGAGAAATGGTCGTGCGAAGTGAATGGCCGCCCTTCTTTTTTTTGTGTGAATGTCTGGCTCTCGCCTTCCTGACAGAGGGATCCCGCTGTACTATTGTATTGAGACTTGGGGCTCTGGGTCTTCACCGTGCTCTTCTGTTTGGTTTAAATGGCTTAGCGAAGAATACTTATATAATGATATTATCACGCTGATTTAGAAGGTATTTAATGAATGAGTAGGGATCTCCCCCAGATATCCGGTGATATGAGACTGTAGCTAGCCTAGGGATTTCCTGAAATCCACAGTACCTCTCGGTCGGGAGTCGGCCAGTTCGACCCTGGATTATGATGGCGCCCTTGAGCGAGCTGCCCCAAGCTTGCGCCTAGGGCCGGAGACAGTGATAACCACGCTGTTTCTTTCGAGGAATGGCTCTTCTTTATGCATGAAGTGTATATATATATATCTGTGTTGTGTAGAATTAATGTACATATATATTTTTTGAGTTCAAACAGAACCTTTGTTCAGCGTTGACTGGTCTTGGTGACAGATGAGGGAGTCCGGGTTTTAGCTAAATGGTATGTGTGTTTGTTTGTGTATCATGCAAATGTTTCTATTAATATGGTAATTATGTAGCGTAGGCCCCGGTTATTTTCGTGCTAAGAACAGGAAGTAATATGTGAGTAGGGACATCAGATCATCTCACGGTGTGATCGACAGAAGTATATTTAAAAAAATGTCATGAACGGTATGAACTAATGAGGAAAGATGAACGATAGCAATCGCAAAACTTCAATCACACCGTTATGAAGACGACGCCCATGGGCGATTCATATTTTAAAGTGATCACTATTTTCTTTTCCTCCCATATGTGGAGAGTTCATTGTATAGAGCTGTGTCAATTTCTTTAATATGTCATATTTGAATAAATTAGTATTCGTAACCCCTATTTTATGATTATTGTCATTTGTAGCAGTGCTAAGCAGTATCCAGTAGGCATTTGAACCCAGAGATCCTACTTTCATATTATATACATAAGGCTCCATCTTAAGTATTTGTTTTTTTTTCTTTCTTTCGAACGTACCACTCCCCAAGTGCTCAGGCTGCCGGGCAAGCACAGAAAGTAGGAAGGGGAGCGGCTCGAAGCTCGTTAAGCAATTCGACCCGCTCTTCAATCCAATCTCATCCGTATGTGTTTACCCCGTTACGTGGAGGCATTCTTATGCGTGGGTTATCCATTCGAGGCCCGGAAGGGTGTAATACATTAAGTAAAAATGCAGAAGAACAACTATACAGCCAAGGTCAACAATTTTACAGCGAATGATATGTTCAGTTTACAATCTAAAATACAAATATCGAGGTTTCTTAGGAAATATATTCAGCAGATCTGTTGGTTTTTACAATTATATCTCTGAATGTTTATCATATACTGTATATTATGTCAGTAGCATAGATCCCTTTTGCGGCGCTCACAAGTAACCGATCGTGACGAATGGGCATTGAAAAGAAAGAAAATAGACGAATTGCACTCTCATTTCATAAATATCGATAATTTTTTAGTTCAAAGAATTGTACGAAGTGTGCGATTTGTAAATACTGATGCTGTAGGAAAATACGCGCCATCATTGCTGTCCACTTCACATTTTGGCCGCTGGGACGCCTGTTTTTGACATTATATGTTGTAATTATCAGCTAAGAAACGAATGTTAGTAAAAATCAAACATTACATTAAGTGGTAAGTAAGACTGTCTAATATTGTACTGATTTGTACTGTTAGTTCACCAGGAGTCTACTCCACCACATATATTATGAACATGCGAGATTTCTCGCACGGTTCCCCTAGTGTAGTTAATTGTCATTTTTTGTTAATTTTCTTTCTTGTGAAATTTACATGGAGGTTTCTAATCCCCAGTAACCCCCCTTGGCTACGGCGCTGTTCTGAGGGCTAGTTCGAGGTCCACTCAGCCTATATGATAACACTTGACGAGCCATCTGACGGTGAGATGGCGGGCCCGGTCTAGAAAGCCAAGAATAAAGGCTGAGAGGTTTAGGTTTCATCATACCGACCACTCGACATTTCGTAATGTGCAGGCCTTCGGGCTGAGCAGCGGTCGCTTAGCAGCGGTTTGGTTTGGTTTGATTTTCAATTGACCAAGAGGCTAAATGGAAGAAAATGACCGGAGGGAAAAGAGGGAAAAGAAGCCCACAGCAAAATAATGAGCGAAATATGGGCACAACGTAACACCTCTAAATAGGAATAAAACACTGCCTGTTTTACCTCACTAATTCAATCTAAGATGATCAATCAGTACACACACATAATTACACTCGACAATGAATGACAATACTTCACTAATTACCGGTTATTTATAGAAATATCTTGTCCCCACAACGGGTATTCAGCTGGCAGTCTTTACCTGGAAAGGGCGATCCTTATTAATTTTGACTGACAGGTTTCACTTTTCACTCCTCTGCACACGCACCACAGTAGCCTCATAGTCAGTTTCGAACGCACGAACGTTGGCTATTACAAAGCACGACGAATATATGCTTGGCTGGATTCCGGACACGACCAATAAATCGCACAATCAACTCACGTGACTTCTCCACACACACACACACACTCAAATTACTCTTATATGTTGCACCCATCGGATGAGTCTGATTGGCAACATTTTAATAATTGTATTTGTTAATAAATAGTAATAGCCAGCGTTCTTAAACAAAGGGACAGCATTGGAAATTAATGGTAGCTAGCTCGTGAGAATGAAGCCTTGATAGGAACCCACGCTTCTTTCTCTGCTAAAAATAAATTATTGGGACACCTGTTATTACATCATCTTTTGGAACTGCGTAGTTAGAATGGAAAAGTACTGGCAGGAGTGACTGAGATGGAGAATCATGGTTCTAAATACCCGAATCCCCTTATTTTGGAATGAACTCGTCCATATAGATGAACAGCGGAGTATGTGCTCCAATCAGATTGCTGCATTTAAATAATTTCAAAATTAGCGCGACCAAATGATATGTGGCTTGTAATTAATCTCTGTCAGTATTTAAGGAAGATTATATTAAGAGGAGATGTCAGTAATTATTATAGTAATTCTGAACTAACTTATTGGTTTGTGGCAAATGGATTGGAATATTGTGTATCCAGATGTTTGTTATCACCGGCAGTGGGAACCCCTTGCCAGCGTGGAGAGTGGTTTATCAGCGCGGCAGAAGATATAGTCCAACTAACGCCTACTGTATTGTAAAAGAAATTACGAACAATTTTAGAGTCACGATGCATCATGGCAGTAACAGGAATTGATGCAATTTGTGTGTACAAAGCATTTCATGTTTTTGGTAACTTTGTTTTGGAGCTACCCAGCATTCCTTTGGTTGGGATTTTTAGTGGCAAGAATTAGTGTTCCTACGCCGATTAGTGCGCCAACATCCCCGAGTAGTGGCTTCTCACGGGGCAGTCATCATCAAGAGTCCTGTGGCGGTCAGACGTGTCTTAACTTTGCTCCGTATTCAAGTACAAAGGTACAGAATTGTGTGTATTTATTACTACAGTGGAGGTGGAAATACGCTTTATAAACAGTAGTTGGGCTGTTAAGGTATTTAAAACCACCCAAGTGAGTGGAGTATTAAATTGACAGATTTTACGAGTGTTCAGTCTATGCAGGGCGAAGACGAAACTTTGAATTATGCAGTGGTTGCATCTTAGGTGACGCAGTTAGAGTGTGTAGCCCGCAAAGCAACCCAAACAGTTTAAAATATATGTGTAAGCCGTAAATGGTGGAAAACAATTAGCCTGCTACCGCGGAGCTGTTAGTATGTTTGAAACATTTGAGCGGAGGAAATACTCTCCCTCTCTATAAGTATTTAGGTCGAGTGGGGGTGGACACTTTCTCCCGCGGCTGGGGCTTTACAAAGGAAACCGTTGAACCCATGCAAGACTTCGCTTCGTGAGAAGCAGCAGTGTGTTAAAGCAGAGTACGTAAAATCCGGCCTAAGTTCCAAAATATCTGAGTACTGCGTATGTGTGTATATATGTATTACAGTGTAATGTCTAGTTTTAAAACAAGTTGTCGTGTTTAATATTATGGGTAGGAAATAAACGTGTGCAAAGTGTCAAGCGAGAGTGGAAAGTAGTAATATAAGCCAATGCCGGATACAGCAAGAATGGTCAATGATATTAACATGTTGGTCATGAATCTGTAAGACAACATGGCTGCCTTTAGTCCTGGTGATCCCGAAATGGCATCAATGTGAGTACACAATCTCATGTTTGATTTAAAAATCTAAAGCTTTCCTTTGATAATGGTATCTTTATTTAGATAGGTATGCGAGTGACGATGATGTAACTAAACCCGAGTACACAGCCAGAAAATTAGGATAATTCTGTTTATGAGTAGTGTAAATATTTATTATTATTATTATTATTGTTATTAATCGTGTGTGTACTAAATTTGATCTGTTAGTATCGAACAAGTTATATATTTGAGGCAATTATAATGGTGTTTCGCATATACCCGCACTATTATTATTATTATCAGTAGCATTGTCAGTATTGCATTTAGGCGGAATTTTTTTTGTTTCACGCAAGCACAGTTATCGTGGTGGGGGAGTGATGAAGTCAATTAATGATAATAAAACATATATATATATATATATATATATATATATATATATATATATATATTCAATAGTTACTGTCGAGAATTCTGTTGGGACGACAGTAACACTGATACATCCACATATTGGTTGCTATGGCAAGTAACGCGGTTAGACAGTTGAGTGAACAATGCTAAATAAAAGGATTTATTTTGGCTCAGGTAAAACAAGGTGTTGTCAAATGATAAGAACGATATTGAGCAACGGTAATTTATTTGAGATGTTTGAAGGTCCGTAGTTGAGAGTATATGGTAACACATGAGGTTATTTACCTGAAGATAATTATGGAGAACAAAGAGTATGGTGAACATATTCTCAATAAAAATGGAAATATAAGTATCAGCGTGATAGCTGGAGGTAATAGAATTCGTGCAGAATAAGAAATGATGATGACGTCGTAAATGAATAAATGTGAGGAAATAAATAAGCCAGTTAAAGAAGGTATACGAGTTAGAAGAACCAGATGATACATGTAAATGGTTTAGCCGTGACACAATATCGTTCTATTCAGAGAAAGTATAGTACGCATTTAAATGATATTTTAAAGCTAGGTTGGTAACATGGATCACGCAACTGGGCTGGTGTGGATGCTTGCCAGTAGGAACTATTTTATTGGTTTTAACAGATGATTATTATTATTATTATTAATATTAAATATATTTATTACTTTATTTGCCTCGTATTAGCCATCATTTAGGTACATTCTTTTATTGTCTGTGCATTGTCTATGCATTTTATTCTGAAGAAACCACAGTAACATTTGCAATGGGTCATGGCTATATTTCAGCGAATTATAATATGTTGAGACGCTGAAATAAGCCAAAAGTGTGGTGTGTGCTGATGACAAGGTTCATATATGTATATATTAGTGGAACTTTAGGTATTAGGTTAGGATTTCTGGCTGCGTTATCTCGCTTGGTGTACATATTAGCATAAATTAGTGTATGTTTATTTAAAGTAGGAGAGTCTGTCTTTTCTAGATTAATTTTACGATATCTAAGTAAGGGTCACTCGCATATATCGAAAGTAAAGCTTTAGATTTGTGTGCAACAACAACCAAGGTCCATTATGTGAGTTAAAGTTACTGAATTCTCAGGTTAAAGCAAGTATTGTTTATTGCACCTAAAAGGAAGATATTGAAATTATGGGAACTCAGTAACGGTTTTGATAAGAGAAATATTATTATTATTATTAATATTGGTGAACTCTATTATGAGAATTTCATGGTTATGCCTTTACACAGTGGATTAGGTATTTCATTAAATTATGGCAAATATGGTTTTATAGATAAAGAAAACCCAATAAGCACTGTTAAGAAAGATTCTATTCAAATGGTGTTACTCATGGCAAATGAATGTTCTAAGATAACTGACATAAACATACTATAATTTATCAGGATGGTGGATCAAGAGTACCGTAATTACAGGTCATGTTAAGATATTATTTATTATTATTATTATTATTATTAATATTGAATATTATTATTTAACATTTTACCAATGCAATTCACAAGCAATTAGGGAGTCTTGATGAATACCATATTAATCACTTGTGTCAATCAATTGTGGATTTATTAATTAATTAAATAATTTACATTTTATATTTTTTTAATTCAATTTATCTACGATTTGGTTAACAACAGTATTGGATTTTGGTAGGCGATTATAAATTCTTTAGGATTTTTTTATGATATCCAACATAGAAATAACATTCATTAAGTGATATTACTATTATCGTTTCAATTATTATTATTATTATTATTATTATTATTATTATTATTATTATTATTGTTATTACAATATTATTATTATTATCATCTCGATGCATTGTAAATTCACTGATATCACTATATTGGAGGATTTGAGTCACAAGATAATGATTTCCAGTGGTCAGTTAGGCAATTAATTATGTAATTAATAAATTTGAGTACAATCAAATTAGTAAAATTAATTATTATATTATGGTAACTTTTGGTATGTTTGTTTGCAAACTTATTTCACATATCTGAGAGGTTAGTAGTGACATTCCTAGATTTTGATCTGCGCAAAATCGTCGTATTATTTCAATTATTATTATTATTATTATTATTATTATTATTATTATTATTATTATTATTATTACTATTGTATTACATTTTAGGTTGGTTTTCCAAACTACAGATATGCATTTGGGATACACTGTGGAGACTTTCCTGTATTTTTTTAATTGGTTTACAATGTAATTCAGTGATATCAAAACAATTTTATTAATTAGTTAATCGATACTTTATTTTTTTTATAAAACAATTTTATCTATTATAATTATTTTGACTGATGGCAAGTTTTTTTTGATGAATAACTTGAATTGGCTATACAAAAATTTATTCACATCAATATTATTATTATTATTATTATTATTATTATTATTATTATTATTATTATTATCATCACTAAGAGTTCTCATGATTATATTGTTATTCAATTGATCCACCTGGTTTATAAACAACATTATCCTAGTATATATGTACAGTTACACAGACATTATATAATTGGATGAATTAATATGGGAAACATCATTTAAAACATAATTATATGGAAAATTATAAATATTATTCTTTAGGGATTAATGAGGTAGTCATGTGTGTCATTATTGAGAATTCTAGTTGTACAGTCTCATAAGGTAATAATGTAACATTATCTTATTTTACATTTATAAAATTTATTTACTTTTCTCTTTTGATTTATAAATAAAAGTTTATATACATATTTAAACTCAAGTCAGTCTGAGTCATAAGTCATTGTAGTCAATAGTTTTACCGAATGCACTATCCCTATGCATCCTGATTCGACGACAGGGACTGATCGCGCCTGAGAAGAGGACCTCACCACCTTCGGTAAGTATTTTTTTTAGGGCAGCCGAGGCAACGTTGACATCTAATCTACACCGAAGGAGCTCTGGAAGGGTGCATAGGTAATCAGGAATAAGTTGTAAAATGGTCACCCAACGCTGGGGCTTGACTGTCGTCTATAAGGGAATGGTAAGTCAACGTTAGGGTTATTTAAATGACCAGACTGAAACTTAGAACATTCATTGAACTTGTAGTAAAATGAACACTGTGTAAAAGGCGGAATTTCATATATGTGATACATATTGAATATATGTTATTAATGTTTATTTATGTAAAACATGGGACATTTGTTGTTGTTGTATATAGCACGTAAGGTCACCTAGGCATAGAGGCAGACTTTTATGCATAATGGTTATAACACAGGAGCAGTGGGAGCAGCTGGTCGCGAGCATTAATATGCTCAACACCAAGGTAGAAACTGTACAGAGTGAGATGAAGGAAGGACAGGACGAAATTACTAAAAACTTTGAAAATAGTCAAACAGTACTCAAGGACGAAATTACTAGGAACTTAGCGAAAAACTTAGAAAGTAGCCAAACAGTACTCAAGGACGAAATTACTAGGAACTTAGCGAATAGCCAAACAGTACTCAAAGAAGAAATTACTAAAAACTTAGAGAATAGTCAAACAGTACTCAAAGAAGAAATTACTAAAAACTTAGAGAGTAGTCAGGCAGTGCTTAAAGATGAAATCACTAGGAACGTAACTGAAAGTTTTTCCCAGAAACTAGAGGATACGCGGGCTATGTTGGAGACACTCGATGATAAAATTGTTAGTAGTCAGGGCGAACTGAGAAAGGAATTCCTAGATAACCAAGAAAAGTTATTAAAGCTCTGCGAGACTAATAGGGCACACACTAAGCAGGAGTTGCATAGTTTAGCCGTTGCACATAAGCAACTAATTAAGCAGATAGGCGATGTAAGCATATCATTTACAAAAAGTTTGCAAGAAACCAAAGAAGAAGTGCAAGCTCAGTGTGAAAAGATGTCACAAAAGATCGTTATGATCGAAGATAGGGTCAATCAGGTGGAGATGGAGACACGTGATAACCTTACGGCGGTTAGCACAAAAATGCAGGAGACCATGGAAAGGTTGGACCAGGGATTCAAAACGGTCGAGGCCAACCGGGTAGCAGACCAGGAAAAGGTGACACAACAATTCGCTGACATGAAAGAAGACATAGTTGAATGGCAGGTGGACATGAATAGTAAATGGGAACAGTTAGATAAAGGCTTGATCTCTAGTGAAGAAGGGGTTAGAGAAGAGGTGAAACAAGTCCTAAATAAGGAAATACACCAGTTGCAAGTACAAAGTGATAACTTAGCAACGTTAATAAAATTTGTGACAGAGGAACAAAGCGAAATTAAGAAACAGCTGGCTCAAACCACGACACCACAGGTAGTGACAGATGCTAATCCGTTCCGGGATTTGTTGATTAACAAGGAATCCAATACTCCATTAACTTCAGTTGGAGGTGGACAAACAGTTGCTGCACCGGCAAATCTCATAAATGTGCTTAAGATTACTGACGAACAACCGAGAAAATTTAACGGGAGTGGGTCGTTAACTCCAAAAATGTTTCTGAAAGATCTTAAGGCCTACTTTAGGGAAATGCAAGTACCTGAAGAAAAGAGGTTGAGAATCGCAGAAAGATATCTCGAGGGCTCTCCTAAAACATGGTTTATTGGTTTCCGATTTTTATTTGAAACTTTCGAAGATTTTGAAAAGGCATTTCTGAATCGGTATTGGGGAAGCGACGCTCAACAGAATTTAAGGCTTGAGTTGTATTCCAGAAAGTACAATTCCAGTATGCCTACGAGATACAGTGATTACTTTTTGAACCAGCTGGTCAAGATGAAAGAGCTAGATAATCCTCCTTGTCAACAGGAGTTGGTTCAAGCCATAGTAAAGCAGTTTCCTCCAGATGTACAAAGGATGATGATTACCGCCAAAGCACAAAGTCCTGAGGAAGCGGAAGGAATTTTGCGACAGTTGGACAACACTGTAAATATGAGCACTCCGAGGCAAGCCAAGGCCACAGAGCACAGGGCATTTGTAGTTGACGCGGTGAATGCAAATGATAAACAAGACGAGAAGGGACGTGTCACTGGTACAATTTCAAGACGACTACCGAACGAGAGGAATACATCAAGTGGTCGAGAATTTTATGAACATCGGCAGTATCAACAGAACTACAATTATCCCAGGTCATATTCGAGAAGATACTCGAACAAGGAGCAAAATAGATACCAAAATAGGAATAGAAGTCAGCCATATCAACGGTACAGTCGAAGAGGAACGTGGAGTGATCATCCATCGCAGAGATCAGGCTACAGGAATCCGGAATACCGCAATTATGAGAAGAAAAGGTATGTGCAGGAACTGCGGGAGCAACAGCAACAGCAAGAGCAACAAAAGTGGAAGCAAGCGTTGGACAGACAAGACTTAAATCCCGATCTCACTGGAGCAGAGAGTATTGAATTTCAGCGAGCAAGGGAGCAGGATGGTCGACGCCAACAATCGCTTAATCCAATGGCTCAAGCTTACCCACTTGGAGGTAATAGTCAAGAAAAGAAGAAGAGCACCAATTTTGAATTCTCAACTAAACCTAACTGGAATTAATAGATGAAAATGCTAATAAAAGGAATTGAGGAGAGTTCAGGGAAGAAGATTTCATCGTCCGCTGAGAGTGGGAGAACTTGTATTGGTCCGACGTCCAGCTACTTCAGTACCTGCAGCTAGATACTATGCTAAATTCGCACCACTTTACATAGGCCCATATCGTGTCACTCAAACCTTTAACAACAATGCATACAAGATAACGGATCTGGACGGGAACAACGAAGTCATTTTCAATGCTTCAAACTTGAAACTCTATAGACAGCCACGACACGAGGTTCCACCACAAGTTAATATCGCCGAACAGTGGGGAATATCATCAGAAGAAGATGACGTCTGCTCCGAGAAGGAGGAAGAAGATGCGGAGGACACGGATTCATCATCAGATGAGGAAACGACATCCCTTGTTTCCGAGGATGAAGACAACACCATTTCGGCCCAACGCCAGGGAGAAGAGAGAAGAGAATGCTGTCCAGTATGTCTGCAAGAACAAGTAGAATTGAGGAAGGTTTTACTAAATATAGCAGAACAGTTAATAGAGGAACAGAGACGCCTTCTTCAAGAGAATCAAGAGCTCCGGAGTAACTTGCTTAAGTCAAATAGAGCATAAAATAGTACAGACTCACAGATGGTTGCAAGTGATGCACACAAGTTACATTATCAACATATAGGTGGAAAAATTTTCTCGATACTCTCGAAAATTTTATTTAAAGTGGGAGAGTGTTGCACCCATCGGATGAGTCTGATTGGCAACATTTTAATAATTGTATTTGTTAATAAATAGTAATAGCCAGCGTTCTTAAACAAAGGGGCAGCATTGGAAATTAATGGTAGCTAGCTCGTGAGAATGAAGCCTTGATAGGAACCCACGCTTCTTTCTCTGCTAAAAATAAATTATTGGGACACCTGTTATTACATCATCTTTTGGAACTGCGTAGTTAGAATGGAAAAGTACTGGCAGGAGTGACTGAGATGGAGAATCATGGTTCTAAATACCCGAATCCCCTTATTTTGGAATGAACTCGTCCATATAGATGAACAGCGGAGTATGTGCTCCAATCAGATTGCTGCATTTAAATAATTTCAAAATTAGCGCGACCAAATGATATGTGGCTTGTAATTAATCCCTGTCAGTATTTAAGGAAGATTATATTAAGAGGAGATGTCAGTAATTATTATAGTAATTCTGTACTAACTTATTGGTTTGTGGCAAATGGATTGGAATATTGTGTATCCAGATGTTTGTTATCACCGGCAGTGGGAACCCCTTGCCAGCGTGGAGAGTGGTTTATCAGCGCGGCAGAAGATATAGTCCAACTAACGCCTACTGTATTGTAAAAGAAATTACGAACAATTTTAGAGTCACGATGCATCATGGCAGTAACAAGAATTGATGCAATTTGTGTGTACAAAGCATTTCATGTTTTTGGTAACTTTGTTTTGGAGCTACCCAGCATTCCTTTGGTTGGGATTTTTAGTGGCAAGAATTAGTGTTCCTACGCCGATTAGTGCGCCAACATCCCCGAGTAGTGGCTTCTCACGGGTCAGTCATCATCAAGAGTCCTGTGGCGGTCAGACGTGTCTTAACTTTGCTCCGTATTCAAGTACAAAGGTACAGAATTGTGTGTATTTATTACTACAGTGGAGGTGGAAATACGCTTTATAAACAGTAGTTGGGCTGTTAAGGTATTTAAAACCACCCAAGTGAGTGGAGTATTAAATTGACAGATTTTACGAGTGTTCAGTCTATGCAGGGCGAAGACGAAACTTTGAATTATGCAGTGGTTGCATCTTAGGTGACGCAGTTAGAGTGTGTAGCCCGCAGAGCAACCCAAACAGTTTAAAATATATGTGTAAGCCGTAAATGGTGGAGAACAATTAGCCTGCTACCGCGGAGCTGTTAGTATGTTTGAAACATTTGAGCGGAGGAAATACTCTCCCTCTCTATAAGTATTTAGGTCGAGTGGGGGTGGACACTTTCTCCCGCGGCTGGGGCTTTACAAAGGAAACCGTTGAACCCATGCAAGACTTCGCTTCGTGAGAAGCAGCAGTGTGTTAAAGCAGAGTACGTAAAATCCGGCCTAAGTTCCAAAATATCTGAGTACTGCGTATGTGTGTATATATGTATTACAGTGTAATGTCTAGTTTTAAAACAAGTTGTCGTGTTTAATATTATGGGTAGGAAATAAACGTGTGCAAAGTGTCAAGCGAGAGTGGAAAGTAGTAATATAAGCCAATGCCGGATACAGCAAGAATGGTCAATGATATTAACATGTTGGTCATGAATCTGTAAGACAACATGGCTGCCTTTAGTCCTGGTGATCCCGAAATGGCATCAATGTGAGTACACAATCTCATGTTTGATTTAAAAATCTAAAGCTTTCCTTTGATAATGGTATCTTTATTTAGATAGGTATGCGAGTGACGATGATGTAACTGTAAACCCGAGTACACAGCCAGAAAATTAGGATAATTCTGTTTATGAGTAGTGTAAATATTTATTATTATTATTATTGTTATTAATCGTGTGTGTACTAAATTTGATCTGTTAGTATCGAACAAGTTATATTTTTGAGGCAATTATAATGGTGTTTCGCATATATCCGCACTATTATTATTATTATTATCAGTAGCATTGTCAGTATTGCATTTAGGCGGAATTTTTTTGTTTCACGCAAGCACAGTTATCGTGGTGGGGGAGTGATGAAGTCAATTAATGATAATAAAACATATATATATATATATATATATATATATATTCAATAGTTACTGTCGAGAATTCTGTTGGGACGACAGTAACACTGATACATCCACATATTGGTTGCTATGGCAAGTAACGCGGTTAGACAGTTGAGTGAACAATGCTAAATAAAAGGATTTATTTTTGGCTCAGGTAAATCAAGGTGTTGTCAAATAATAAGAACGATATTGAGCAACGGTAATTTATTTGAGATGTTTGAAGGTCCGTAGTTGAGAGTATATGGTAACACATGAGGTTATTTACCTGAAGATAATTATGGAGAACAAAGAGTATGGTGAACATATTCTCAATAAAAATGGAAATATAAGTATCAGCGTGATAGCTGAGAGGTAATAGAATTCGTGCAGAATAAGAAATGATGATGACGTCGTAAATGAATAAATGTGAGGAAATAAATAAGCCAGTTAAAGAAGGTATACGAGTTAGAAGGACCAGATGATACATGTAAATGGTTTAGCCGTGACACAATATCATTCTATTCAGAGAAAGTATAGTACGCATTTAAATGATATTTTAAAGCTAGGTTGGTAACATGGATCACGCAACTGGGCTGGTGTGGATGCTTGCCAGTAGGAACTATTTTATTGGTTTTAACAGATGATTATTATTATTATTAATATTAAATATATTTTATTACTTTATTTGCCTCGTATTAGCCATCATTTAGGTACATTCTTTTATTGTCTGTGCATTGTCTATGCATTTTATTCTGAAGAAACCACAGTAACATTTGCAATGGGTCATGGCTATATTTCAGCGAATTATAACATGTTGAGACGCTGAAATAAGCCAAAAGTGTGGTGTGTGCTGATGACAAGGTTCATATATGTATATATTAGTGGAACTTTAGGTATTAGGTTAGGATTTCTGGCTGCGTTATCTCGCTTGGTGTACATATTAACATAAATTAGTGTATGTTTATTTAAAGTAGGAGAGTCTGTCTTTTCTAGATTAATTTTACGATATCTAAGTAAGGATCACTCGTATATATCGAAAGTAAAGCTTTAGATTTGTGTGCAACAACAACCAAGGTCCATTATGTGAGTTAAAGTTACTGAATTCTCAGGTTAAAGCAAGTATTGTTTATTGCACCTAGAAGGAAGATATTGAAATTATGGGAACTCAGTAACGGATTTGATAAGAGAAATATTATTATTATTATTAATATTGGTGAACTCTATTATGAGAATTTCATGGTTATGCCTTTACACAGTGGATTAGGTATTTCATTAAATTATGGCAAATATGGTTTTATAGATAAAGAAAACCCAATAAGCACTGTTAAGAAAGATTCTATTCAAATGGTGTTACTCATGGCAAATGAATGTTCTAAGATAACTGACATAAACATACTACAATTTATCAGGATGGTGGATCAAGAGTACCGTAATTACAGGTCATGTTAAGATATTATTATTTATTATTATTATTATTATTATTAATATTGAATATTATTATTTAACATTTTACCAATGCAATTCACAAGCAATTAGGGAGTCTTGATGAATACCATATTAATCACTTGTGTCAATCACTGAACTCCGCCACCTTGACATCAATTAATTCTTCTAGTTCCGATTGAATCTCACTATTAAAAATATCCTGAAAAATTTCCTCGTGATCCAAAACATGCTCTATCTCTTCAAGTTCCACACCAGCCTGATCTACACAGTTAATTTCCTCACTCCTTCCGACCTCTTGACTCATTTGTATACGTTCGTTGCCATCTATTTTGCGAAATTTAATAGTGTTCCGTGCCAAATCTACTACAGCATTAGTTTCCCTTAAGAAGTCTGCTCCCAGGATGACATTGTAATTCATCCGCGACATGATGACAAACGGATGTGTAAAGGATGAATTTCCAATCTGTATATCTAAAAGTGTTTGTGACTTGCAAGTTGTAGTTTTGTCCGGCACGATTCCTCTAATTTTTACAGCCGATACAGGTATTTCTGGTAGGTTGTGCCTTTCTTTCAAATCCTCAAATAATGTTCTAGAAATAATGCTAATCGTGGCGCCGGTGTCAGCCAATGCCCTTGCCTGTGTGCCATGTATTCGGACATTAATAACAGGTAGTTTCCTAACTTGCGTTGCTTCCCTTTTAATTGGATCCTCTAGCAGATCTGATGGTTCAACAACCCAAGAGTCTACTTGTGCTACCACCCATTCACTTGCATTTTCATCCACTAAGCCAGTATCCTTCCATTTAGATGCATTTAGCAATTCAAAATTGACGTTTTTTTTTTCTTGACTGTTACCCCCAGGTGGGTAAGCTTGAGCCATTGGATTAAGCGATTGTTGGCGTCGACCTTCCTGCTCCCTTGCTCGCTGAAATTCTATACTCTCTGCTCCAGTGAGATCGGGATTTAAGTCTTGTCTGTCCAACGCTTGCTTCCACTTTTGTTGCTCTTGCTGTTGCTGTTGCTCCCGCAGTTCCTGCACATACCTTTTCTTCTCATAATTGCGGTATTCCGGATTCCTGTAGCCTGATCTCTGCGATGGATGATCACTCCACGTTCCTCTTCGACTGTACCGTTGATATGGCTGACTTCTATTCCTATTTTGGTATCTATTTTGCTCCTTGTTCGAGTATCTTCTCGAATATGACCTGGGATAATTGTAGTTCTGTTGATACTGCCGATGTTCATAAAATTCTCGACCACTTGGTGTATTCCTCTCATTCGGTAGTCGTCTTGAAATTGTACCAGTGACACGTCCCTTCTCGTCTTGTTTATCATTTGCCTTCACCGCGTCAACTACAAATGCCCTGTGCTCTGTGGCCTTGGCTTGCCTCGGAGTGCTCATATTTACAGTGTTGTCCAGCTGTCGCAAAATTCCTTCCGCTTCCTCAGGACTTTGTGCTTTGGCGGTAATCATCATCCTTTGTACATCTGGAGGAAACTGCTTTACTATGGCTTGAACCAACTCCTGTTGACAAGGAGGATTATCTAGCTCTTTCATCTTGACCAGCTGGTTCAAAAAGTAATCACTGTATCTCGTAGGCATACTGGAATTGTACTTTCTGGAATACAACTCAAGCCTTAAATTCTGTTGAGCGTCGCTTCCCCAATACCGATTCAGAAATGCCTTTTCAAAATCTTCGAAAGTTTCAAATAAAAATCGGAAACCAATAAACCATGTTTTAGGAGAGCCCTCGAGATATCTTTCTGCGATTCTCAACCTCTTTTCTTCAGGTACTTGCATTTCCCTAAAGTAGGCCTTAAGATCTTTCAGAAACATTTTTGGAGTTAACGACCCACTCCCGTTAAATTTTCTCGGTTGTTCGTCAGTAATCTTAAGCACATTTATGAGATTTGCCGGTGCAGCAACTGTTTGTCCACCTCCAACTGAAGTTAATGGAGTATTGGATTCCTTGTTAATCAACAAATCCCGGAACGGATTAGCATCTGTCACTACCTGTGGTGTCGTGGTTTGAGCCAGCTGTTTCTTAATTTCGCTTTGTTCCTCTGTCACAAATTTTATTAACGTTGCTAAGTTATCACTTTGTACTTGCAACTGGTGTATTTCCTTATTTAGGACTTGTTTCACCTCTTCTCTAACCCCTTCTTCACTAGAGATCAAGCCTTTATCTAACTGTTCCCATTTACTATTCATGTCCACCTGCCATTCAACTATGTCTTCTTTCATGTCAGCGAATTGTTGTGTCACCTTTTCCTGGTCTGCTACCCGGTTGGCCTCGACCGTTTTGAATCCCTGGTCCAACCTTTCCATGGTCTCCTGCATTTTTGTGCTAACCGCCGTAAGGTTATCACGTGTCTCCATCTCCACCTGATTGACCCTATCTTCGATCATAACGATCTTTTGTGACATCTTTTCACACTGAGCTTGCACTTCTTCTTTGGTTTCTTGCAAACTTTTTGTAAATGATATGCTTACATCGCCTATCTGCTTAATTAGTTGCTTATGTGCAACGGCTAAACTATGCAACTCCTGCTTAGTGTGTGCCCTATTAGTCTCGCAGAGCTTTAATAACTTTTCTTGGTTATCTAGGAATTCCTTTCTCAGTTCGCCCTGACTACTAACAATTTTATCATCGAGTGTCTCCAACATAGCCCGCGTATCCTCTAGTTTCTGGGAAAAACTTTCAGTTACGTTCCTAGTGATTTCATCTTTAAGCACTGCCTGACTACTCTCTAAGTTTTTAGTAATTTCTTCTTTGAGTACTGTTTGACTATTCTCTAAGTTTTTGGTAATTTCTTCTTTGAGTACTGTTTGACTATTCGCTAAGTTCCTAGTAATTTCGTCCTTGAGTACTGTTTGGCTACTTTCTAAGTTTTTCGCTAAGTTCCTAGTAATTTCGTCCTTGAGTACTGTTTGACTATTTTCTAAGTTTTTAGTAATTTCGTCCTGTCCTTCCTTCATCTCACTCTGTACAGTTTCTACCTTGGTGTTGAGCATATTAATGCTCGCGACCAGCTGCTCCCACTGCTCCTGTGTTATAACCATTATGCATAAAAGTCTGCCTCTATGCCTAGGTGACCTTACGTGCTATATACAACAACAACAAATGTCCCATGTTTTACATAAATAAACATTAATAACATATATTCAATATGTATCACATATATGAAATTCCGCCTTTTACACAGTGTTCATTTTACTACAAGTTCAATGAATGTTCTAAGTTTCAGTCTGGTCATTTAAATAACCCTAACGTTGACTTACCATTCCCTTATAGACGACAGTCAAGCCCCAGCGTTGGGTGACCATTTTACAACTTATTCCTGATTACCTATGCACCCTTGCAGAGCTCCTTCGGTGTAGATTAGATGTCAACGTTGCCTCGGCTGCCCTAAAAAATATACTTACCGAAGGTGGTGAGGTCCTCTTCTCAGGCGCGATCAGTCCCTGTCGTCGAATCAGGATGCATAGGGATAGTGCATTCGGTAAAACTATTGACTACAATGACTTATGACTCAGACTGACTTGAGTTTAAATATGTATATAAACTTTTATTTATAAATCGAAAGAGAAAAGTAAATAAATTTTATAAATGTAAAATAAGATTGGTTAATGTTACATTATTACCTTATGAGACTGTACAACTAGAATTCTCAATAATGACACACATGACTACCTCATTAATCCCTAAAGAATAATATTTATAATTTTCCATATAATTATGTTTTAAATGATGTTTCCCATATTAATTCATCCAATTATATAATGTCTGTGTAACTGTACATATATACTAGGATAATGTTGTTTATAAACCAGGTGGATCAATTGAATAACAATATAATCATGAGAACTCTTAGTGATGATAATAATAATAATAATAATAATAATAACAAGAATGATAATAATAATAATAATAATATTGATGTGAATAAATTTTTGTATAGCCAATTCAAGTTATTCATCAAAAAAAACTACTTGCCATCAGTCAAAATAATTATAATAGATAAAATTGTTTTATATAAATATAAAAAAATAAATAAAGTATCGATTAACTAATTAATAAAATTGTTTTGATATCACTGAATTACATTGTAAACCAATTAATAAAATACAGGAAAGTCTCCACAGTGTATCCCAAATGCATATCTGTAGTTTGGAAAACCAACCTAAAATGTAATACAATAGTAATAATAATAATAATAATAATAATAATAATAATAATAATAATAATAATAATAATAATAATAATAATAATAATAATAATAATAATAATTGAAATAATACGACGATTTTGCGCAGATCAAAATCTAGGAATGTCACTACTAACCTCTCAGATATGTGAAATAAGTTTGCAAACAAACATACCAAAAGTTACCATAATATAATAATTAATTTTACTAATTTGATTGTACTCAAATTTATTAATTACATAATTAATTGCCTAACTGACCACTGGAAATCATTATCTTGTGACTCAAATCCTCCAATATAGTGATATCAGTGAATTTACAATGCATCGAGATGATAATAATAATAATAATATTGTAATAACAATAATAATAATAATAATAATAATAATTGAAACGATAATAGTAATATCACTTAATGAATGTTATTTCTATGTTGGATATCATAAAAAAAATCCTAAAGAATTTATAATCGCCTACCAAAATCCAATACTGTTGTTAACCAAATCGTAGATAAATTGAATTAAAAAAATATAAAATGTAAATTATTTAATTAATTAATAAATCCACAATTGATTGACACAAGTGATTAATATGGTATTCATCAAGACTCCCTAATTGCTTGTGAATTGCATTGGTAAAATGTTAAATAATAATATTCAATATTAATAATAATAATAATAATAATAATAATAATAATAAATAATAATATCTTAACATGACCTGTAATTACGGTACTCTTGATCCACCATCCTGATAAATTGTAGTATGTTTATGTCAGTTATCTTAGAACATTCATTTGCCATGAGTAACACCATTTGAATAGAATCTTTCTTAACAGTGCTTATTGGGTTTTCTTTATCTATAAAACCATATTTGCCATAATTTAATGAAATACCTAATCCACTGTGTAAAGGCATAACCATGAAATTCTCATAATAGAGTTCACCAATATTAATAATAATAATAATATTTCTCTTATCAAAACCGTTACTGAGTTCCCATAATTTCAATATCTTCCTTCTAGGTGCAATAAACAATACTTGCTTTAACCTGAGAATTCAGTAACTTTAACTCACATAATGGACCTTGGTTGTTGTTGCACACAAATCTAAAGCTTTACTTTCGATATATGCGAGTGACCCTTACTTAGATATCGTAAAATTAATCTAGAAAAGACAGACTCTCCTACTTTAAATAAACATACACTAATTTATGCTAATATGTACACCAAGCGAGATAACGCAGCCAGAAATCCTAACCTAATACCTAAAGTTCCACTAATATATACATATATGAACCTTGTCATCAGCACACACCACACTTTTGGCTTATTTCAGCGTCTCAACATATTATAATTCGCTGAAATATAGCCATGATCCATTGCAAATGTTACTGTGGTTTCTTCAGAATAAAATGCATAGACAATGCACAGACAATAAAAGAATGTACCTAAATGATGGCTAATACGAGGCAAATAAAGTAATAAAATATATTTAATATTAATAATAATAATAATCATCTGTTAAAACCAATAAAATAGTTCCTACTGGCAAGCATCCACACCAGCCCAGTTGCGTGATCCATGTTACCAACCTAGCTTTAAAATATCATTTAAATGCGTACTATACTTTCTCTGAATAGAACGATATTGCGTCACGGCTAAACCATTTACATGTATCATCTGGTCCTTCTAACTCGTATACCTTCTTTAACTGGCTTATTTATTTCCTCACATTTATTCATTTACGACGTCATCATCATTTCTTATTCTGCACGAATTCTATTACCTCTCAGCTATCACGCTGATACTTATATTTCCATTTTTATTGAGAATATGTTCACCATACTCTTTGTTCTCCATAATTATCTTCAGGTAAATAACCTCATGTGTTACCATATACTCTCAACTACGGATCTTCAAACATCTCAAATAAATTACCGTTGCTCAATATCGTTCTTATCATTTGACAACACCTTGTTTTACCTGAGCCAAAATAAATCCTTTTATTTAGCATTGTTCACTCAACTGTCTAACCGCGTTACTTGCCATAGCAACCAATATGTGGATGTATCAGTGTTACTGTCGTCCCAACAGAATTCTCGACGGTAACTATTGAATATATATATATATATGTTTTATTATCATTAATTGACTTCATCACTCCCCCACCACGATAACTGTGCTTGCGTGAAACAAAAAAATTCCGCCTAAATGCAATACTGACAATGCTACTGATAATAATAATAATAGTGCGGATATATGCGAAACACCATTATAATTGCCTCAAAAATATAACTTGTTCGATACTAACAGATCAAATTTAGTACACACACGATTAATAACAATAATAATAATAATAAATATTTACACTACTCATAAACAGAATTATCCTAATTTTCTGGCTGTGTACTCGGGTTTACAGTTACATCATCGTCACTCGCATACCTATCTAAATAAAGATACCATTATCAAAGGAAAGCTTTAGATTTTTAAATCAAACATGAGATTGTGTACTCACATTGATGCCATTTCGGGATCACCAGGACTAAAGGCAGCCATGTTGTCTTACAGATTCATGACCAACATGTTAATATCATTGACCATTCTTGCTGTATCCGGCATTGGCTTATATTACTACTTTCCACTCTCGCTTGACACTTTGCACACGTTTATTTCCTACCCATAATATTAAACACGACAACTTGTTTTAAAACTAGACATTACACTGTAATACATATATACACACATACGCAGTACTCAGATATTTTGGAACTTAGGCCGGATTTTACGTACTCTGCTTTAACACACTGCTGCTTCTCACGAAGCGAAGTCTTGCATGGGTTCAACGGTTTCCTTTGTAAAGCCCCAGCCGCGGGAGAAAGTGTCCACCCCCACTCGACCTAAATACTTATAGAGAGGGAGAGTATTTCCTCCGCTCAAATGTTTCAAACATACTAACAGCTCCGCGGTAGCAGGCTAATTGTTCTCCACCATTTACGGCTTACACATATATTTTAAACTGTTTGGGTTGCTCTGCGGGCTACACACTCTAACTGCGTCACCTAAGATGCAACCACTGCATAATTCAAAGTTTCGTCTTCGCCCTGCATAGACTGAACACTCGTAAAATCTGTCAATTTAATACTCCACTCACTTGGGTGGTTTTAAATACCTTAACAGCCCAACTACTGTTTATAAAGCGTATTTCCACCTCCACTGTAGTAATAAATACACACAATTCTGTACCTTTGTACTTGAATACGGAGCAAAGTTAAGACACGTCTGACCGCCACAGGACTCTTGATGATGACTGACCCGTGAGAAGCCACTACTCGGGGATGTTGGCGCACTAATCGGCGTAGGAACACTAATTCTTGCCACTAAAAATCCCAACCAAAGGAATGCTGGGTAGCTCCAAAACAAAGTTACCAAAAACATGAAATGCTTTGTACACACAAATTGCATCAATTCTTGTTACTGCCATGATGCATCGTGACTCTAAAATTGTTCGTAATTTCTTTTACAATACAGTAGGCGTTAGTTGGACTATATCTTCTGCCGCGCTGATAAACCACTCTCCACGCTGGCAAGGGGTTCCCACTGCCGGTGATAACAAACATCTGGATACACAATATTCCAATCCATTTGCCACAAACCAATAAGTTAGTTCAGAATTACTATAATAATTACTGACATCTCCTCTTAATATAATCTTCCTTAAATACTGACAGGGATTAATTACAAGCCACATATCATTTGGTCGCGCTAATTTTGAAATTATTTAAATGCAGCAATCTGATTGGAGCACATACTCCGCTGTTCATCTATATGGACGAGTTCATTCCAAAATAAGGGGATTCGGGTATTTATGCAAGTCTATAAACGTTGGGCGCCATTTTACAACTTATTCCTGATTACCTATGCACCCTTGCAGAGCTCCTTCGGTGTAGATTAGATGTCAACGTTGCCTCGGCTGCCCTAAAAAAAAATACTTACCGAAGGTGGTGAGGTCCTCTTCTCAGGCGCGATCAGTCCCTGTCGTCGAATCAGGATGCATAGGGATAGTGCATTCGGTAAAACTATTGACTACAATGACTTATGACTCAGACTGACTTGAGTTTAAATATGTATATAAACTTTTATTTATAAATCAAAAGAGAAAAGTAAATAAATTTTATAAATGTAAAATAAGATTGGTTAATGTTACATTATTACCTTATGAGACTGTACAACTAGAATTCTCAATAATGACACACATGACTACCTCATTAATCCCTAAAGAATAATATTTATAATTTTCCATAAAATTATGTTTTAAATGATGTTTCCCATATTAATTCATCCAATTATATAATGTCTGTGTAACTGTACATATGTACTAGGATAATGTTGTTTATAAACCAGGTGGATCAATTTAATAACAATATAATCATGAGAACTCTTAGTGATGATAATAATAATAATAATAATAATAATAATAATAATAATATTGATGTGAATAAATTTTTGTATAGCCAATTCAAGTTATTCATCAAAAAAACTACTTGCCATCAGTCAAAATAATTATAATAGATAAAATTGTTTTATATAAATATAAAAAATAAATAAAGTATCGATTAACTAATTATAAAAATTGTTTTGATATCACTGAATTACATTGTAAACCAATTAAAAAAACACAGGAAAGTCTCCACAGTGTATCCCAAATGCATATCTGTAGTTTGGAAAACCAACCTAAAATATAATACAATAGTAATAATAATAATAATAATAATAATAATAATAATAATAATAATAATAATAATAATAATAATAATAATAATTGAAATAATACGACGATTTTGCGCAGATCAAAATCTAGGAATGTCACTACTAACTTCTCAGATTTGTGAAATAAGTTTGCAAACAAACATACCAAAAGTTACCATAATATAATAATTAATTAATTTTACTAATTTGATTGTACTCAAATTTATTAATTACATAATTAATTGCCTAACTAACCACTGGAAATCATTATCTTGTGACTCAAATCCTCCAATATAGTGATATCAGTGAATTTACAATGCATCGAGATGATAATAATAATAATATTGTAATAACAATAATAATAATAATATTCAATATTAATAATAATAATAATAATAATAATAATAATAGTAATAATAAATAATATCTTAACATGACCTGTAATTACGGTACTCTTGATCCACCATCCTGATAAATTGTAGTATGTTTATGTCAGTTATCTTAGAACATTGATTTGCCATGAGTAACACCATTTGAATAGAATCTTTCTTAACAGTGCTTATTGGGTTTTCTTTATCTATAAAACCATATTTGCCATAATTTAATGAAATACCTAATCCACTGTGTAAAGGCATAACCATGAAATTCTCATAATAGAGTTCACCAATATTAATAATAATAATAATATTTCTCTTATCAAAACCGTTACTGAGTTCCCATAATTTCAATATCTTCCTTCTAGGTGCAATAAACAATACTTGCTTTAACCTGAGAATTCAGTAACTTTAACTCACATAATGGACCTTGGTTGTTGTTGCACACAAATCTAAAGCTTTACTTTCGATATATGCGAGTGACCCTTACTTAGATATCGTAAAATTAATCTAGAAAAGACAGACTCTCCTACTTTAAATAAACATACACTAATTTATGCTAATATGTACACCAAGCGAGATAACGCAGCCAGAAATCCTAACCTAATACCTAAAGTTCCACTAATATATACATATATGAACCTTGTCATCAGCACACACCACACTTTTGGCTTATTTCAGCGTCTCGACATATTATAATTCGCTGAAATATAGCCATGATCCATTGCAAATGTTACTGTGGTTTCTTCAGAATAAAATGCATAGACAATGCACAGACAATAAAAGAATGTACCTAAATGATGGCTAATACGAGGCAAATAAAGTAATAAAATATATTTAATATTAATAATAATAATAATAATCATCTGTTAAAACCAATAAAATAGTTCCTACTGGCAAGCATCCACACCAGCCCAGTTGCGTGATCCATGTTACCAACCTAGCTTTAAAATATCATTTAAATGCGTACTATACTTTCTCTGAATAGAACGATATTGCGTCACGGCTAAACCATTTACATGTATCATCTGGTCCTTCTAACTCGTATACCTTCTTTAACTGGCTTATTTATTTCCTCACATTTATTCATTTACGACGTCATCATCATTTCTTATTCTGCACGAATTCTATTACCTCTCAGCTATCACGCTGATACTTATATTTCCATTTTTATTGAGAATATGTTCACCATACTCTTTGTTCTCCATAATTATCTTCAGGTAAATAACCTCATGTGTTACCATATACTCTCAACTACGGACCTTCAAACATCTCAAATAAATTACCGTTGCTCAATATCGTTCTTATCATTTGACAACACCTTGATTTACCTGAGCCAAAAATAAATCCTTTTATTTAGCATTGTTCACTCAACTGTCTAACCGCGTTACTTGCCATAGCAACCAATATGTGGATGTATCAGTGTTACTGTCGTCCCAACAGAATTCTCGACAGTAACTATTGAATATATATATATAAATATATATATATATATATATATATATGTTTTATTATCATTAATTGACTTGTTCTTGCAGACATACTGGACAGCAATCTCTTCTCTCTTTTCCCTGGCGTTGGGCCGAAATGGTGTTGTCTTCTTCCTCGGAAACAAGGGATGTCGCCTCCTCATCTGATGATGAATCCGTGTCCTCCGCATCTTCTTCCTCCCTCTCGGAGCAGACGTCATCTTCTTCTGATGATTTTCCCCACTGTTCGGCGATGTTAACTTGTGGTGGAACCTCGTGTCGTGGCTGTCTATAGAGTTTCAAGTTTGAAGCATTGAAAATGACTTCGTTGTTCCCGTCCAGATCCGTTATCTTGTATGCATTGTTGTTAAAGGTTTGAGTGACACGATATGGGCCTATGTAAAGTGGTGCGAATTTAGCATAGTATCTAGCTGCAGGTACTGAAGTAGCTGGACGTCGGATCAATACAAGTTCTCCCACTCTCAGCGGACGATGAAATCTTCTTCCCTGAACTCTCCTCAAGCGACGCTGTGCTTGTTGTTGCAGATGTTCGGCTACCTCTCGTATTCTTATTTCTGGTGCAGGTTGTGCATCCACTGGGCTATCCACGACAGCGTGCCAAGGTCTAGCGGGATATTGATTCAAATGAACCACTGATGGTATAGATCCTGTTGCTTCATGGATTGTGTTATTGATACAGTCAGTAATCACTGGCAAAAGTTTCATCCATTTGGCATGCTCATTAGGGATATAAATCCTACAAAATTTCGAAATAACCTTCATAACCCTCTCAGATGGGTTACTCTGAGGATTTCTAATAGAACTCATAACATGCTTAATATCTAGCTCCTGTAGAGTCGCTTTAAATTGAGCTGCTGTAAATTGAGGCCCATGGTCAGTTAGTAAACTTTCCGGTTTTCCCATACCAGGAATTATACTCCGAGTGAGGCATCTTACAACAAGTTTAGTGTTTGCCTTTTGCATGGGAAATAAGGTGGTAAATTTTGAAAATACGTCCATTGTCACCAAGATAAACCTGTTTCCCCTAGTGGACTTCGGAATTAATTATGTAATTAATAAATTTGAGTACAATCAAATTAGTAAAATTAATTAATTATTATATTATGGTAACTTTTGGTATGTTTGTTTGCAAACTTATTTCACATATCTGAGAGGTTAGTAGTGACATTCCTAGATTTTGATCTGCGCAAAATCGTCGTATTATTTCAATTATTATTATTATTATTATTATTATTATTATTATTATTATTATTATTATTTCTATTGTATTACATTTTAGGTTGGTTTCCCAAACTACAGATATGCATTTGGGATACACTGTGGAGACTTTCCTGTATTTTATTAATTGGTTTACAATGTAATTCAGTGATATCAAAACAATTTTATTAATTAGTTAATCGATACTTTATTTATTTGTTTATATTTATATAAAACAATTTTATCTATTATAATTATTTTGACTGATGGCAAGTTTTTTTTGATGAATAACTTGAATTGGCTATACAAAAATTTATTCACATCAATATTATTATTATTATTATTATCATTATTATTATTATTATTATTATTATTATTATTATTATTATTATTATTATTATTATTATTATCATCACTAAGAGTTCTCATGATTATATTGTTATTCAATTGATCCACCTGGTTTATAAACAACATTATCCTAGTATATATGTACAGTTACACAGACATTATATAATTGGATGAATTAATATGGGAAACATCATTTAAAACATAATTATATGGAAAATTATAAATATTATTCTTTAGGGATTAATGAGGTAGTCATGTGTGTCATTATTGAGAATTCTAGTTGTACAGTCTCATAAGGTAATAATGTAACATTAACCAATCTTATTTTACATTTATAAAATTTATTTACTTTTCTCTTTTGATTTATAAATAAAAGTTTATATACATATTTAAACTCAAGTCAGTCTGAGTCATAAGTCATTGTAGTCAATAGTTTTACCGAATGCACTATCCCTATGCATCCTGATTCGACGACAGGGACTGATCGCGCCTGAGAAGAGGACCTCACCACCTTCGGTAAGAATTTTTTTTTTAGGGCAGCCGAGGCAACGTTGACATCTAATCTACACCGAAGGAGCTCTGCAAGGGTGCAATATCTGGGGGTAAAACAATGTCCCAATATACCTCATTCCCATCTAAAGCTGCATTGCTGTTTCTGAGATCTAAAGCACAAACCCGAGTCTTGGGTGGGTGTGTTCGCTGTTTGTAATTGGTTATCGATTTTAGAAGACTCAGTGTTATGTTCTGTAAGCCTACTAGGACCTTCGCCTTCCAGGACGACTGCTGCCCAGGCAGATGGACTTCAAAAAATGGAGTGCCGTATGGGTAGATATTCTCTGCTTATTGCTTACGTTTTTGACCGGACCCACTGCCTCTCCCATCAAACAGCTCATCAGTTGGTCTCACGAGGTTGAGTGGACTCCGTTCCAACCCTTAGCCGGGATAAAATCCCTAGGTCCACCAGGAATCGAATCCGAGTCTCAAGGCAAGAAAAAGGCATACTACCTCTACACCCAAAGGCTGGCCTTATTGAATTATTAAATATTAGAGCCTACTTCTAGCAGCTGATCAGTCAGTTGACTGTATGGAGCTGGAGGTTTATCGCCAACAAAACTTTAACCAAACATACGCTTAGCCATTTTAGCATCAACGACGTGTATAACAACAAGTATGCTTATACAAAAGAATAGGTTCGTTGTACAGCAAACTTCTACAGTGAAATCAATACATTACGTATACGTTATTATACGCAAGGAAACGTCTTATTATGAATTTTATTCGCACGAAATATTCCGCATTAACTTGAGCCAAACGAAGAACATAAACACCTGAAATCATATAGTATTACTTGTTTGATTATCTGTTAACAAAGATCATTGCTTACAGCCACTTGGACACCTGCATATATATATACCTTAAATATCATAATTTACACTAATGCTGAAAATCCCGTTCCGAAACCGATCCATCAGACATCTTCATCTCGTGAGAATAAAATCACTTTAAAATCTGTTATAGATTTAGCACATTATAGCGCATTTCACCGCAGAGTGATAATAATAATTTCGCGTGGCTATTTCTAGCCGGGATCAGCCCTTGTAAGGCAGACCCTCCGATGAGGGTGGGCGGCATCTGTCATGTGTAGGTAACTGCGTGTTATTGTAGTGGAGGATAGTGTTATGTGTGGTGTATAAGTTGCAGGGATGTTGGGAACAACACAAACACCCAGCCCCCGAGCCATTGGAATTAGCCAATGAAGGTTAAAATCCCCGACCCGGCCGGGAATCGAACCCTGGACCCTCTGAACCGAAAGCCAGAACGCTGACCATTCAGCCAACGAGTCGGACACCGCATAGTGATGAAATTGGTCGAATAATCTAATTAGTCCATCTCTCTGGAATTTAAAAATCTTTTTATTCCGCAGAAGAGAAAATGGATGTAAGAAAATTAAGAAATTCGTTGCTGAAAGCATGAAACAATTTAATTTCGCCAATTTTTCTCACCTCTTTGTGCTAATTTAACAATATTTATGGTTAAAACAAATATAAGGTAGAGCGAGGTTAAAAACTAATGGTACATACAAGGCTGAGGTATTTTAACACCTTCAAATATCACTAATCTGAGCCGGGATTCACCTCGCCAACGCGCGCTCAGAAATCGAGCGCTTTATCGTCCGCTTTTAATTATTATTATTATTATTATTATTATTATTATTATTATTATTAATGATAATAATAATAATGAACGCAAATTCAGAAATTATTGCACTGTCATAAGACCAGAGGTACAGGCGAGTTGGCCGTGTGGTTAGGGGCACGCAGCTGTGGGATTGCATCCGGGAGATAGCGGGTTCGAACCCCATTGTCGGCAGCCCTAAAGATGGTTTCCCGTGGTTTCCCATTTTCATACCAGGCAAATGCCGGGGTTGTACCTTATTTAAAGCCACGGTCGCTTCCTGCGGCACTAAAAGCCATACGCCATTTCCCTTTTACCTCTTCAAAGCGGAAAAAAAAAATAGGTAACATTCGAATCACAAGTAGTATTTGAACTACAGCGAATGATTAACTGCAGAATAATCACAGAATCTTGCAACGAAACAAATAGCAAAAATAAATCGTGACAAAATGACAAATACTTTTCAATCATTTTTGCTGTTTACTAGGTGGTGGTGGTGGTGGTTATTATTACCACATTAAGGGTAAGTACAACTACTGTACTAACCGCACGGCCAACTCGCCCGGTATATTGTACCTGTTAAAAGCAATTATGTTCTTTCATGTGTAGGCTAACGACTGGGAGTTTCTCCCAATTAATCTTGTACCTGATTAAGAACTTTAAAGTCCAGTGCATAGTTGCAGCTGACGAGTTTTGGATATCTCCAAGTAATATTTCAACTCTTTCTTGTTATATCATTAAATTGCTCTTTCTCTCTCTCTCTCTCTCTCTCTCTCTCTCTCTCTCTCTCTCTCTCTCTCTCTTTGAATTTTAAGAAAGGAAAGAAATAAAATTTCCAACTTTGTTAAAGCAAATTTTTGCTCTAAGTGTTCCTCTGTCCAGGCATTCACCCCCACGCGCTTCCTTACCTCTGCGTTCGACGACAAATCCACGTATCAATAATAATAATAATAATAATAATAATAATAATAATAATAATAATAATAATAATAATAATAATAAAGTTTATCTCTATTAGACAACAGAGGAGCTTCGTTGCGTGATCTACGGCTCAGCTTTCATAAATTTTGTCTGGTAAGCACCAAATGTGTCATTTTCAAGATGTTTCACATATTGAAAACATACGAAACGGCGCGTCGAATGGACTTCCACTAGCTTTTAAAAAATCCGACTAACTTTGAACTCGTGCTCTTGTGATCCGAAGACCGAATGGTCGACACTCTATACTGAACCACAAAGAAATCTAATGTTGCGGCTATATCTCCCTTAATGGTACTGTCACAATCTTCTTAAACTCTTGCAGACTGTGTAGTAGGGCATGTCTGCAGTTCACTTTTTGCGGCCATAGGATACAAACCTGTTAAGTCTGATTAAAGACAAGAGGTCTCCATTACGATGTTTTCTGACACGATAAAGACCATATTTAGCAATTCGACTTGTCTTAAGACCGTCAATAATTAAACGGTCGTTAAACAGAAACAACAGTAATTATTGTTATGTAATGGGTTTGCGCCCTCACATATTTTCGGTTTTTGTAGGTGTTAAGGTACAGGAATTTTGTTCGTCATGAGTTCACAACTGTTCCACACTTCTCTACTCGATATTATTATTATTATTATTATTATTATTATTATTATTATTATTATTATTATTATTATTATTATTATTATTATTATTATTCCAGCATTAACTGGTGTGTTCCAGCCCCGCGTTGTAGTGTGCCTGCCTCTAACGCGGAGGCCCCGGCTTCGATTCCCGGCCAGGAGAGGGATTTTTACCTCGATCTGAGGGCTACTTCGAGGTCCACTCAGCCTACGTGATTACAGTTGAGGAGCTATCTGACGGTGACATGGTGGCCCCGGTCTAGGAAGCCAAGAATATCTGCCAAGAGGATTCGTCTTGCTGACCGCACGATTCCTCATTATCTGCAAGCCTTCGGGATGAGCAGTGGTCACTTGGTAAGCCATGGCCCTTCCGGGCTGTTGCGCCATGGGGTTTGGTTTTTGTTTGGTTTGGTGTGGTTTTAACCTGGTGTGATCATAGGAGACCTCAAAAGTGGGTGATTAACATGGCGGTTACGTGTATTGCATTTAGGCCATGAGATTTCACCCCGCTATCTAAGCGAGCGCCTATCCAAGTGCCTAAATGATAAAATAATTTACGAACTCGCCTAAGCATTATGAGCAAGTTCTGGTTCCAGAAGCAGCATGTGCAGATATACACGTACTGACTGTACTTCTCCCAACATCTGTTGTGTGTTCTGACCGCCTGCAAGTAGCTGTGGGGTGTTCACCACACCTAAGGCTTCACTATAGCGCAAGCAAGCCACATCAAGTGGAAACTACTGATGTTTATTCTGCGCTTAGGCTATCCCTTGACCATCATCGCCTGATTGGGTGGCTGAATTAATTAACGCTTTAATTCAGCACTACAGACAACAGCAAGTTCTGTCATCACGAGGACAAATCTAGAGCGCAAAACAGCGCTATAGCCTAAATTAAAGTCTGTTGACATCAGTCAATAGAGAATCTTGCAGAATAACCACAGTGTATCTAGGTATATCTGAAATAGACCTGCTACTATGATTTTATGACGAGCCTCCGTGGCTCAGGCGGCAGCGCGCCGCCCTCTCACTTCTGGGTACCGTTGTTTATATCCCTGTCAATCCATGTGACATTTGTGCTGGACAAAGCGGAGGCGAGACAGGTTTTTCTCCGGGTACTCCGGTTTTCCCTGTCATATTCCATTCCAGCAACACTCTCCAATGTAATTTCATTTCATCTGTCATTCATTAATCATTGCCCCAGAGGAGTGCGACAGGCTTTGGCAGCCGGCACAATTCCTATCCTCGCAGCTAGATGGGGACTTCATTCATTCCATTCCTGACCCAGTCGAATGACTGGGAACAGGCTGTGGATTTTCATTATGATTTTTTTTTTTTGCTAGGGGCTTTACGTCGCGCCGACACAGATAGGTCTTATGGCGACGATGGTACAGGAGAGGCCTGGGAGTTGGAAGGAAGCGGCCGTGGCCTTAATTAAGGTACAGCCCCAGCATTTGCCTGGTGTGAAAATGGGAAATCACGGAAAACCATTTTCAGGACTGCCGATAGTGGGACTCGAACCCACTATGATTTTATGGAGACCTCCTCGATTTAAGTATGTGGGTTGTTGGTCCAGTTGAAAAATCTTGGTAATGTTACAGTTGTATAGTTAAATACATTAGAATGTTCTACCAATGTGTCTCTTATCAATGTATTCTAATATTGGAGTGTTGAAAAATATTTATTTTGAAGAACACCTTTTATTCTTCGTTTATGATGAATGATGTTTTAACTATTGTTGTGGATATCTGAGGGGTCATTCTCAGCTTCAATATGTGGGCCTGTTGATCCGGTTGAAATGATCCTTCACGTATTCTCCGTACTTAAACCTACTGTAGAATGACTCCATAAAATTATAGTAACAGGTCTATTAATATTAATATAATTAACGTAGTAAGCAGTCTATCCTATGCTGACGATTTGGTCTTAATGGCAGATTGTGCCGAAAGCCTACAGTCTAATATCTTTGAACTAGAAAATAGGTGCAATGAGTATGGTATGAAAATTAGCCTCTCGAAGACTAAATTGATGTCAGTAGGTAAGAAATTCAACAGAATTGAATGTCAGATGGGTGATACAAAGCTAGAACAGGTCGATAATTTCAAGTATTTAGGTTTGTGTTCTCCCAGGATGGTAATATAGTAAGTGAGATTGAATCAAGGTGTCGTAAAGCTAATGCAGTGAGCTCGCAGCTGCGTTCAACAGTATTCTGTAAGAAGGAAGTGAGCTCCCAGACGAAAATATCTTTACATCGGTCTGTTTTCAGACCAACTTTGCTTTACGGGAGCGAAAGCTGGGTGAACTCAGGATATCTCATTCATAAGTTAGAAGTAACAGATATGAAAGTAGCAAGAATGATTGCTGGTATAAACAGGTGAGAACAATGGCAGGAGGGTACTCGGAATGAGGGGATAAAGGCTAATTTAGGAATGGACTGGATGGATGAAGCTGTACGCATAAACCGGCTTCGGTGGTGGGGTCATGTGAGGCGAATGGAGGAGGATAGGTTACTTAGGAGAATAATGGACTCTGCTATGGAGGATAAGAGAAGTAGAGGTAGACCAAGACGACGATGGTTAGACTCAGTTTCTAACGATTTAAAGATAAGAGGTATAGAACTAAATGAGGCCACAACACTAGTTGCAAATCGAGGATTGTGGCGACGTTTAGTAAATTCACAGAGGCTTGCAGACTGAAAGCTGAAAGGCATAACAGTCTATAATGATAATGTATGTATGTATGTATGTATGTATGTATGTATGTCTATTATTACAAAGAAAGAAGAAGTTGTCATCATAACAATTAATTGCAAATATCTTAATATTACAATAAGGCACAAAGACTTAGGACATATTTACTTACCCCATTTAACTGTGTACGTACAAAAAATGTGTTTTAAGATCAAATGTACCTATAGTTTGTAAATATTACAAGCAATGACACACCGATATGATCAAAATAATACCAAGAGAAATATTTTAAATCGTTGTAGTAATTTTGTCAAATGGAATGTAAAGTGTTCATATTCTGAAAAATATTTTAGGATCAAAACATAGTGTATTATACAGATACTCGTAAAATATTAACTCAACGGAATGTTAAGACGTGTGGGTAAATACATCTAATTACACGGACATGAAAGTAAGTAGTTTCAGATATACTAGACTATACGTGACATGTTAGATTAAGTTAAGTGTTTATGCGTGTTATATCTTCCCCCAACGATGTATCTAGGCTGAAGATGACCTAAAGGAAATGTCGAAACTAGTCCTGATGTATAATAATAATAATAATAATAATAATAATAATAATAATAATAATAATAATAATAATAATAATAATTTGTACTAAACTATAGACTAGATAAACTTGAGGTACTAGAAAGGAGAATCATGAGGAAAATCTCAGGCCCTGTGAAAACAACAAAAGTACGGAAATTACGATCTGACAGCGTTTCGTAATCCGTTTCTTGTGATCTGAGGCTGTTACCAGGAGCAGAAATTCATTTTAAAAAATTCAGCACAATACGAGGACAATGTTTTGCCACAGCGAAGTGTTTACCAGTGGAATGAACAGTTCAAAAGGGGTCGCACGGGCGTGAAGGATGAGGAAAAATTCGGATGTCCATCTGCAGCCGTAACTAATGTCAATATTGAACAAGTGCGCGATATCATCCTGAATAACAGACGAGTGAAGGTTGATGACGTGGCAAAGTATATGCACTATAGCAATGGTTCTACTGTTCTTCCTTGGTGCAAGCAGAGAGTGGCACGTTCACCTTGACGTCGCAACAGCGCAAGCTGTTCTGATGTGATAACGCTGAAACCTACCAGAGACGTAGACAGCGGTGCCATCTAGCGGCTGGTGAGCACACAACGCCATAGAGCCAACCTAAACACAATTAGAGAAAAATTGCTGATACTTATTTACTTGTCCTCGTATTTCCACTAATTATATAGGGATTGTGTAGATGGATTGAATTTATGTATCTCTCAGATACGACGTGAACACTGATGCTACTTTTAGGACGTGCTTAATGAAGTGTTAAGAGCATTAAATTTGAACTTTTAAGCACACGAACGTACGCAGCAGATGGCAATACACCCTGAAATGGTGTACAGCGGGCAGGCAAGAAATGTTTCTGTAGAGATACATGACAAAATGCGCTTCAAGGTTTTCATTTCTTGCTACTGGTGCGCTTCGGAGCCCCGTATTTCAAGTGAACAACTTTGAAGAGTGTGTTTCGCAAATTTATCGTCTTGAATTGGTATATTTTGTGTACGGACCTGGAATCACAACCTGATATTCACATCTATCTAGCTCCGTGTGGTATCACAAGGGTTAGAACATTTTGAAATGTTGATATGAACAGAAGTAGATAAAAAAATGAAATGGCTTATGGCTTTTAGTGATGCAAAACTTTTCAGAATATCGATATATCGGATTTTCGATACATCGGTATTAAAATATCCTTGCCATTGATATATCGGTCTTCAAAATATCGATATATCGCCGACATATCGGTTTTAAAATATTGGTGCTATTATCCGTTATTGTAAGACTGAAGACTCTTCAATGAAATAAACAGGTAATAGACAACTAACGGCTCTTTAAAAAATAGGCCTACTTTCAGCTTAATAGATGTTGGAATAGGATGTTGTAGGAAGGGCTTCAGCCTCACCAGATTTTAAAGAACGATTTACTGTTCCCTACCACTATATCTTCAAACGAGCCTTCATATTTCAAATTTTTTTCACAGGTATTACACTTAACTTCAGTTTTATTGATTTTTGCGAAATATCTCCACACGCCACTTTTGTTTGGAGCCTTTTATGAAACTACTTGTTGAAAACTATATACAGTACCACTAAAATAATATGTAATCGCATGAATCAGTGAAAGCAACACTATGAAGTACGAACAGCACTAACCGCCAACAATACTCCACAACTTTCCTGTACCTCACCGACAACAATGACAACGTAGTTAACGACTGAGCATGCTGCGGTTGGCGGCTTAACTGACTTACAAGATATAACGACTGGGCATGCTGCGGCTGGCGGCTTAACTGACTTACAAGATAGAACGACTGAGCATGCTGCGGCTGGCGGCTTAACTGACTTACAAGATAGAACGACTGGGCATGCTGCGGCTGGCGGCTTAACTGACTTACAAGATAGAACGACTGGGCATGCTGCGGCTGGCGACTTAACTGACTTACAAGATATGCACGATAGATGAGTTGTGATATTATCACAATATTTACCGAAATGAGTCCGCCTCTGTGGTGTAGTGGTTAGCGTGATTAGATGCCACCCCCGGAGGTCCGGGTTCGATTCCCGGCTCTGCCACGAAATTTGAAAAGTGGTACGAGGGCTGGAACGGGGTCCACTCAGCCTCGGGAGGTCAACTGAGTAGAGGTGGGTTCGATTCCCACCTCAGCCATCCTCGAAGTGGTTTTCCGTGGTTTCCCACTTCACCTCCAGGCGAATGCCAGGATGGTACCTAACTTAAGGCCACGGTCGCTTCCTTCCCTCATCCTTGCCTATCCCTTCCAATCTTCCCATCCCCCTACAAGGCCCCTGTTCACCATAGCAGGTGAAGCCGCTTGGGCGAGGAACTGGTCATATCCTCCGACCAAGAAGCTGAAGCTCCAGGACACTGCCCTTGAGGCGGTAGAGGTGGGATCCCTCGCTGAGTCCGAGGGAAAAAGCCGAACCTGGAGGGTAAACAGATGATGATGATGATGATGATGATGATGATGATGATGATGATGATTTACCGAAATGAATTGAGAAATAAATATTCAAATTCCGTAACTGTACCATGCAAATATTGAAAGGGCCTGAAAAAGAATCACATCGTGGCCAAAAGTATTAAATTAGACAGAAATATCGATACATTGGGCACAGAATATCGATATCGACAATATATCGAAACTCAAAATATCGATGTCGATATATCGATATTTCCCTCTTAAAATATCGATATTTCCGATATATCAATATTCGTTTGCCATCTCTAATGGCTTTCAGTGCCGGGAGTGTCCGAGGGCAAGTTCGGCTCGCCAGATGCAAGTCTTTTGATTTGACTCACGTAGGCGACCTGCGCGTCGTGATGGGGATGAAATGATGACGAAGATGACACAGACACCCAGCCCCCGTGCCAGCGAAATTAACCAATGATGGTTAAAATTCCCGACCTTGCCGGGAATCGAACCCGGGACCCCTGTGACCAAAGGTCAGCACGCTAACCATTTAGCCGCGGAGACGGACAACAGAAGTAGATTAAAATCTTACTTCCGACCTTCACGACTAATGATACGGTAATCGATCAGTGTTTTAAATAATAATGCTGATACCGGAATGAGTGATTCAGACAAATAACAGGAGACTTTCAGAGCCCTAGTTGGTGGCTTAGATCCCGGCTCAGTCCTGAGATAGTCGAAGGAGCCAGTCTAGTGTCGCTCATTTACTATCACGTAAAGGGACTCCTGCGGGGCAAAATCCAGACATATCAACGTTTTCTAAAAACCGTAAAATAAATCCATTATTAATTTTTACTACTTGCTTTACGTCGCACCGACACGGAGAGGTCTTATGGTAACAATGGGACAGGAAAGGCCTAGAAATTGGCCCTAACTAAGGTACAACCACAGGGTTTGCCTGGTGTGAAAATGGGACACCACGGAAAACCATCTTTAGGGCTGCCGACAGTGGGGTTCGAACCCACTATCTCCCGGATACATTAATTTCTTTAATCCTTTCAATTGTTATAGAGTTTGAGAGACGCCAAGGGTTGGAATTATTTTCCAGATGGCGAGTTGGCCGTGCGCGTAGAGGCGCGCGGCTGTGAGCTTGCATCCGGGAGATAGTAGGTTCGAACCCCACTATCGGCAGCCCTGAAAATGGTTTTCCGTGGTTTCCCATTTTCACACCAGGCAAATGCTGGGGCTGTACCTTAGTTAAGGCCACGGCCGCTTCCTTCCAAATCCTAAGCCTTTCCTATCCCATCGTCGCCATAAGACCTATCTGTGTCGGTGCGACGTAAAGCCCCTAGCAAAAAAAAAAAATATATATTTTCCAGATGAGGTTATTAGCATGTTAGAATCCAGAGGTACGGATTTGTCGCTTTTAATGACCCTCAGCTGTCAGCGGCTCACTATCTTGGAAACAGAAAAACAACGGTTACGCGATGACAACTTGTTGTATTGAAGAACTGGGGCTAGCCAGTCCACCACATCTGAAGCCGAAGGAACAGTCTGATGGCCATGGATTGGAGGACGTCTTATTATATTGATTTATACTAACGTAATTTATGTCTCCCTACTCTGAGTGAAACCCCGGTTGATTTCACTAGCACCCTCACATTCAGGGCAGAAATTAGATCCACTTTCATCTCCTCGACTAATCTAATCACTGTCAGACGTGGAAGTAACGGAAGCAGTAACCAAGGCGTGCCGATTTCGCTCCCTCCACTGATGGAATTCTCTCCAAGCATACTTCCAGAAATTATGTAATCTATAGAAGAAACAAAATATGAATTGTACCTACTATCAAGAATTTGAAAATGCATTGGGTAGAGAGGAAATGAGGTGTTCATATCTTCAATTAGAGCAATGTAGGCCAGAGAGAAGTATAAATTTTTAGGTTTCAAAGTTATGGGGAATGAATTTAAATGGACATACCTTAAAAATGCCGCCGGTGTAACCTTTCTCTATGAGACACGATTTGTACTTTTGTCCTACCGTTACCTTGCGTTCACTTTGCTAATTTCTTATGCATATCCCTGGAATGGTTGAATGATGGAATATCGATTGGCGGCAGAAAAATTAGCGACCTGCAATTTGCAGATGACACTTTCCTTATAGGTGGAAGTGAAGAGGAACTCACTGACCTGTTCAGAAGAGTAGAGAATATTAGCCTTCAGCGTGGTCTAGAGATAAACATGAAAATGGCAGTTCATCGGCAAGGTCAAATGGAGCTTACTGGATGTCCAACGGACAAGGAGATAATAAGGAATTTGTGTACCTTGGGTCTGTCATCAGTGACACGGGAAGCTGTGAAATAGAGTTCAAAAGACGGGTTATTCTGCGATGGTTAAACTCCGTAAGATCTGGCAGGTGGTGGTGGTGGTGATTATTGTTTTACGAGGAAGTACAACTAGGCAACCATCCTCTATATAACACTAATCATAGGGAAACAATTGAAGGGATCCGACAATTCGAAAAATGAAGATATCGGTCAAAGGAAGACAAGGGCCACGAAGGGCGAAGAAATGAAAGACTCCCTAGCCCTCTCAAACCTAATAGCGTCGGGGTAGGAAAAGAACAAGAGTTGACTAAGAGAGGTCGGATAGGAAAGATGAAAGTGAGGAGCAT